>NC_042519.1:911875-1215833 GCF_900963305.1 Echeneis naucrates | reverse complement strand
GAGCATGATGTTATGGAGATACTCCTTTCTCCAACGGCTCCAAAATTGTTCTGCCAAATACTGCAATTGTCGCCATTTTTTTTTTTTTTTTTTTTTTTTGTCCATACAAGTTCTCTCTGACAAACTTCCCTGGGGGAGGAAGTGCAGTGGCAGCCTTCATGGTAATAAGATAATTAGGAGTGAGTGGTTCCAAACTGTTTGGGTCGTTTAGGTTATCTGTTGTAAGAGGACAGCTGTTTAGATTGCCAAAGCCTCATACAATAAGGTCCTTAAGGAGGCATCATTGAGTCTTCCAGGGGAGAGTGAGAGTGTGGCATTGAGCACATTTTTTACAGTTCTGATCTGCCGTTCCCACACTCCACCTGAGTGACTTGCATGAGATGTGTTGAACACAAAATCACATTGTTTTTCTACGAGGATGGTTGCCAGTTTCTCAGCATCAACTTCCTGTAAAGCTGCACTCAGCTCATTTTTTGGCTCCTACAAAATTGGTACCTTGATCACATTTTATTTGTCTCACAGAGCCTCCCAGTGCCACAAAGCAATGCAGACCATTGATGAAAGCATCAGTTGACAAATCATCTATCATTTCAACATGGATAGGATGAGAGCTAAAGCATCTAAAGAGCAGACCATATCTTTTTTGCTCTTTTCATCCTTGTTTAGTCATGAGAGGCCCAAAACAATCCATTCCGCAGTGTGTGAATGGGGGAGAGGATTCCATCCGTTCTGTGGGTAGATCACTCATTTTCTGTCCTACAACATTGTCCTCTTAGCCTCAGACATACCACACAGTGGCAAATGTAGGATGTGACTGCCTGAGTTAAACCAGGGATACAATAGCCACTGGCCCGTATTTCATTGACAGTAAAGCCTTTGCCCTGATGTCTAACCCTTTCACGATAGTGTGCAATTATCAGTTTTGTGACATGATGCTGTCTGGGGATGACTGTCGGGTGCTTGACGGAGCTAGGAAGAGCTGAACGATGCAATCGTCCTCCCACCTTGAGCACCGCATCTCTGTCCAGAAACACATCCAGATGATAAAGCTTGCTATTACTTGCTAATAGATTTCCCTTGACTAATGTCTTTATTTCGTTTGAATATGCTTGTCTTTGCAAGTCTTTGATAATCACAAATTCTGCATTTTGCCGCTCACTGACTTGCTCACGTCTTACTTCATTATGTAGAGTGTGTGCTGGATTTGTCATTTTGGAGTCTGCCTTTAAAGCATGCCACAGCACTGAGAGCCTTAGACCAGGATGAAAATTTCACCAAGCAGTCAGTTCGACTCACTTCTCCAGTTGTCTTTGTTAGCAGTGTCCTATTGGAAGATCCACATTCTCCTTTGCTGGGAGATGTATTTCCCTTTCCCGCAGGAACTTGGGACCTATGAGCCAGTCAGACGACACTGTTGTTCTCCTGGATGCTTGGTCTGCAGGGTTTTTATTAGTGGAAACGTACTGCCACTGCTGAGGTATTGTGCTGTTGCATATTTTTTGCACTCTGTTCGTGATGAAGGTGTGGAAGTGTATTGCTTCATTATGTATGTAACCAAGGGTCACCTTTGAGTCTATCCAAAAGAACTCTTCCACAATGCTATGAGGTAGCTCTTCTTTAAGTAAATTGCTCACTGTGACTGAGACCATTGCAGCTGTGAGTTCTAGCCTAGGAATAGTGGATAACTTTGTAAGGGACACACAAGCCTTTCCCATGATGAAAGTACAGTGAGCATCTCCTTTGTCATTAATACGTGTCAAATAAGAACACTGTCCATACCCTGTGGTGCTTGCATCTGAGAAATGAAGCAGTTCCTTTTCCCTCACCCTTCCAAAGTTATCAGGTACATAACATCTGGCTATCTGTACTTTCTGCAGGTTGATGAGATCCTTTCTCCAGCACTCCCACCATGGTTTCAGATCTTCAGGATCGTCTGACAGCACATTTCTTGCAGGATTGTTTTGGCACTGAGAAGATAGGGGGCGACAAATCCCAAAGGATCATATCCAGATGCAATGGTGGATAATATTCCACACCTTGTAGGAGGTTGGTCTTTCAGTGCGATGCTGAATGTGAGGCAGTCTCGTTCTATATTCCAGTGAATACCTAGCGCTCTCTCGACTTGTGTCTCACTGAAAGCTAGGTGTCTTGTTTTGATGTCAGTTGCATGCTCTGATGTCGGTATACTGTTAAGAACAGTGCCATTATTTGACAAAAACTTGTGCAGCCGGAGGCCACCATTTGCACATATGTCACGTGCCTCTTGTGCCAGCTGTATGCCTCCTTTCACTCTCTCCAAACTTGCGAATGCATCATCCACATAAAAGTCTCTGGCAATGAACGGGGCACCTAGAGGGAATGCAATGTTGTGCTCTTTGGCCAGATGTTTTAATCCATAGTTTGCACACTCTGGGGAAGACACTGTACCAAAGAGATGTACAGTCATCCTGTACTCTTGTGGTTGTGTGCACAGGTCTCCATTTTTCCACCATAAGAAGCGGAGGAAGTCACAATCAGTCTCTTGAACTTTGAACTGGTGGAACATTTTTTTCAATGTCACACATTACAGCTATCTGATGTTGCTGAAAGCGTATGAGGATTTCTGTTAGATTGTTTATCATGTCTTGTCCAGATAGCAGCTGCTCATTGAGACTGGTTCCCTTGTGTTTGGCTGAGCAGTCAAATACAATGCGCAGCTTGTCTGGTTTCTTTGGGTGATGAATACCATGGTGTGGTATATACCATTTCTCACCAGGAAGTCCATCATCCTTAGCTTCTTCAGCATCACCTCTTTTGATTATGTCACTCATGTACTTGACATAATCATGTCTGTTTCATGGTGAAGTGCTTCGCTGCCAACTATACTCCACCCTAAATATGTTCGCGCTACATAAGGCTCATCATCACTGCCTAATATCACTTGCCTGGGTGCTAATGCTTTTGGGCAGTTATAACCTATCAGGAGCCCAATTTCACAACTGGGGAGCGGTGGGACTTCCTCTATGATTGGTGATAGGCGACTCCAGCATTTGGCAGTTTCACAGGTTGGTATATGTTTGCGGTTCAAAGGAATATGGTCCTTTGTGTATGCAGCAGGGAGGAGGATGTGTGTTGCAGAACTGTAGCCCCTAACACGGAGACCAGGTACTCTCTCACTGTCTAAAACTGCAGTTTCTCCTATCGTGGTGGTGAGTTTTAGTTTCACTGGACAACCATTCACTTGCAGTTCATGGCTTACCTCCTGATCAATAAAGGCAGTGTGGCTTTTAGTGTCTAGCAAGGCATAGACAAGTTTTTCTCAATATAGGTTAGCAGCGAATGACACCCACACTGGAACGATCATTGAGGTACTAGCTGGCTGCCCTTCCCTGGTGACATTGAGAGACACAGCACTTGTTGTCTCTGACATGTTATTTTGTGATGCATATACTGCATTCACTTTCCTTTCTCTTTTCATATTTTTTATGAAGTCTTCATCATGAAGGCAGGTTGGGTGTTTTTTCATGCATGTGTCACACTTAAGGCGGAGGCAACAGTTTGCAACAGTTTGCACTGTGCCCTTGTTTCAGACAGCCATAGCATAGTCTATTGTCCTGACCATATGCCCTTCTTTCTCCCAGTGACCTTTTCACGAAGATTGGGCATTTATAGAGCTGATGTGTGTTTTTACAAAGCATGCATTGAGGCCTGATATCTGCTCTAGATGATTTTTTTGTCACTCCCTGACCAGCATACAACTCCAGCGTAAGTTCGCAAAGTCTGATGCTCTATCTTTCCTTGGCCCGGCTTATGTTATGGTTACACAAAGAAACTGATGTATGTGGGTGTAGTCCTCTTCAGAGTAAACACTTCCTCCTCATGATATCTGGCTCCACTCTTGTGATCAGTCCCTGGCGGCCGTTGATAGTCCCTGTTCAAATCAAATCAAATCAGATCAGATTTATCTGTATAGCGCCAAATCATAACAAAGTTACATCAAGGCACTTTACATATAGAGCAGATCTAGACCAAACTCTTCATAAAATTATTTAAAGAGACCCAACAGATCCCCCCAATGAGCAAGGACTTGGCAAAAGTGGCAAGGAAAAACTTCATTTAAGAGGCAGAAACCTCGGGCAGAACCAGCTGCTCTACTGACTTGTTTTATGTGAGGAACAAATGACATGTCTTGGTCAAACGTTACTCCAAGGTTTCTTACTGTGGAACTGAAAAATAACTTCAGTTTTGTCAGGGTTGAGAAGTAAAAAATTTTGGGTCATCCACACATTTATGTCCTCAAGACATGTCTGCAGTTTGGCTATCTGGCTGACTTCATTTGGCTTCATTGATAAGTACAGCTGAGTGTCGTCTGCCCAGCAGTGAAAGTTGATGCTGTGTTTCCTGAAAATGTTGCCTAGAGGAAGCAGATAAAGCATAAAGAGGATTGGTCCAAGTAACGAACCCTGACTGACTAAAGTGCTTGAGGAGGAGCTGTTGTTAGCATGAACAAACTGATGTATATCTGATAAATAGGATTTGAACCACCTTAGTGCAGTTCCTTTCATCCCAATTTCATGTTCCAGTCTCTGTACTAAAATATTATGATCTATGGTGTCGAATGCAGCACTGAAATCTAGAAGGAGAAGTATGGAGGCTGATCCATTGTCTGAAGCCATTAGAATATCATTGGAGACTTTAACCAGCGCTGTTTCTGTGTTATGATGGGCTCTAAATCCTGACTGAAACTCTTCAAGCAAACCATTTCCATCCAGGTGGTCGTGTAATTGGTTTGCTACTGCTTTCTCAATGATTTTAGAAATGAATAGAAGGTTCGATATGGGTCTATACTTGCCCAAAACATCTGTATCAAGATTTGGCTTTTTAAGCCTGGGTTTGATGACTGCGGTCTGAAGAGCCTGAGGTACATAACCCAAAGATAAGGTCGAATTAATCAGCTCTAGAATGAACAGCTCAATTAAGTAAAAAATCTCTTTAAAGAGGCTTGTTGGTTCTGGGTCTAATAGACAGGTTGACGGTCTGGATGATGAAACTATAGAAGCTAGCTCTGAGAGATTCAAGGTGAGAATGATTCCAGATGTAAAATAGGCATTGCAGTTGATTTGGAAGTTGCTGTATTCAGTAAGAGATTATTGTCTAATGTAGGCAAGAGCTGATGAATTCTTTCTCTGATTGTGAGAATTTTATCTTTCAAAAAGTCCATAAAATCATCACTGCTGGGAGCTAAGGGGATCACTGTTTCAACTGAGTTATGGCTCTCAATCAGCCTGGCTACAGTGCTGAAGAGGAACCTGGGGTTGTTCTTGTTTTCTTCTATTAGTGCTGAGTAATATGATCTTCGAGCACTGCTGAGAGCTTTTTTATATGTTCTTAAGCTATCTTTCCAGGCTCGGTGAGACTCCTGTGACATACTGGAACGCCAATTTCTTTCAAATTTCCTTGATATCTGCTTTAAGGCACAGATTTGGGAAGTATACCAGGGAGCCAGCCTTCTCTGTTTGATTACTTTATTTTTGAGAGGGGTGGCATTGTCAAGATTTGAACACAGTGTGGCCATAGTGCTAATCACAAGGTCATCAACCTGTGCGTGGGAGAAATCCTCATTTGAATTTAGCTATAGCATTGTTGAGAATGATGACCGAATGTTCTCTTCAGATAAACATCTTCTATAGCTGAATTTATTTTTCGATGCTGTGCAGCCAATTAAAGTAAATAAGGTAATGGTCAGTCAGGAGAGAGTTTTGAGGAAAAATTGTTAGCTTGTCAATTTCAATGCCGTATGATAGAACAAGATCAAGGATATGATTGTAGCAGTGAGTGGGTTCATTTACAAAGTTGGGAAAAGCCAATAGAGTCTAGCAGGGAAAGAAACCCAGAACTAAAGCTGTCGCTTTCTACATCAACATGTACATTGAAATCTTCCAGTAAATTGATTTTAATCTGTGTTCAGTACTAACTCTGATAGGAATTCTGAGTACGGACCAGGTGGACGGTATACTGTAACTAACAGAACTGGTTTTTCACCTTTCAAGTTTGAGTGGGAAAGACTAAGAGTGAGGCTTTTAAAAGACCTGAAGCCAGATTCTGGTCTAGAGTTGATTAACTGGCTTGATTGAAATATCGCAGCTACCACCCTCCTCGACCTGTGGTACGAGGGATATGAAAATTAGCCACGTCATCACTGGTCCAATTGGGGAGGGGGCCAAAGAGAACTACAGTGTCCAACATCGTTTTAGCAAAAGTACACACCGATTCCACACTTTTTGTGACTTCCGACTGGCGAAGTCGGGTGTCGTTACTGCTGACTTGAATAACAATATTACCATATTTACGTTTACCCTTAGCCAGCAGTTTCAGGTAGGACTGGATGTCGCCTGCACTGGCCCCCGGGATAAACTTACTATGGCCGCCGGTGTCGCTAACTTCACCTTTCTCAGAATAGAATCGCCAATCACAAGAGTCGGCTTTTCAGCGTATGTGTCGCTGAGTGGGGAGAACCAGGGGCTGCTGCCTACCACTATGCCTCTTGTCACACAGTCACCCAGCCACACTGACTAGATCCCAGCAGAGCAGTCACTGGGGGGGGACCTCTCTGCTGCCGTAGGCGCTCGTCTAGGTCAGGCCGCACCGGCTAGCTACACTAGCATTCTACCTTTATTCTACCTTCTACCATCATCCTGCATCTAATGACAAGAGGTGCTATCATAAAACGAGGCAGAAGAATAGCTAGACATGAGACACACAGAACAGGAGAGGAGAGGAGGGGGAGATGGAGGAAGAGAGTGGAAAGAGAGCTGGAGGACATTGCTAAGCGTGTGGTTTGATTAGCGGAGCAACAGAATCGGCTATAAGCTTAGGAAATGGCAGAGATATTGAGTTCTATACCAGTGTTAGTGTGACAACAACTTGCTATCGGATTAATCGAGTGAATAGGAAAAAATAGCAGAAGAATGCTAGAGACAAAACGCGAAGTGCCACAGAGCACAACCACCAGTGACCAGAAATGACATAGCACGCTTACTACAACCAGCAACCAATCAGGTCAGGCAAAAAGAAGAACAGCCATAAACCAGAAAATGGCACCCTTACTCAGCTATTCTTCAAACTGCATGTTCTAACACAAATCTGTCCTGTCATCTTAATTTCTTTAACATGGCTGCAACTACGGTACCTATTTGAACAGATTTACCTTAAGACACTCTTCAAGAAGCAGTAGAGGCAAAATCTTCATTGCTCTGTCGTTGGTGGAACGAGTCTTTTATGTCTCACCACCCACCTATTGTCCTCCAGCACTATCCATGTTTATTCCCCACCTCAGCTACACTAGGAGGACAAGAGCTAGTTAAAAATTAAGGTGGTACAGGTTGTAGTGTTATATTTGTGGGCCTGTTTCATTCAAAACATAGATGTTCATTTCATAGACCACAGAAATGTGAGCTTGTTAATTAACATTGTATTATTTACCAGTTCTACAAGACATATGGAGGGAGATGCAGAACAGCAGTAATTTTACACTAGACAGGATAGAAGTGGCTTACACCACCAACAACCTGACAAAAGAGGTTTTGCTCCTATTGCCATTAATGCAGACTATTTATTTTTCAAAAGCTATTTAATTTTGTCTCTCCTTCTGTGCATTTGAGATAACATTACGTGATTCACAGCCAGTTGTGCTGATTAAAAGCTGCTGCTCTTGTGTGGCGGGATGTGGAATCTGCAACCACATGGTTGCGTTGCTTTTCCAGACTGCTCTTCATTCTGAATGTGGCATGTCTGTGGTCGCTCCTGTCCTTTCATGTACACAGATGGAACAGAAGTAGCATAACAATGGTCTGTATCATTTCAGTGTCTCAACACTTGTATATGAAATGTTATTGACTGGCTTATGTTATTTCAGATCTGCACTTTACAAGGCCTACAGAGGTGAGCTCCCACACCCCTCCACCTTCAACCCTGGACCTGCCTATGCTGGAATGAAGGCAGAAAATCTTCCACTCATCTGTAAAATGAACATTTCAGCTGACAAGCCACTGGAGGACTCCATCTTGGGAATGTACAAGCAGGCAGTCTACTATCCTATCAACACCCACCACCTTCATGTGATAGTGTGACCATTTATGAAGATGCACCCCCATTCCCAAGGGTTACCATCTAAACCCAACTGAATGTTCATTTGTGCCAACACACCAAGAACAATTGTCTGTGACCTTATCACAATCACACCTCACTGAGGAGGCAACAAGATGCCAAAGCACTACACCTGAGTGGCATTCTCTTAGGAGAGAGTGACTGCCTCACATTTCAAAGAGGTGAGCCACGTTAGAGGTCCAAGCACTGCAGACAGCATGGCAGAAAGGATCATTCAAGAGACACAACAAACGTCACACATGAAGAGGGGCCTGAAAATGGAAACGGTGGCCTTAAAGGACTGAAAAAGTCCTGAAGTTCTGAAAAAGGTCAACTTGACCAAGTGTGGGTTAGTGATTCATCCAGATGCACCTTAGCTGGGTGCATCGACCTGATGGACTTGTGTTTGACCCAGTTGAGCGTACATCATTTGGAATTGTTGAAATTAAATGCCCAAATGCAAAAAGCTACATAGACTGCAATATCCTCAAATTTGACCAAGGAATACACAAATTCAAGGCGAGCCACAGCTATTATTGGCAGGTCCTAGGGCTCTGATTATGTGTTTGTGGTGTTGTTCAATGACTTTTGTAAAATATGTATCCTGATATACGTTGCCAGATTAGGGGTAGAAAATTGGTCTATGTGAAGGATATAAAATTTTGTCTAAAATGGGAAAACATTTTACATTCTTTTTGAGATAGCGCTGAGTGAATTTAATATTTCTATTTCCTGTAAGAAATGATGTCTCTCAGTGCATCCTGTCTAATTTTTTTTGGCCAGGCTTTCACCAAGGGGCCATTTTGATAATTAACCAAAAGAGCAGCAGCAACAGCAAAAAGTTGGTTAATGCTGCCTGTGAGTGAAAGGGGTATCACTGTACTGAATATTTTGTGTTCTTTGACCCTACGAATCGCACGCTCAACATGGACTCTCAGTCTTGCAATAGACTGTCTCTTTCTGATCTCTGGCCCAGACAGTTGAGCTCTCCTGGACAGAAACGTGGGTATGTGGATTTTGCATGAAACTCAGTCTTCCACAAGTAAACCCTTGTCCACCATTATGGCCATAGTTGGGTTAAGTAGGGCCACAATGCCAGACTACTTTAAGAGCTCTTTATCACAAATTTAACCTTCATAAAGAGATAAATGAAGATACAAGCGTCACTGCACCATAAGGGATAATCCCAATCAGTCCTTTGAATGTACAGAGTGACTTATAGTCAGAAAATACCTCACTCTGGAGTAGAAGGGAAGTAGAGTAGTAGGGAATATGGAGTTTGGCATTGCAATTCAGTGCAATCTAAAATTATTGAGTGTCAGCGTCTTGAAACACATCTGGCAGGTACGTTTTCACAGTGTCTTCATCAAGCCAAATACCTACAGCCCCCAGCACCGTTTATAAGAAGTTAGCCCAGGTGTTAATAATGCGGCTTAGTGTCGACTGATGTATTCTGAATCTGTGGGCCAAATCCTTTTGCATCAGTCCCAGTGACAGGAAGAATAGGAGGAACTCATCAATTGGTTGAAGAAACTGAAAAAGGTTATTTTATTACTACCCAAATGAAAGAAATGTAAGTGACTGGGATACATTTGTAAGGACAACAGCAAAAATATTACCTTTGCACTGGCAGTGTGAGAGACCTGATCAGTCTTCCCTACACCCCGTAGTCTTGTAACCCGTACAATTTTGCGGGTGGCAGGCTCTATCTGCTTCCAAAAGGCCATCAGGTGGGCGTGGCTTGCAAATCTGTGGTATGAGTTAGATTTATTTCAAGTTTATTGATCAATCACAATGCATAATAAGATATTTAAAAATGTAAACATGCCAGAATTAGTCAGACAATAGAATAGATGGCATTAAAAAGGACAGACATGCAGAGCAGCAAATATGGAAGAATAATTATGCACAAAAATGCAATGTTGACAACTTTGACCACTTATTCACCACTTTTTTAGAAGAAATATAATTTGAGAGATTAAGACAAAAATATCTGGACCACAAAAAATAACTCAAGATAATATTTTTATTTTTACTTGACCTACTTCTCTGATACTCTGATACAGTTATTTTACCTGGTGAAGAATTGTATGTCTTCATCAGAGGAAGAAAACCGCTCCAAACAAAACAAACAGAAGTGTCGTGAACACACTCTTGAACTAACAGTTGCTGTAAAACAGTCTCTTCTGATGCCCATCGTCTCTTCAACTCGCCATCTTTGGAGAAAGTGTGGAAACTCAGATACGAGTTATTCGTAGCTGATGCTGTGCATATAGGCACACAACAGTGGTGGCTAGAGCTGCTATGCTCGCGCTTTTGGAATGATAACTTTGTGCGTTTACATGTCATATTTGTATATAGAAAGAGATACTAACAGAAAGACGCCCCAGTTAAACAAAAAGATTGACAAAAGCGATCTTATGAAAGATTATAGCATACAAACGTAGTACAGTGGTGACCAGATGTTTACAGCCATTCTGACATTTCAGCGGAAATGACACAAAGTTCCTGCGTACATTTGGGCCATTTCCCCCAACTCCATAGTTGAGTCGGACGTGATAACGGGAGCAACATGGCGAGTTGGAGTTCGATGTACAGTAGCTCATGGATAGCGAACGAGTGATGTTTTGCTCGTTTTGTGGCAAACACATTCCGTCTGGCATGCACCATTTAAAATCTATAAAGACCGACTATACTAAGAAATAAAACTGTGTTAAGCGGCTCGTGTTTGCCGCAAAACATCACTCAATCGCTATCCATTGTTATTAATGCACTCCAAACTTTTTAAAAAACCTTTATTTACGTTTTCCTTATATACAAAACTTTAGAGAGAAACGTGCACTGTTTACAATACAAAATAGAGTGGATATTGAGAGATACAGACGAGGATCTAGACGAGGACACTTACGCAATATCACACTAGAGGGCGTGCTCTTGTGCTGAATGTTAGCACTGGTGTGATTCGGTTGTAGGCACGAGGCCGCAGATAATCACAACACGCCCTTGAGTGTGATATTACTTCTATACAAAAGTTCTAAAACCATGTTTTATTATTTAACAGTAATAAGCGACAAGAGATTATAATTTGTTTATTTAATAATTTATTTGGCTCCACTAACACAAATAGTTACACAACTGGAGGGGAGACACGGCTGTTGCCAGGCAACACATAAACATTCGCTGCACGCAAGCTTGCTACTCTGTGTCTGCATATTACCGCTACTTTGTTTCATTTATATTTATCTGAATGTTCCCCTTTATGGTGCAACCAATGAAATAAGAGTCTGTTGACAAACGCTTTGGTGGCATGTGAGCTTCTGATGAGTTAAGATTAGTTGTCCTACTTCTCCTTACTTATTTTTTTATGTATAGACAGCGTCTGTACACCATAATACAAATTTCTATGATATGAGGAGGCTGGATGTTTTGAAAATTTGATTATTGACAAAAAGCTTAATCAATGGCTGCAGAGATTTAGCCTTAAAAGGTCAAGTATTGCCTGTTTAAGGCAGAAGGTTTATCTTGTCTTACATGTGCAGCTGCTCCGTTGTTTGTCAATAAACAAATCTACCGTTACCGTTAATACAAAAGCCGTTTTTTGTACCGTTGGTACAAAAAATAAAATAAAAAATAAAGACTACTTCCAATTTTCTTAATTTTACCACTCTTAATTATCCTTTGAAAAAAATAATTTGTTATATTTTCTTTATGTTCTATTGTTACACCTTTTCCAGCAAAAGTATACCTTCGAGGTTAGTAAAGTTTGTCTCAATTCATACAGCATTAGCTGTTGAAACTTAGCTTCCAACAATAACAATGCTACCTCCACTGGAAATTTTATGTCTCACTGTGTCCTCTCTCTAGATTATTGGTCAGAAAACATGAAAAGGCAACAGAGACAAATCTACTGAAGCTGAGCATATGGTGATGATATATGAAGATCCATCTTGTCTGTTGCTATGGTGGTGTTCAGTGTTCAGATTCCAGGTCCTGTGAGCCAGATTATCATTGATGAGGTTAAACCAACAGCAGAAGGACTATGCAGCCACATGCAGCTGCCTCCATCCTGGGGTCTTCATGACAGCTTTAGAGATTTTCTTCAGGGCCCTATGAAACCTGCTTCAACCGTGAGGCGCTGCAGGCTCTAGTCTACCATGTAATGGAGACCACATGGTCTGACCACCTGGTCAGATCATTGGAGAGTGTCACACCGTGGTGAGGGTGTCTTGTCTGGGCTTTATTGTGTCTCGTCATTTCCTGTTTTATTTTGAAATGTCTAACTCTCCTCTCGTTTCAGAACACTTGCCCTTCCTGTTTCCCGTGTGCCCTCATGATTACCGATTGTCTCCACCTGTTCCCCATTTCCCCCACAGCTCAAATAGTCTGTCTTCCCCTTGTCTTGTGCCAGTGTGTCGTCGTCTCTTGTCCCACAACAGCGTCACGTCCTTCCCTTAGCTCGCGATCCTTTTGTGTAAGTCTTTTGATCCTCGAAAGAGTGAATTTAAGTTTTAATTTTCATAATCTAGTTTAGTCCTTTTATAGCCTTACTTTCTCCTCTGTATGAGTGATTTTATTTTTTTATTTTTTTTATAGATAACTCCCAATAGCTTAATGTTTTTGTCAAAAACTTTTTGTCTTAAGAATTAAAAAGGAAAAATGTATATTATCAAAGTTCTTAAATATTTTCCCAACTTTCTTCATAAGAAAAATCATATCGAATGAACATATGTTTGTCTGTCACATTTAATTTAATTTCAATTTAAAACTTAAAACTGGTCTGCAATATGTGTTAATATAAATAAAACAATTTTTTTTAGATATACAAACAACTTCTTGATCTTGATAGTAAATGCAGTCTTGCTTGTTTGGCCAGACAGAACCATTTTTGTCTCCCAAGTAGTTTCATATGGTTTTCCTACAGCCCCTTCATATTTGCATCAACAATTTGTCCCACATATGGTTTTCACTCATACTAAATGAAGACAAACTATCATTCTCTGTATCTTTCATCTGAAACGGTATCTTTATCCTCAGCTTGGGCCTCTCCAATTGATGCACTTATTACTAATTGATTGTTATGTCTGCAGGAAATTACAATTCATATCACATGGTGTGACAAATCAAATCAGCAGAGCTGTCAGACTATAAGTTAGTTGGCATTAGTAGCACATTGCACAAACTGTGCCCAGCACCTGAAACATAATTGTTGACAGAATAAATTTTACATCACATATATATTTTGTAGCACAGCCATCAATGTAAGGCTTGTTGGCACATAGCATTAAGCTACCGTTAACAGTTACCTGCTGTTGCAACCGGTTCTCCTGTGTCAACTCCTTTGACTGCTGTTTCCCCAATTATGTCAAGGACTCTCCTATCCAGGCTGTTGAGATTAAAACTTTCAGCTCCACCAGTATAGTTCATTGATCGCTTCCTTATAGCTCTCTCCTTTTTCACCTCCAACTTGAAATCTTTCTTTTTTGACAGCTGCGCCATCTCTTATCTTCAATTCCGCTAGAAAAGTCATTTCCACCTCATTAGTGTATTTTGACATTGAAAAGGCATATGACTCTATGTGGAGGGAAGGTTTACTTGTCAAATTAAGTAAAATGGGTATTAGAGGGAGGATGTACAATTGGACTATGGACTTTTTAGAAAGTAGAACATTTAAAGTCAAGATTGGAGCAGAATTATCTAAGGGATATGAAATAGAAAATGGTATTCCCCAGGGGAATGGGAGTGTAATTTGATGAGTATACTGGAAACAGAAGGAGAGGGAGGGGGGACAAAAATCACTATTTACTTTCTTAAGAGACACAAGGTTGGCGGATAGAATGTAAAAAATAAGGTCAAGGACATGATCTTTCACTCTTGTAAAGCCTCAGCCACTTTTGCCCACCCTCTTGACTTATTTTCAGATGTTATTTGCATATTATCTATTTTCCCAAGTTGTAATTGTTTTTCTTCCACAGATTTCCTCAGTCATTGCCTGAAGCTCCTGCATTGTGAAGTTTTTGGACCTCTTCTTTTCCTTCTCCATAATGTACAATGCCTGACCGTTAATTTATGACGTACTTTTAAATGCTTATTGGTTCGTATGATGCAACAAATTAATTCATGACATATTTTAAGATGTTCCTAAGTCAGAAAAATAAAGAAATTTGTAAGATTTGAGACTGCTCTTCAGAAAATATTGAGGAAATGCACTTTCTTATGAACTCCTTAATTTAGATCTTAATACATTACTTAAGATCTTTCTGAAGAAAAGATTGGAGAATCTGGCCCTGGTTACGTGTGAACACAGTGTTTGTTGACAGTTTACCTATTTCAGCAACAGCAATTGAATATTTGGGCTCTGAGTTCATTCTCTTTGAGACCTGGACCACGAGTGCTAGTTAGAGACCTAACGTAGCAACTGCATTTTGTTTTTTGGAATGAAACTTGACTCTGACTCAGCTATAAAACAGCAACAGTCCGTTGCTTATTGAAATAAAAACTATAATAAAGTTATAGAATTATTTTAATACACATTTCTTTTTTCCTGTTTCCTGTTCACAGATGCAGCTCAGAAAGGATAAAATGACACACTGTAACTCATCAGTCACTAAAGGATCAAAAACACATTTAATGAAGCAGACGATTAATTTATAGCACGAAATTTGTATGACATCACACGCAGCACTGCATCTGTTCCGTCTCCTCTGTTTCTGTTATCTGTCCTGTTCCTGGTCCAGGGCAGGCTGAGCTTTGTACCCTAAACCAGGACAAACTAGAATCGCATCAAGAGCAGCCTAATGTGTGGTTCAAATATGAGTAAAGGTCAAGGGGCGTGTGTCCATCCATGGGGGTCAAAGGTTACAAACCTATAAAGATAAAGAGAAGCAGCAGCAGAGACAGACTGTACCATATTGCCCACAAACCTTACACCATAAATATCTTGACAGGAACAATGCAGACTGAGGGTCCAGGTCTGGTCCCATTGCCCGGATTATTATCCCTGTGTATATAATCTGAGTCCACTTCATGTTTTAGTCCAACACGAGCGGAGGAGCCACTATCCAAAAATGGCAAAGATTATGAGTCCTACCAGGATGACCATTGCTGCCACCCCCACACCAATGAGCACCATTTTCATCTTCTTGCCCTCCAATCGTTTCTTCTGCTTCAGCTGAGTGGATGTCTTCTCAAAGGCCTTACTCTGAGGACACAACAGAGAGAGAAAGGTTTTTTTACAGAACTATTTATTTCCATGTTTGGCATAGTGAACAGTAAGTTCAGTAAGTAAAACTCTCACTAAAGCCCGTTCAGGGGGTCAGAAAGTCGTCATTGGTCAGGGTCCTCCAGGTGTCCTGAACCAAGCTGTAGAAAGGTGTCAGTCTAGCAAGGTCAAACTCAAAGTCCAGCTCAGGTCCAGCTCAAGGCGACAAAAGCAAGAAGAGGCTGGGACAGAACCGCCCAGAAAGGGAGGGCCCATACAACAGCTGCTAAGCTTCCCGCAACCTGAAGTTTACAATCCTGGATGTGATACCTAACTGACGGGTGCTTTATCCACCAAGCATCCACTACATCAGCCTCCATCAGTAGGTGAAACTGGAAAGTGGAGGGCTGAGGTTTGGGCTACTGTCCTATCTAAAGAGGTGTCAGTGTAGCAATTCCAGGTTCCAGGGTCGTAACCGTGGGAACAGCATCTTTTTTCTGCCTCACTGCTTCCTGGAGCGCTTTAACTCTTTTCCCAGTGCTTCACTGATGATGAACGGTGGGACTTTAGACATAGTGATCCGTTCAGTAGGCCCTGCCAGCTGGGGAAATCAGGATGAGTCAGGCCACACTCTATGGGATGAGTGTCACAGCAGTGATCTTTAAAGAAAACCACCATAGTCTTGTTAACCCAGCAGGTGAAGGAGATATTCCCTCATCCTACCTGCTCTCTCAGAGCCAGCATCACCTCCTCCACCATGGAGCTGGACTAAGCAGCAGCCTCACTCCATCAGTATGATTACATGCAGTTAAGTCGAGCTACGGTTATAGCTCTTTGAGACAGGCACCATCCTGGCCTTGAAGCACTGAAAAAGACCCCAAAAGAACCACCATCTAGCCCCCCAAAATGCTACATTAATATTAAACTGTACAGTCAGTGAGAGAGAGCGACAGAGCGACTTTTGATTAAAAAAGCATCTTTATTACACCTATTTTAAATGATCAGTTCATTATTTACTAAATAAACAAAACAAATAGACCAGATCCACTGTATGAGTGGGAGCTGGTTTTTGTGAACAGAACACAGAATAAATTCCTATCAGCCTAAACCTATCTCTGTCTTACATCTCTTTATATTATTTAAAATCAATCTTGACTTGAGATTTCGCCATCCTGCTCTATAATAAAACCATATTCCACAAGCTGTCCTCATCATCCATGGACTTCCTGGCCTGTACATTGATGCTGTGGTGCTGGCGGTAAGCGTGTTGCGTCATTTCCGGTCACTGGCGGTTGTGTTCCCTATTGTGCTTTGTCATCTCTGTGTTGTTTCCACTGTTCTTCTGCTATTATTTCCTAATTCACTCGAGTAATCAGGCAGAAAATTATTTTCACACCAACACTAGGTTTTAGAAGTCAACATCTCCCCTTTCTCCAAAGGTTATAACCGTTTCTGCTCCTCCGCTAATCAAACTACCCGATTAGCAATGTCCTCTAGCTCTCTGTCTCCACTCTCTGTTCCTCCTTCTCCTCCTCCTCTCCTCTCCTGTTCTCTGTGCCTCATGTGTAGTTATTCTTCTGCCTCCTTTTATGATAGCACCTCTTGTCATAGATGTAGGATGATGGCAGAAATTGAGGCGAAGATTAATGAGTTAGAATCCCGGCTCCACACTTTAGCTAGCCCAACCTATGCTAGTGTAGCTAGCCCCCCCTCTGTAGCCGGTGCGGGCCAACCTAGACGAGCTCATACGGCAGCTAAGATAGTTTCCCCCCCCCCCCCCCCCAGTGGCTCCCCGGCAGCCGGGATCTAGTCAGGGCGGCTGGGTGACTGTCCGAGACAAGAGGCATAGTCGTACGCAGCAGCCCCCGGTTCACCACCGACCAGTTCACGTTTCCAACAGGTTCTCCCCTCTCAGCGACACACCCGCTGAAAAGCCGACTCTAGTGATTGGTGATTCTATTCTGAGGAACGTGAAGTTAGCGACACCGGCGGCCATAGTGAAGTGTATCCCGGGGGCCAGAGCAGGCGACATCCAGTCTTATCTGAAACTGCTGGCTAAGGGTAAACGTAAATATGCTAATATTGTTATTCACGTCGGCAGTAACGACACCCGACTTCGCCAGTCGGAAGTCACAAAAATTAATGTGGAATCGGTGTGTACTTTTGCTAAAACGATGTCGGACACTGTAGTTTTCTCCGGCCCCCTCCCCAATCGAACCAGTGATGACATGTGCAGCCGCATGTCGTCATTTAACCGCTGGCTGTCGAGGTGGTGTCCCGAAAACAACGTGGGCTACATAGATAACTGGAAGTCTTTCTGGGGGAGACCTGGTCTAATTAGGAGAGATGGTGTCCATCCCACCGTGGACGGGGCCGCTCTCATTTCTAGGAATATGGCCGATTTTATTAGAAATCGAAAACTGACAATCCCGAGTCGAGACCAGGAGGCAGAGCCGCAGCTTAACACGCTCCTCTGCGCCTCAGTCAGAGCGGTCACCTGCTGAGAATAGAATAGAGTCTCTGTCTATGTTTAGCTTTATAGAAACTGTGTCTGTCCCCCGACCACCTAAATTTAGAAAAGTTAAAAAACCCAAATTAAACAGAACAGGAGCTAAAAACAAAAACCTAACTGTAATTAAAACAGCCACAAATTCAGTCTCAAATAACACTGTGATCAAATGTGGACTGTTGAACATTCGATCATTATCATCAAAATCTCTACTAGTTAAAGATCTCATAGCTGATCACCATATTGATTTATTTTGTATAACTGAAACGTGGCTGCAGCAGGATGAGTATGTTAGCATTAATGAAGCTACACCCCCAACTCACGTTAACTTTCATATCCCTCGTACCACAGGTCGAGGAGGTGGGGTGGCTGTAATATTTCAGTCAAGCCTATTAATCAACCCCAGACCAAAATCTGGCTGCAGGTCTTTTGAAAGCCTCACTCTTAGTCTTTCCCACTCGGACTGGAAAGGTGAAAAACCAGTTCTGTTTGTCACAGTATACCGTCCACCTGGTCCGTACTCAGAATTCCTATCAGAGTTTTCTGAGTTTATATCAGAGTTAGTACTCACCTTCTTCAGGGATACCTTCTTGTTGGCTCTGATTAACAACTATTTCACCATGCTTCCTGAAGTATTAGATGTATTTATTTATTTGTTCATCATTTATCTCTGTCCCCAAATGAGGCGTAACGTCTTCACAGCACTCTATTGTTTTTCTGAGTTTATATCAGAGTTAGTACTCAGTACAGATAAAATCATTATTCTGGGAGATTTCAATATACATGTTGATGTAGAAAGCGACAGCCTTATTTCTGGGTTTCTTTCCCTACTAGACTCAATTGGCTTTTCCCAGCGTGTGAATGAACCCACTCACTTTTACAATCATATCCTTGATCTTGTTCTAACTTATGGCATTGAAATTGACAAGCTAACAATTCTTCCACAAAATTCTCTCCTGTCTGACCATTACCTTATTACATTTGAGTTTACTTTAATGGGCTCCACAGCATTGAGGAATAAATTCAGCTATAGAAGATGTTTATCTGAAGCTGCTGTGGCTAAATTTAAAGAGAACATTTGGTCATCATTCCCAACAATGCCATATCTAAATTCAAATGAGGATTTCTCCCATACGCAGGTTGATGACCTTGTGACTAGCACTATGGCGACACTGCGTTCGAATCTTGATAATGCCGCCCCTCTCAAAAAGAAAGTATTCAATCTGAGGAGGATGGCTCCCTGGTATAGTTACCAAATCTGTGCCTTGAAGCAGACATCAAGGAAATTAGAAAGAAACTGGCGTTCCAGTAAGTCAGAAGAGTCTCACAGAGCCTGGAAAGACAGCCTAAAAACATATAAAAAAGCTCTCCGCAGTGCTAGAAGTTCATATTACTCAGCACTCATAGAAGAAAACAAGAACAACCCCAGGCTTCTCTTCAGCACTGTAACCAGGCTGACAGAGAGCCATAGCTCAGTTGAACCAGTGATCCCCTTAGCTCTAAGCAGTAATGATTTTATTAGTTTTTTTTTCAGACAAAATTCTCATGATCAGAGAAAGAATTTATCAGCTCTTGCCTACGTTAGATAAAAATCCCCTTCTGAAGACGGCAACTGCTGAATCAGCTGCAGCGCCTCTTTTACATCTGGAATCATTCTCACCTCTGAATCTCTCAGAGCTAGCTTCTATAGTTTCATCATCCAGACCGTCAACCTGTCTATTAGACCCAGTACCAACTAGCCTCTTTCAAGAGATCTTTTATGTAATTGAGCCATTCATTCTAGATTTGGTTAATTTGACTTTATTTCTGGGCTATGTACCTCAGGCACTTAAGACTGCAGTCATCAAACCCCAGCTTAAAAAGCCTAATCTTGATCCAGATGTTTTGGCAAACTATAGACCCATATCGAACCTTCCATTTATTTCTAAAATCATTGAGAAAGCTGTAGCAAAACAACTACACAAGCATCTGGATGGGAACAGTTTGTTTGAAGAGTTTCAGTCAGGATTTAGAGCCCATCATAGCACAGAAACAGCGCTGGTTAAAGTCTCCAATGACATTCTAATGGCCTTAGACAATGGATCAGCCTCCATACTTCTCCTTCTAGATCTCAGTGCTGCATTCGACATCATAATATTTTACTACAGAGACTGGAACATGAAATTGGAATTAAAGGAACTGCACTAAGGTGGTGCCAAAACATCTGGATCAAGATTAGGCTTTTTAAGCTGTCACCCTCTCTCCCCCTCTCCCTCTTTCTCTCTAACTCCCTCCTTGCATGCGCTGATAAAAACCATCCTTCTTAAAAAAAAAAAAAAAAAAAAAACAAGTTTCACCCAGCTCTAAGCATTGATACTGCATTTACTAACCATGTTCTGCCAAAGTCTCTGTCTCTCCCAGTCCCTCTCCTCTCTCTCCCTGTCCTCATCCTGCAGGTGGTGACTCATCTCCATCCCATGTTCCTGCAACACCTGCTGGTCCCATATAGCATGAATTCTGTATTACAGCTCAACTGCATGAACTTCATGCAACATGTTCCTGCCTACACCCCCCCCACCCCCCCCTTCACTACCTGTCTCTCTCTCTCTCTCTCTCTCTCTCTCTCTCTCTCTCTCTCTCTCTCTCTCGCTCTCTCTCTCTCTCTCTCTCAACCCAACCGGTCAAGGCAGATGGCCGCCCCCCCTGAGCCTGGTTCTGCTCGAGGTTTCTGCCTCTTAAAGGAAGTTTTTCCTTGCCACTGTTGCCAAGTGCTTGCTCATCGGGGGATCTGTTGGGTCTCTTTAAATACATTTATAAAGAGTTTGGTCTAGACCTGCTCTATATGTAAAGTGCCTTGATGTAACTTTGTTATGATTTGGCGCTATACAAATAAATCTGATTTGATTTGATTTGATTTGATATTAGTGTTCACATTGTCCTCTCTCTTCCTCAACCTGCTCACATAGACAGCCATCTTTAATTGTACCAGAATAAAATTCAGCAGCTGACTTCTGTGTGTGGTGGACTTCCTTTACCCAAAGTCCAGAAGGAAGGTGCAGAGACAGAAAGTATGGGGGTCGTCAGGGGAGGTGACTGTCAGACCAGTGCTGTAGAGGTGGTTGTGCAGCCTTCCCCTGAGCAACTGAGAGTCATTGGAGCCATCGCTCTCAGTTGAAACTAACAATTCCAGTCACTGTCATTCCCAAACATCGGAGCACTAAAAACCTAATGACATCAATAGCTTGGATAACGCTGTCACAGAGGCAAAATGCCTGTTTCATTACATTACTCAGACTAGTCAAGCCAGAAGGGCACTGACTGATGAAGCCTCTTGGAAGAGAGGTGAAACATCTTCATTGATATATAACCAAGTCCAGTTGCACTTGATTTAATTCTATACCATAAAGAGGAGGCATGTTCTCTGAATGACATGCTTCGCAAGAGCCACTTCCACATCTTCAGTCTGTTCTTAATGGAGTCCAAAACCTTGTCTCAGACATCCAGGGAAGACCACTCTTTTGGCTCCTTTATAAACTTGCGCAGCACTAGTTCAATGGCCAGAGAATATAACATCCCTGACACTGAGCATCCCTGTTGCACTCCCCTTTGGACTGGAGAGAGTGCAGCCAAACCATTGCTTTTCTTCAGTTAGCTCGCAACATCACAGTACAGTTCATTTCATGATTCATGATTCAGTGCAGCCAAACCTTCCTTTCTGAAATCAGTAGCAAACCAATTACATGACCATCTGCATAGGAACGGTTTTCTTGAAGAGTTTCAGTTAGGATTTAGAGCCCATCATAGCACAAAAACAGTGCAGGTTCAAGTCTCCAACGATATTCTAATGGTTTCAGACAATGGATCAGCCTCAATACTTCTCTTAGATCTCAGTGCTGCATTTGACACCATAGATCATCACATTTTACTACAGAGACTAGAACATGAAATTGGGATTAAAGGAACTGCACTAAGGTGGTCCAAATCCTATTTATCAGATAGACATCAGTTTGTTCATGTTAACAATAGCTCCGTCTCATGCACTATAGCCAATTATGGAGTCCCACAGGGTTCAGTACTTAGGCCAATTCTCTTCACTTTTTATCTGCTTCCTTTAGGCAACATTATCAGGAAACACAGCATCAATTTCCAGTGTTATGCAGACGATACTCAGGTGTGTTTATCAATTAAGCCAAATGAAGTCAGTCAGATAGTCAGTCTGATGACTTTTTACCAGTAGCCTACAAGTCCTTTGTCCCTCACATAAAACAAGTCAGTAGCTTTCTTCCATGTGAAACATTAGGAAAATCAGAAACATCCTCTCTCAAGAGGATGCATAAAAACTAGTCCATGCATTAGTTACTTCTAGGCTGGACAACTGTAACTCATTACTATCTGGATGTCCAAACAAATCTCTGAAAGGCCTTCAGTTGATTCAGAATGCTGCTGCACAAATATTAACAGGAACTAGGAAAAGAGATCACATCTCTCCTGTGTTAGCTGCTCTTCATTGGCTGCCGGTAAAATACAGCATAGAATTTAAAATCCTTCTGTTAACTTATAAAGCTCTTAATGGCCAAGCCATCATATCTCAGAGAGCTCATAGCTCCTTACTGTCCGATTAGGCCACTCCACTCTCTAGATGGAGGTTTGCTTGTGGTTCCTAGAGTCTCCAAGAGTAAATCTGGAGGCAGATCTTTCAGTTATCAGGCTCCTCTTCTATGGAACCAACTTCCAGCATAGGTCTCTCTCTAGCGGACTCTTTTCAAGACCAGGCTTACAACTTTTCTGTATGACAGAGCTTATAGTTAAAAAGTTAAAGTTGATTTATTCCTTAGCTATGCTGCTATGTTCCTCGATGAGGTGTGGAAGGCAGAACAGGTGGTGAAGAAGGGAGTCAAGGTGAGGGGAGCGTTCACTCTGGTGCTGCCACTGGAGACCGCTGCCAAGAAGGTAATCCCTTCATTGGAACCTGGAAAAAAGCCCTGTCCCGGTACGGGTGGATGGTCAGGCCCATCAGAATGGTGCCTTTGGGCTGTCAGTCCCTGAAGCTGCGGCACGTGGTCTGTCACAGGAGACAGGTCCACATGGAACTGAAACTGCAATTACAGCAATCTGTATATTTTCCCAGCAGTCCTTCTGTCACTTGGAATCTACCATTTGTAAAATAAGTCTTTAAGCTTTTATTATGTTTTTAAATTCTTCAAACTTGCTGGTGAAAAACCTGTATCACGAAGATGGATTTCAGTTTAGCAAGGTAAATTCAGGGTTAATCCTGGGTTTTCAGTCTCACAAAGGTGGTTTACATTCTATCTGAGTACGTTCCCATGGTAATTTACACAGAACGTCTGACCTGATTAGGTTAAGTTATGGATTAAGAGCTCAGCAGGTATATAATTTTGCCAACAGACCAATTAGTTCTCTTGGAAAATGGCCTACCTATTCAGCCCATTGATGTGGGGGTGCTAGAACTGTGAGAGGAGCTCTCAATAGAGGGAGAAAAGTTGGTGACAGACTTAGCCAAAGTCCCAATACACCCCCTACCCCTACTTTTTAGCCCTACCCCTAAATTGTGTGCGTTCCCATGAGGGTAGTGGTGTTACAATTCTTTTTTTCATGTAGGAGTAGTGGGCATAACGAGGGGTAGGGACGATGAATCTAGCCCTTCAGATTCAGGGTTTTCAGATGCTAACTTCCCGAGGAGGGGCTAGTGAAAATTTCCCAGAATGCTTTGCATCATCATATGCATACTGAATCAAACAACAATGGCGACAACCAGAGAGCAAGTGAATGGGGAGATGTCAGAGAAGAAAAACTAAAAAAATTCAAAAGACTCAACAGACATCAATGTTGTATTCTTCTCCGTGTACCTCTTGGTTTATTTATCAACCAAAGCGTGATGAATTCTAAAAAACTGATCGCAACCAATCGCAACCATAGACTCCATGTTGCTGGAACTATGCAGTAACTTGCGAGCCCGAACGTAAACTACACAGTGACGTAGCAAGTGGTGTCCCAATTCCTAAAGCCCTACAACTTGTGTCTTGGGTGAGGGCTAGTGGTTGTGAGTAGGGTGAACATTGGGATTGGGCCTTAAACCTGATATATGGTCCTGCGTTAAATCAGTGCCATTGCCATGATGCCATTGTGAACCCTTTGAACTTCTCAAAATCTACATCTCAACAGAACCAGAAATGTGTTGCTACCAAGCAAACCAATCACAGCCCGAACTTCTCCGTCACTCCATTTCGTTGCAGTTGCAAGTAGGAGGCGGTACTCCTTTCCTGAATGGTTATTGTCGTCTCTAGTTGATTCTTTGTTTAGCCTCAGGCTATGCCGGGGGGCTACAGCAAGCCTCCTGTGTAGACACATACCCTACAACGTAGGTGCAGCGTTGATTTAACACAGGACCATAAATCAAGCCTTAACTCATTTGAATTTCTGGATGAGGTAGGTGGACTTGTTCCCAAGTCTGTTTTGCTCCACTGGGGTTGGAACTGAAATAATGAGGTTAAAATTGTCAAACAAGCCATAAAAAAACTGCACAGAAACATAAATTTATGGAGCACACATACAGTAAATTTCACAGATGAGGTGGTGATTTAATACTTGGGTTAGGGTAATCCCAGTAATTTACACTCCACTCCATCAGTTGGCAAATTTTTGTCAGCATTCTTTACAGCTGCAACTCTGTTACATTTTGCTTGAATTATTACCCTAGTTTCTTAATATTATTGTTTGTGCCTTCATTGTGAAATATGCAGCTCTTTGTGCTTGCTCTGTGGTCCAATTTGTGGTATCCAGCAAACTGTTTGAACTGGTTCCTGTTAAATCTAGTTTTCAGAGTGATGTAACACGTGAGGGACTGCAGAGTGGGAATGATATGACCTGGTTTTCGACCCCTACACGGATGTGGGTCTTGTCTTGCCCAGGGAGACCACCTCACTTCATTCATGATGGGAAAGAGAAGGAAATGCCTTTCTAAAAACAGCAGCAACCAGGAAGTAAAGAGTATGTTTGTTTTCCTTGTCTGCTCCACCTCAGGTGTATTTATAAATGTCAATATCTGTTTCCTGCCCACTGTGCCAGACGCTTGTGGCCACTGTCTGTGCTGTGTCCCCCCTTATCCAGTCACCACACACTTACACAAACTGACTTGTCCCACTGCAGCCTGAACGTACCTTCTCAAGCAGGTTTTCGGCCCGGTCTTCTAGTTCACTCAGTTTTCCTGAACGCTCCTCAGTTTTGTTCATGTTGTCCAACATGATGTCCTTTACCTCCTCCACCTCTTCCTGGGTCTGCTGCAGACGGCTCCTCCCTTCCTGCTATCCATAAACAAACACCATCAGTGACAGAGGACAACAATGTCTTCAAACACACCTTCAGAGACAGATGACAATGGTCTTCACAAACACATGATCAAATACAGAGGACAGAATGTAAGACACTGAGACGGAAGACAAGAGAAAAAGGACAATGATGTCCTTAAATACATCAGCAGACACAGAGGCCAATCATGTCCTCAGATGTCAGAGAAAGGGGATAGTGATGTCCACAAATGTATCACCAGGAAAGCACATTTCCAGAGACATAGCACCATCATGTCCAAAACCAATCATCACAGACAGTAGATGTAGATGTCCTCACATCGTGCTGATTGCCATAGGGACACGAGATTTCTCTCTGAATGAAAGTAAATAATTAGACATTAGCTGCTTCACCCTGTTCCAAATCAAACCTGGTTCCTGGGTCATTGTGAGTGTTAGTGTGAGAATGTCTATGTGTGGCTGTCTTTCTCTGTTGTGTGTGGACCCTGATCCACAGTCTGTTTTAAACTTCCATCCCCTGCCCCCGACCCCTTTTCCTTCCTTTCATCCTTCCCTCCCTCCGTCCTGCCTGTATTTATATACCTAGTATCAAGGAAACCATATCCACATTCATCACTGTCCAGTATGGTGGCCTTTTTGGTCCAAACCACCAGAGAGAGATCCACGATACACTTCATTCATAAGTGAGGGTTAATGTGTAATGTGTGTAAGCATGCTAGAAGGTCCAAGTCCAGTGTATTAGGGTAAGGGGGTCCAGAAAAGACCAACTGAAGTCTGTACACTCATGTTATTGAGTCACATCCAGTCCTTTAAGTTTACAAGGAGTTAAACCAGGATAACCCCACTTTCACTCCATTCCCAATTCCAGTTTAAACCAGTCTAATACCAATTAAAACTACAATAAATCCCAGGGTTGGAGTTAACCTATCCCGTTCTAACCCCAAATGTAATCACAGTCAAACCCAGTCTGCCTAATTTTGACCCTCATAACCTCCACTCCGTTCCGGGTATTGCCTTCAAGGTCTTTGCTCTCAGACGGGGGTTACGCAGATCGAACCGACACCTGTCTGCAATGACTTGGAATTTCTGGACCGGTTCAGATCTGCAGTACAGATCGTGGTCTACTCACCATGTCTCCGTCCGCGTCCCGGGTCCGGATCGTAAAAAATAAGAAAGTCCGACTCCGTCAACTTCAGAAACAGGAAGCGCTGAGGATCAGAACGGTCGGACAAGCAAACCAGACCAGAATAAACTCCCAAGTCTAAAAAGCTCAGTATGTTTCCCCCTGTGTTGGTCTTCCTCTTTTGCTCCTCTGTTTCTCACGCACTATCTCTCTTTCTCTTTCTGTCGCTCTCTCTGTTCATGTCTCAATGTGACCACGTGACTCGGGCCAACTTCTTGCGTTTCGATTTCAGTTCAGTCTGTTATTAAGTTCGTTTCTGGATCGTCTCTATCGATCAGATGACGATGGGGACTGCTGTTATTGCTTATCTATAAATCTATGTTCCCGCTCACCTTTTTATGATCTCATCAAACTGAAACAGCAACAATAAAGCTTTTGCTTTCATGTTCTATTACTGCCACACAAACTTTATTGAACAATATGAACAAGGGAAGCCATCTCGTATGACAGAAACTACCTGTCTGAATTCCACTTGCAGGGGGCAGGCCCTCACTGACGACATGACAGCTGGCACGCCCCATCAGCTGAAGAGAGATAATTGAGGACAGAAGACAGAGTAGAAGAGGAAGGAAAAGTCTTGTAGTTAATGTGGAATATAAACAGGTTTATTTAAACCTGATACTGGTGCTCAGTCTGTCTGTATCCCTGTCCCTGAGGAGAGCCAAGAGAGTCTGGCTTCCAGAAAATGCTTCATAGAGACAAAGACTGCATTCATTCATGAACGGGGGCTGAAGTGACTGCAATTCTTCACACACACTCTTTTGTTTTGGCTGTAGCATCATTCTGTCATTCAGCGTCATTGAGTGGAAATTGAAAACTTGACAGAACACGTTCATTCCTGCTCTGATTTCATCAGACTGGAGCTGGAAAGTGTCTGAGGTCTCAAACAAAGACTTGCCCTCAGGACCAGGACTCTAATGCTCCACCCGGCGAAGCTAGTTCTGTTCAGAAGAACTCAGGGTAAAATGAGCCCTGTGAAGGTAAAATGCAACTTTCGGGGAGGGGGGCAGGTGGCTAATTGCTAAATAACATGTTCAGAGTAATATATGCCTGACAGTAGAGACTGACCGATATGTTTTTCCCAGGGCCAATACCGATAATGATTATTAGTAGTCAAATATGCAGATAACCAATATTTGGAGCTGATATTAATTTGCAGTAAAAGGGAAAATATTGGCGTAAAAATTTTGATTAATACAAACTCCACCACTTAACTTCGTTTAAATGCCTCTAAGCATGTTTATTAAACAGTTTATTAGATCTGCAACATGTTAAAGGTTTTTTTTATCTTAGACAATAGACATCTTTGTTTTAAAATCCTAAAAAAGCAGGGAGCTCCAGGTTCAGCAGCATTTCTTCTAAAGTTAAATGAAAACTTACATAATAAAAAATACATAGCTCCTTAAAGTTTTCCAAAGTTTCGATATCACTAATGCAGAAGATCTGGGTATTTTTACACCCACCATGACACCCGGAAAACAACGTTTTTTTGACATCATACGCCACTGAGCGGCGTCCGTAGGAATGAACTAGCTGATAATCAGTCGATCCCTACCTGACAAGGTTCTCCTTCACCCTTGATCTCTGAGCCAGGGAAGCCAGTTCCTCAGGAACAGGAAACCAGTGAACTGAGCAAACAGCTTGTTCTAAGTATCTAAGTGACACATGCGTGACAGATCTGAGCATTGCAGTATACCTTGTGAAGAAAAAAAAAAAAAGACCAGCTTCATTTTAAATTAAACACTGAAATGGATCATCTCCTCTAGACTATGATTAAACATGGACCGTGGTCTGCTTTAAACGTGTATCATTATCCTGGTTTCATACTGTTAGGGTTAATCCTAACCCCAACCAATCAAGAGGTCCATAGCCTGTGTATAATAAAATGATCCACTTGCCATGTCTGTCCCATCCGCTCTGCCACAGGTTCTGTGAATTTAAACATGAGTCATATCACATGATGGTGATCGTCTGGTCAGTGGTTAAGATGCACTTGGTTTGTCCAAATAAGCCAATAAGCTGCATTCTCTGTCAGTGAATGTAAAACTCATGATGGCTTAATCAGTCTTTATTCTATATTTGATTTCAGCTGCTGCCTCATCTATCCCAACCACTGACAGGTATCCAGGGTAACCAGATATACTGTATAGCCAGATCCTCCTGTATGTACCTCTCTCCACCTGGAGGACGGTTGAACAAACTGCACTGAAGCCACACCCCCACAGGGGAGCTGGAGTTAACACCATTTATTTATGTGAGATATTAAAACCATACAGCATGTTAAAGATAATGAGAAAAACTACAGCAACCCAGAAGGATGTGGAGAAGTTACTGATACTTCTAGAAGAAGATTTCAGTGAATGAAATCAATAACATTATGACTGATCAGATTATTGATACTGCAGAGAGCACATGGCCCCATTTCAGATTAAATACTAACAGGAAGTGATAAATAAACGTTCTCTGAGGGGCAAGAACTCAAAAACTATATACAGAGTCACTTGGGGGGGGGGGGGGCATTGCAGGTTGATACCACAGACGAAGAGCAAGTAAAACAGGAAGACAACACTGATCAACAAGAATTTATTTCCACCCCCCCAACACCCACTGAATTTGTTCTTTGTATTAGCTGTTTGACCTGTTCACATTCCCCTAACCCTAACCTGTATCTTTTGTAATTTAAAAAAGGCAACTAAAAGACTGAGGACAGAGACATCCTGCGACAGGTGGACACACAGGGGAGGACTTAACGAGATTAAACAAGGGTTAACGAAGGCTACAGGGAGGAGTCACTGTTGTCTGTCGGTGGAGCAGACCAGCTCAGACTCCTCATGTTTAAAGCAAAGACTGGAAAGAAAAACAGAGGGGAGTGGAGACCTTCACTATTGCCCTGGTTTGTTAGTGGGGTTGACTATGGGAGGCACAGGGGCACTGGTAGGGATGACGCCAGTAGCCAAGAGGATGATGATCAGGACTATGATGAGGACAACCACAATGATGACCATGACCAGTTTGACGTTCTTCCACCAATAAGAACGAGCCACTTTCTGAGATGTCTGCTTGAAGTTCTGAGCCTGGGAAGGGGTGTGATAATAAAGGAGACGGAGAAAGAGACAGAGAGAGAGAGTGAGAGAGAGAGAGAGAGAGAGAGAGAGAGAGAGAGAGAGAGAGAGAGAGAGAGAGAGAGAGAGAGAGAGAGAGGAGAGGGAGAGAGTGGCAGAGAGAGACAGAGAGGGAAAAAGACCATATCAGTCCACATGAGACAGTCAGGGGGTCACAAAAAGGAAGTGTTCTAGTCACGTGATATCAAAGGAAAATTGCATCATAACTGATTGAATCATGTCTATGGTGTCTGATGTCATCATTGTGTTCATTAGTTAAACTAACCCCGGCCTGGAGATCCTCAGATTTCCCCATTAGGTCATCCAGTCTCTCTCCTCGGGCCAGGATCCGGTCCACATTCTCGGTCATGATGCTCTTCACACCGTCCACCTGGTCCCTCAGGGCCTGAACCTTGTCCTGAGGTTGGGATGCTGCCACTTCTCCCCGCTCCTGAATGGACATTTAAGTTGTTTTATATCACGGTATGAACAAACAACAACCTGACCTGAAGTCTGAACCATCATCACAAGATCTTTGGGTCTTTAGAGAGAAAATGCACAACACAAGAGACAAAAAACAAAAGGAAGAAATGAAATATGCAAAATACAAGAAACAACAATGTCGTGGGGAGGGGAAGTGTTTGCTGGTGTGTGTGTGCGCTCTAACACACTAAGTAAACTAACCAGTTTCTAGGAAACAGGCTTGCCTGTGTCATCTCTTGTTCTCTCTCCTGTTATCTTCCCTTCTCTCTAGTCGTTTTTTCCTTCCTTCATTCCATCCTTTGTGGACTTCTCATCCTCACATCTTCATACCTTCATTAGACCAGTGGACCAGACCTGACTTTTGTGCTGTGCAAATACATGCAGAGAGGAAAGATGTAGATAATTCAAGTCTAACACTGTTGAATACTATTTCTAAACACCTGGACTCTGCACTGCTTCACATCAAGATCTTGTTTATGGATTTTTAACACAGTGAACATAGACACCCTGTTGCATGGCCTTTTAGACCTTTGAGCTCATCCCACACTGGTTTTATTGATCAGGAACTTTTTAAATGACGGGCCAAAACAGACACTTTTTTCAGGTTTTAAATCAAATAAAATTATTTTAAGCAAAGGTGTACCCCAGGGTTGTGTTTAATCTCCTATTCTCTTTTCTGTTTATATGAACAGCATCACCTGTAACAAGGAGGGAATGCACCATTTTAAAAATGCTGATGACATGGTCCTTGACATGACCTGACTGACAGTAGGTGGTTTTGAAACTTTGCTCTTGAGTTAAATGTCTCAAAAACTAAGGAGCTGTGTTGTGGGAGTGGGCGAGTCAGCAGCAGCTCTTTTCACACCATCCAGCATCCAGCGCTGTGGAGCAGGTTGAATCTTAGATACCTTGGAACTGATCTGGACCACTGCCTCTCCTTCTCTCAGCATACCAACACCATATTCAAAAAAGCACAACAGCGCCTCTACTTGGTGAGGAAATTAAGAACTTAATGCCAGCAAACACATTTTAACCTTGATTTACTGGTCACTGATTGAAGCCATACTAATTTTCAACATCTCATCCCTGTATAGCTTTCTCTCATCTAAACACGAAGCAAAACTTTCCTGGATAGTTAACCAAGCCAGCAAAGTCATCGGCTCATCACAAGCTTCCCTTCTCAGAACTGCACAGCTGGTCTGTGATCAGGAAGGCCACCCTGATGACAGAAGACTCCTCTCATCCCCTCCACCACTGCTTTGGTTTTGACACCACAAGGTTCCACTCGCCTGGAAAAAACATCTACAAAAAAATCCTTTATCCAATAACAACAGCAATAACCATCTTGAACAACCTAAAAATAACATGCCGCTTTTCACAGCCCCCCCAATTTTTTAAAGCATGTCTGTTTTTATTTTCTGTTTGAGCCTGTCTAAGATGAATCCCTGTCACTTGTGACAGACAATAAATCTTATCAATGTCCACTTCCTGTTCTTTGTAGGAAAGGAGAATTTTCTCTAAACCCTCGACCAAAAGAGAAAGAGGAGAGGACAGGTGCGTGGAAGACAGAGAACAGACTGTAAAATTAACACAAGACAAAGGTACGGAAGGACAGAGCGACAGCTCTCTGTGAACTAATTGAGCTTCTACAGCTTTAGAGAGTCAAAGTTCTTCATTTGAATAAATCTATTTAGTCTTATCAGGTCAGACTGAAACCTCAAATCAGAGACTGTTGGAAACAGACACCTGACCAGCGGGAACAGAGACTATACCATAGACTGTAAGGATCAGAGAGCAGGCATGAGGGGCCAGAGACCGTTAGGACTCGTTAGGAATAGAGAGGAGACCAGAGAGCACACCAAACACTGATAAGACCAGAGAGTTTTAGATTTGAGACCCGAGTAGAGGGAACAGAGACTAGACTAGAGCCAAAGACCAGAGCAGAGACCATTAGGACCAGAGGGCACAAGAGAGGTGATTAAGATCAGGGGGACTAGAAACAAGACCAAAGACATTTAGTATTTGAGACCATTAAGACCAGAGAGCAGATCTGAGGTGGTTAGGACCAGAGAACAGACCAGGGACAATAAAGGCCAAAGACCACACTAGGGACTATAAGGACCAGAGACTGTTAAAACTAGAGGGTAGACTAGAGACAATAAGGGCCAGTGATCAGACTAGAGGGACCAGAGACCAGACCACAGACTGTTAGGAGCAGAGGGCAGAGGAGGGGGACCAGAAGGCAAACCAGAGACCAGAATAGAGATCATTAGGACCAGTGGGCAGCCCAGAGATGATAAGAGATAAGGATAAGAGAGGCTAGGACCAGAGACCAGGGACCAGGCCAAAGACCGTTACGTAGGACAGAAGTGACTGTGAGAGGCTGGAACTGGTTGGGATTAGCAAATTAGAAACCTCTCATTGGCTACTAATTTCGCTTAATACGCATTGTCAAAATACATGAACATGTAATTGCCCCAGTAATTCTTCTCATAATGATAACATTTTATTTTTGACCACCGAAAATGCCACCGATTTTCATTTCGGAAATCTGGTCACTTTACCAGATACTGGACCAGAGACTGTTAGAACCGGAAACCTGACCAATTGGACCAGGAGACCAGAGGCCTAGAAATCCTGAGATTCTCATGAGTCCATCAGGATTTCTTTAAGTGTTATTTTTCTCGTGTAGTTCAGCGGACTCAGAGCTGCAGATAAAGATCAGAAGCTCACAATATCGGTTTTTAATCAGGCCATTTTGTTTGGCTGTTCTTTGTCTTTCTGTCTCACTGTGAGACAGTTAAGACTTGTTTACTTTTACTTCACTCTTGGGTTCACCGCACAGGTGCGTGAATTGCGTTTCAGCAGGGATCTTGCTTTCTGGGTGAAATCACCTGTTGCGACGAAGGAGAAACATACATTAACTTACCGGATCAACGTCCATCCTGCTGGGAACTGTCCGAGACCACGGTCGTCGGTTTATTGTGTTGATATGTTATTTAGGGGCTTTCGACGACTTTCCGAGACTTTTAATGGCCTTTTAAAGGACTTGAAAGTTGATGCGCCGCCGAATCGATTGTTTCCTCCTCTGTTTGACTTCCTGGTTTTTTTTCCCTTCCAGCTGAATTCTTCAATTTCAGGTGTAACGACGACTATAACAGTCAGTTCTTCCTGTACACATTTTCACAGTAAAACACATGCTATGAACCTTTCCCGACAGCACATTGATTCTGGGACCCCAACGTGTGAGTGAAAGCTAAAAAGTTCGTATGTCATAGCACTGGTATATTCACTCTGTAGAACATCTCTCCACGATGGATCTTAAATACACCATACTTTTACTTTGAAGACAGGGCTCCTGATGTACGGTTTTGTTATAAAACACAGCACCTTGACTGGTCCTGGGGCTGGTGACGCAAAAAGGTGTTTTCAGTATATGTCGGCACGATCACTGATAAAGGTGTCTCCAGATATATTCGTGCTGCAGCACTGACGTCCTTGGCGTTACCGAGCAGGTGTGACGTGTTAAAAGACAATGTGAGCTCAGAGCCGACGGCAGGAGTTGAACACCACTGTCATTACTGTCATTAAGACAATCATTGTACCATTGTATTATTCCACCTGTAGGTCCTCATGAACGACAGCAAAACAAATATGAAGGAGTCAAAAACAAATGGATTAAAGCTGAACAAAACTGTGAAGAATCATAAGCTACATTAAAAAGATCCACAATAAATATTTATGAATAGTGATTACATCTCCATTGAAGAAAGAAATATGTGGTGAAGATGTCGCGTTATCATAGTGTTGATGTTTAATGTTACACATCAGAGCTCTCACTCTGTTACTGAAGCTGGCTGTTTCTCTGAGACTGTGTCAGGGTCAGATCATTCAGCATCTCTTTACATTGCGAAGAATATTTACATTTAACTGTAGTTTTTCAATGTTTCACTCGCACAGAACTATTCAATTGTCAGAAATTACCTGGTGAGTGCATCATTGTGGGCCCTGACTGTGGATAATGTCGCCCATGAAGCTACAGGCATAACTGGAGGTATATAACCCTCATGACTCTGTTGTTGGCAGCAGTGATGACAGATGTCAGACTCAGCAGCTCATTCCTAACAGTATGAGAGGTCTGATCAAATAAAGATACTTCACTGAACTGATCCACATCCCAAAAAAACAAGGGAAACTTCCATCTTTTATTTTCATTATTCAGCACATGGCAATAAAATATAGCTGCCACCTGTGATGAGAAGTCTTCCTCATTGGATTGACTCCTCCCTGTCCCTCAGCAGATTTATGTCATGATGCCCAAGTGAATCCCAGTGAGTCCCACCCCACCAGCAGCTCGGGCCTTGATGAACCGGTTCCTCCGCCCCAGGAGGAGGTGGCTAGACTTAAATGCCAACCAGCAGCTGCTGGCGGCCTCTCATAGCTAAAAATAATCCAGGTCATTGCATCCATTTGGGAAAAACAGGTTTTCTACCAGGTGTCAACACGTTTGTTGAGAATATGTTACTTAACCGTCTGAAACCTCATGATGAAGAATAAACTGTTAGAAAGGCTTTTAGAAAAAAGGCTTTTATTTCTTTCCACAATGTACAAATTTGAGCAGCCGCTTAGCATTAAATTATCTATTGAGACAATTGACAGCCCCTAGTGCATGGAAAGACTCATAGTTCAGCCTCTCGTGACACATCTGCTAAACTAAAATGGGTGAAAACATAATCTATAAAGATGTTAAAAACATGAACAAGTACAAGTAAGACGAGAATAAAAGAAGAGTGATTTGTGCCATCAGCCCCCTTCCTCATTGACCCTGTCTTATGATGATATCTGACATGTCGTCGACCTTCACCAGCTCCAGGTTCTGTTGAAAATGAAAGATGATGATAGCATCATTACCTGTTTATATCAGTAATAATAATAATAATAATTAATATGCTGCAGAGTCTTGACTTCAGGGAAGAGCTACTGAACAATCATTTAAATACTAATCAGTAATACTGCACAGAACCTGGACCGCATATCACATGATGTTAAGAAATAACAATATAAGAAGTCGCCTTCTAGAGGACCAGGACTTAAGCTAAGCTGCTGCTGACTTATGCTCCTGTGTTATGATCAGAGGAGTGAATCAGCCTCCTCTGGCTGTAAAATCTCTTTGTTAAAGGAGTTAAAGTGAGTAAGAAGCAAACTCACCTTCTCATTAGCAAGGTGCAACAAAGCAACAAAGGCCAGAGGCACTGACAGGTTCTGCGCCATGGTGTTAGGTAACCTGGAATCCCCAAGGGGAAGAGACAAGTGTTCCCTCACTTTCACAGAAACATAAAGCCAACAAACATAGGTGTATTTTCAGTCACGATAATTCATACCTCTGAAGCAGCGTCATTGTGGTTTGGCTGAAGACTTTCTCCCCACACACCTCCGGCTGGTCCACAGTCTGCATCAACTGGTGGAAGATGAAGGAAAAGGACAGCGTCAGTACAGCACTGGAGGACCTACACTGAACGATGGGATGAGGTCTTGTACCTCTGTGGGCTTCTCTTGGCCCTCAGTGAGGAGGGTCCACATGCTGTTCTTCAGTCTTTTCATGTCCATTTTTTTTGCAGTCTTAGCGTAGTTTATCTCAATCTTGTTGATCTACAGGAAGAAGCAGTGACATCATTACCTCCTGTCCACAGCCTCCATAACTCTGAGGGACTGGCTCAGGAACTGGATCTTCTCAGCTCATGAAGCAGATCAGATCAGATCTGTGCCTGATACTGTCCACCCTGCACTGAGATCTGAGCTCACTCACCCTGTGTGGTTCAGGGACCAGGTTCTCCTCACCATAAGTGGAAACCCCCGCCAGGTCCTGAGACGCCACAGGTATACTGGCACCTGATGGCTGTATGTCCTCTGAACCAAGAATCCCTTCATCATCACCATCACCATCATCATCATCCTCCTCCTCCTCATCCCCCTGGGGAAGAGGAAGGAGAAATATATCGTGAAAAATGATGCTGAGACATTGTCCCTGATCAGGTTCTGGGACTCCAAGCTGTTGACACTGCTCCATCCACCTCCAAAGGACAGATCAGACTTCCAATAATAAGGGATGGTGTGATCTAATCACAGTGGCCGAACTGATGAAGCTGAGCTGCTTCATCTGTTCAGGTCCACCTAGATACATCTGAGCTATAACCCAATCATCCCTCCCAAGACAGAGATGGTTTCAGACCTGGAGACCTGGACAGAAGTTGGCCATGTCGTTGGCATTGTTGTAGTCGTAGTCTCCAATGTTTTCTCCAATCTCTGCAGACAGTCTCTTCTGACCCTCTGTAGTCAGCTGAGACAGACACACAGGACATCATCTTCATGTCGTTATGGATAACATGTCAGAGACAGGAGGTTGTCTCCACAAAGAAATGATGAACATGTTCCTATAGATAGGTAGGTGTGTGTGAGGGGCTCACCAAGCTGGATGGTTTGAGGCTGAGCTGGGATAGAGTCTCTGGAGTGAACTGGAAGTCTGCTGGGAGTGTTGTCTTTTTGTTGCTGGAGCTCAGACTTGACTTACTGTTAGTGGTGGTAGCCTGTGGAGACATAGAAAGGACAAGCAAAGACTGAGTGCAGACACGTCAAGAGAGAGTCCAGACACACAGCTCTGGATTGCAGGACAACATGGATCTACATGGAAAAGTATGATGATTAATTATTAATAATAACCTGTTACAGTCACTGTATAGATATAGGGTATTAAAATTACAGCTGGCAGTGTACGAACATGCCTGCTCGGGTGATATCTCTCCCATATATGACACATCTGGATGGAAAATAATTAAAGGGTTTTACCCTTGTGGTGCGGAAGTAGGTGTTGAAGTTGATGTCATCGTTGAAATCAATTTCAAAGGTCTTCTTGGGCTTCCTCTTGCGAATTTCCCTGTCAGGCAGGTGGTCCACTGTAGGATATGAAAGACAGATGAGCCATTTTCTTACTCTAGAGGAAGACCTTTATGCAAACATTTGGTCTGTGCAGTCTACTTAGATAGACGTTCAACAGCTAAGCTCCATCTCTAACACCAAGCAGCCAATGACTAATGTCTAAGGATATAGATAGGACATCAGATCAGGGAAGTCTTTTTCAAATCAAATCAAATCAGATTTATTTGTATAGCGCCAAATCATAACAAAGTTACATCAAGGCACTTTACATATAGAGCAGGTCTAGACCAAACTCTTTATAAAATTATTTAAAGAGACCCAACAGATCCCCGGATGAGCAAGCACTTGGCAACAGTGGCAAGGAAAAACTTCCTTTAAGAGGCAGAAACCTCGAGCAGAACCAGGCTCGGGGGGGGCGGCCATCTGCCTCGACCGGTTGGGTTGAGAGTGGGAGAGAGAGACAGAGAGTGAGATAGGCATTGGGGGGAGGGTATAGACTGGAACATGCTGCTGCATGAAGTTCATGGAGTTGAGCTGTAGTACAGAATTCATGAAATATGGGACCAGCAGGTGTTGCAGGAACATGGGATGGCGATGAGTCACCACCTGCAGGATGAGGACAGGGAGAGAGAGGAGAGGAACTGGGAGAGACAGAGACTTTGGCAGAACATGGTTAGTAAATGCAGTATAAATGCTTAAAACTGTTTTTTTTTTTTTAAGAAGGATGGTTCTTATCAGCGCATGCAAGGGGGGAGGAAAGGAGAGCGAGCGAGAGGGAGGGAGAGAGAAAGAGGGAGAGGGGGAATGAGGGTGACAGAGAGAGAGAGAGAGAGAGAGAGAAGCTCAGTCCTTCCCCCAGCAGCCTAGGCCTATAGCAGCATAGCTAAAGAGTAGAGTAGTAGACTTTAACTTTTTTTAGTATAAGCTCTGTCATACAGGAAAGTTTTAAGCCTGGTCTTGAAAATTACTAAAGAGTCCGCCCTCCCGGACCGATACGGGAAGTTGGTTCCATAGAAGAGGAGCCTGATCTGCCTCCAGATTTACTCTTGGAGACTTCTCTTGGAGTACCACAAGTAAACCTCCATCTGGAGAGCGGAGTGGCCTGCTAGGACAGTAAGGAACTATGAGCTCTCTGAGATGTGATGGAGCTTGGCCATTAAGAGCTTTATATGTTAAAAGAAAGATTTTGAATTCTATTCTATATTTTACTGGCAGCCAATGAAGAGCAGCTAACACAGGAGAGATGTGATCTCTTTTCCTAGTTCCTGTTAATATTCGTGCAGCAGCGTTCTGAATCAACTGAAGGCCTTTTAGAGATTTGTTTGGACATCCAGATAGTAATGAGTTACAGTAGTCCAGCCTAGAAGTTACAAATGCATGGACTAGTTCTTCTGCATCATCCTGAGAAAGGATGTTTCTGATTTTCCTAATGTTTCTCAAGTGGTAGAAAGCCGCCCGACTAACTTCTTTAATGTGAGGGACAAAGGACATGTCCTGGTCAAAAATTACTCCAAGGTTTCTTACAGTGGAGCTGGAAGCCAAAGTGATGCCGTCCAGACTGATGAGATGATTAGATAGTATTTTTCTGAGGTGCTTAGGGCCGAGTACAATAACTTCTGTTTTGTCAGAGTTGAGAAGTAAAAAATTTCCAGTCATCCAGACTTTTATGTCTTCAAGACATGCCTGCAGTCTGACTATCTGACTGACTTCATTTGGCTTCATTGATAGGTACAGCTGAGTATCGTCTGCGTAGCAGTGGAAGTTGATGCTGTGTTTCCTGATAATGTTGCCTAGAGGAAGCAGATAAAGCGTAAAGAGGATTGGTCCAAGTACCGAACCCTGCGGGACTCCATGACTGACTACAGTACATGAGGAGGAGCTGTTGTTAACATGAACAAACTGATGTCTATCTGATAAGTAGGATTTGAACCACCTTAGTGCAGTTCCTTTAATTCCAATTTCATGTTCCAGTCTCTGTAGTAAAATATTATGATGTCGAATGCAGCACTGAGATCTAGAAGGAGAAGTATGGAGGCTGATCCATTGTCTGAAGTCATTAGAATGTCTTTGGAGACTTTAACCAGTGCTGTTTCTGTACTATGATGGGCTCTAAATCCTGACTGAAACTCTTCAAACAAACTGTTCCCATCGAGATGGTAGTGTAGTTGTTTTGCTACTGCTTTCTCAATGATTTTAGAAATAAATGGAAGGTTCGATATGGGTCTATAGTTTGCCAAAACATCTGGATCAAGATTAGGCTTTTTAATTTGGGGTTTGATGACCACGGTCTTAAGTGCCTGAGGCACATAACCCAGAAATAAAGTCAGATTAATCAAATCTAGAATGAACAGCTCAATTAAATAAAAGATCTCTCTAAAGAGGCTAGTTCTAATAGACAGGTTGACGGTCTGGATGATGAAACTATAGAAGCTAGCTCTGAGAGATTCAGAGGTGAGAATGACTCCAAATGTAAAAGAGGCGATGCAGCTGATTCAGGAGTTAGCTGTATTCAGTAGGAGATTTTTCTCTAACGTAGGCAAGAGCTGATAAATTATTTCCCTGATCATGAGAATTTTATCTGTAAAAAAGTTAATAAAATCATCACTGCTTAGAGCTAAGGGGATCACTGGTTCAACTGAGCTATGGCTCTCTGTCAGCCTGGCTACAGTGCTGAAGAGAAACCTGGGGTTGTTCTTGTTTTCCTCTATGAGTGCTGAGTAGTATGAACTTCTAGCACTGCAGAGAGCTTTTTATATGTTTTAGGCTGTCTTTCCAGGCTCTGTGAGACTCAGACTTACTGGAATGCCAATTTCTTTCTAATTTCCTTGATTTCTGCTTTAAGGCATGGATTTGGTAATTATACCAGGGAGCCAGCCTCCTCAGATTAAATACTTTCTTTTTGAGAGGGGCGGCATTGTCGAGATTCAAACGCAGTGTGGCCATAGTGCTAGTCACAAGGTCATCAACCTGCGTATGGAAGAAATCCTCATTTGAATTTAGATATGGCATTGTTGGGAATGATGACCGAATGTTCTCTTTAAATTTAGCCACAGCAGCTTCAGATAAACACCTTCTATTGCTGAATTTATTCCTCAATGCTGTGGAGCCCATTAAAGTAAACTCAAATGTAATAAGGTAATGGTCAGTCAGTAGAGAGTTTTGGGGAAGAATTGTTAGCTTGTCAATTTCAATGCCATATGTTAGAACAAGATCAAGGATATGATTATAGAAGTGAGTGGGTTCATTCACATGCTGGGAAAAGCCAATTGAGTCTAGTAGGGAAAGAAACCCAGAACTAAGGCTGTTGCTTTCTACATCAACATGTATATTGAAATCTCCCAGTATAATGATTTTATCTGTACTGAGTACTAACTCTGATATAAACTCAGAAAAACAATAGAGTGCTGTGAAGACGTTACGCCTCATTTGGGGACAGAGATAAATGATGAACAAATAAATAAATACATCTAATACTTCAGGAAGCATGGTGAAATAGTTGTTAATCAGAGCCAACAAGAAGGTCATGATTCCCGGGACTAGGGCTTTCCTGTGTGGGGTTTGCATGTTCTCCCCATGCTTGCGTGTGTTTCCTCCGGGTACTTTGGTTTCCTCCCACAGTCCAAAAGACATGGATGTCTATCTTGATTGGTGACTCTATATTGCCCATAGTTATGAGTGTGAGGGTGACTGTTTGTCTCTGTCTGTCTATTGGCCCTGTGCTGGACCAGTGACTTGTCCAGGGTGTGCCCAGCCCTCGCCCAATTTGAGCTGGGATTGGCTCTAGAATTCCAAAAACTGATAAGCTGTAGAATATGAATGAATGAATGAAATATTTCTGACAGTATTTGGCCTGCTGTCATATAACCACAAGGACAAATTACAATCAAAAGAACTTTCCTACATCTGATGAGCTTTGTACCCACGAGCTTCACTCACACGTGTGCTTTGGCTTGAACTGCCAGTATCCTGGCCCAGCCCATGTGGCCATGGTCCTTGGGCTGAAATACGAGTACTCTCTGGGCTGAGAGGACAACTGTAGACACATGGTGGTAATGTCTCCCTCTCCGATTGGAATCACATCCCTGAGACTAAGGACACAACAGAACAAGAGACAATTTCAACCAACAAAAACAGATGCACAGAGTGACAGCAACAGACAGAGCTTTGCAGGCCAACAGTATTATATTTTGTCTTATTCATTGTTTTCTAATGAATTAAATGTCTCTGCCTCTGCTGGTGGTAATGCAACCCCCACCCCACACATGTCTGCTCATCCCACAACAGTTTAAACTATTAGACATCAGTTAATTGTACCTTCCTTTGCTGGAACCAGAGGCCTCATAGCCGTCCCTGTGCTCCTTGGTTCCCTCCTCACTGTTGCCCAGACCCTCCTCATAGTCAGCATCAAAGTCAGGACAGTCGTCCTCTTCAGGTTCAGGCTCAGCCTCAGCATTCACATTGAACACATGTTCACCCTGTTTCATCTTCTCCAGGAGCTGATTAATAGTCTAAAAGAGGAACGTCACACTGGGATCACATGTGCGTGATGACATAGACCTCAAATTGCTAGATGTTAATTTTGTGGTCTTTCGATTGAGGTTGACTTGGTCATACAGCTTTGTGTTGAAAGATGTATTCAATGAGAGCAGTGTATTAAATCAGTTTCTGTGGTTATGCAGTGTCTGACCTGCTCAGGGCTCCAGCTTGTGAAGGAGAAGTCCTGTAATGAGGGGCAGATGGAGCTCTTTTCCTGGGAACACTGTAATCCACCTGAGGGAAACACATCACCGAAGAATTCAGAGAGATACTCAGTCATACAGTTACTCAGCCACAGAACACAACCAGTTGTGTTTAAGGTCTAATACACATTGTTCAGCGTGGGCCAAAGGTTTTTACCTGTGAAAGGGGAGGCAGAGACTCCCAGTGGAGGAGGGGGGGAATAGGAGGGTCTGGATTGGAGCAGGGTCATATAAGACGGGAAGAGCAGTTCACAGCGACAGTTCTCACTGAAGAGAACTGACAGGAAGACCCCAGCAGTGCTGCTTTCATCAAAGGAAGATGCCATCCTCTGAAACATGGGATCCACCTAAGCAACAAGAGGCAGTTATCATGGTTAAATATTCAGTTTATTACTGAAGCTCCAGTCGGGTCTGAAGAGGTGACACAGGCGCAATGAAGAACAAAGATAAAAACATATGCCAGAAACGGAAATGTTGTGACTCAAATCTAATATTTGTTATTAATCCTTAGAGATTAATGAACATAACTGAATGGCATCTGAAGATCTGTAGAGATATAGGAAATATCTGATGATGGATTTAAACAAATAATATGATTTCAGAAAAGTAAATTCCTCCAGACACAAATAGAGGTGGAATCTGTGCAGAGCTGATGATTTAGTACACCATGTAGTGTTGATGTAATAACACACTGCTCCACTCAGACCGTTTTCCAAAGCAAGCAGGTACGCTTGTTTAAACTTGGTCAACAAACTTGGCCCAAGGCACCTCATAGAAACCTTATCTGACCATCTAATCAGTCTGGATGGCATTACTTTAGCTTCCAGCTCCACTGTAAGAAACCTTCGAGTAACTTTTGACCAGTAGCCTACATGTCCTTTGTCCCTCACATAAAACAAGTCAGTAGGGCAGCTTTCTTCCACCTGTAAAACATTAGGAAAATCCGAAATATCCTCTCTCAAGAGGATGCAGAAAAACTAGTCTATGTATTAGTTACTTCGAGGCTGGACTGCTATAACTCATTACTATCTGGATGTCCTAACAAATCTCTGAAAGGCTTTCAGATGATTCAGAATGCTGCTGCACGAATATTAACAGGAACTAGAAAAAGGGATCACAACTCTCCTGTGTTAGCTGCTCTTCATTGGCTGCCAGTGAAATTTAGAATAGAATTTAAAATTCTTCTGTTGACATATAAAGCTCTTAATGACCAAGCTCAATCATATCTCAGAGAGCTCATAGTTCCTTACTGTCCTAGCAGGCCACTTTGCGCTCTAGATGGAGGTTTACTTGTGGTTCCTAGAGTCTCCAGGAGTAAATGTTGAGGCAGTCAGGCTCCTCTTCTATGGACGCCTGCTGCTCCCGTTTATTCTATGTACTTCATACATTGTCATATGTTCCTGCTTGCATCTGTATTGAGTATCCCCTTCTCTTGCTTTCCTTCTCTCCCTACTCTACTCAATCAAGAAGAAGAGTGTGTTCACATCAGTACTAATTGACGCTAATAAATATCTGTCTACAGTAGAGTCATAGAAACTGGGTGAGAACCCTGACTGTAAATTGGATGATAGCAGGTCTTAGTGGGATGTGACCAGTGGAAAAAGGGGCTTTATAGAATCACAGTATGCAGATGGAGCAGCTTTCTAGCTCATAGCAACAGTCAGTGAGAGACAGCTATCATGTTAATGGCTGACCTTCTACCATGTGTTTGACTCCAGTGTACGCTCACCTCACACTTCCTCTCAGACTCAGCACTGGTAATGTTGCTTAAGTTTTGCTCCACCGTCCTCTTTGGAGGCCTCTTCTTCTTTGACTGCTTGGCGGTCACTTCACCCCGATCATCCTCTCTGCCCTCCTCCTCCAGAGGAGTGTGATCTATTGATACACAAACATGAGTGAACACAAAGCCTGAAAAACTCATCTGTTAAAATGAAAATGACACAGAGAACTCAGACTCTCACCCTCTCCAGGTTTGGTCTCAGCCCCCAGCCCACCGAGCACCCTGTAGGCATCAGCGTGAACAGCATCCACCCTCACAGCATAGATCTTTGTGCTGGCATCCAGAGTGCCAGCAGCAACCTTTGGCAAGAACAGCTTTAAAAACACTACATTCTCTCCCAACTGACCCAACTGATCTGTAGCTTTCATTAATTCAATTCAGGATGACAGGGAGACAATGGATGAGAGACAACACAGAAAGTAGACTTTACTAAAACCTTCACTGGATTCAAGACTTTTAATGATTTATACAAAGCTATTTTCAGACACTGCTGCTCCATATCAGTTCCTTCATTATCATGACTGTATGTCATTACTCCTTCAGATGGAGAAAAAAGAAGAGTTCAATATTAAAAAGTCACTTTCCTCGGGGGGGCAGGAAGATAAATAACCTTGTAAATATATAGTAACTAACTAAGGATGCCTCCTGACGGGTCATAAAATGGATAAAAACTCAAACCTTGAAATTTGTGAGCTCAGAATCCTTCTGTTTGAGAATGTCAGCCATGTAATCAATCAGGTGCAGACCAAAGGCGTTTTTTGTGGTGATTTTCTGCCAAAAAGAAAAAATGTCAGATTGATTTAAAATTCTAAACACTCTCCATCTCAAACCAACAGCTACTTATATGCACATGGGAGATTTGCATTTAAATATTTCAACACTTTCAAAACATTGTACAATTGTAGTCCTGCACAAAGTTTATGTGCACTTACATTCTCAGTGGAGAGCTTTATACAGGTGGAGTAATGCTCTGAGATCTGTGCATTAGACAACTTGGGCACAGCAGCAGGAGTACCTGTAACACTGCATACGAGAGAACATCATCAACTTCCTGAATGTACAAGGCTGTTAAAGCTCTCCGAGTCCAACTAGGCTTTAGAAATCAATACCAGCTTATGTTCATACTATACGTGTTACACAACAGAAGGTCATGGTTTACCTGTGAGATGCAGAATCGTTGAAGGAGGAGTCACTGGCAGCTTGAAGATCGATGACCCTTGACCTTCGACGTTGCCTTCGCTCCAGCTCATCATCATTACCAGGGAATGCAACAAGCAGAGGGGTGCTGCAAGTTGCAGGGGACATACTCTTGTTCTTCATGGAAGTCGATGTCCATTCTGGACGTACCCGGGAGACGGGCGTGGAAGTTGCACTCATCTTAGCTGGCCACAGACCAGTATCAAGAAAACTTACTCAGTCTCTAGAAAGTGAAAATTAAACATGGCCTGGTTACTTATTTTAGTGTGAACACCGGAGGCAGCTGACATCTCCTCGCCTTCTCGTTTTTAACTCAGTGACAGAGATAAACAGTCTTCTCTCCTGGTGACCAGTTGATCGACACTCACATGTAAACAATATATTACCAGACAATCTCACGTGGAAACAATTACTCTTGCTCTAAAGAAACGAGTCTAAAAAGTATTTACAGCAGAATGTTCACGTAACCATCGCAGTGAAGCTAGTTTCATGTTTACAACCGACGTTTTCAACCGAGCTCACTTTACTGTACATGACTTTTATTACACATTTGCTCACCGGTGAGACAAGGGCAACAACAACTTGTATCACAGCTCTTGCGATATTTCTATATGCTGAGTGAAGTTATGTTGTTTGACTGTGACTTTGGTCGTTTTGAATTAGCTTTAACTCGACGCAACATAAACGAACGTATTGTGACTGGAAAAAAAAAGCGCTCGGTCAGATGCCCCCATCAACAGACGTCTATATATCAAACTTTATCTGCAAACATCAAATCCACAGTTGACCCAAACTTAAAGCTGAACCGAACCACCACTAGCACAATGAGGTGACATCAAATTCAGAGGCCGGACCGCTAGCTGCAGTTAGCATTAGTGGCTTGGAGCTTGTCTTCACTATCTCTGTGATCATATAAATGAGTGACCGACACACAACAAAATGACCACAACCCTCATTTATTCTCAACAAACCTCCTGATACCCACTGTCAGTCCTGTTGCACTTTAACTCGGCCGGAGACACCAGGGCAAGGATACAACTTCCAGCTCCCGATTTGAATTTTTTTGCGCCGAACGGTTTACGTTGCACAGTTTTACGCAATCACGTCAAACTCCGCCCACTCAAACTCTTCCGTTGAAAAATCTAACTACCCGTGATGACGATGATGATTATTAATAATAACATTAAACTAAATAATAATGGTAGTAGCAGTAAAAATAATATCAATAGAAGGGAAATAATAATAATAAATAAAAATAATACCAATGATAATAATATTTGAACCAATCATGCACCTTAAAGCAATCTGTTTTCATAAATGAATGACTGCTTTATGGTGGACATGATAATGGTTCAGATTATTATATATTAGCAGCAGATGTAATTTGTCATAATGTGCTTTGTGGTCATGGATAATAGCAGCTCCATCGAAACTGTCTCCTAGGACAAATGATAATTTCTTTATGTTTGACACAGGAGACAAATCAAGGAAAAATTTGCTCAGACCTAATGTCTCTGAGATCATCTGCAGATCTGATGTTTAGAAGTAGGCTGATGATGATGTCTCCTTCAGGCTGGAGGACATGAATGTATGGATATGATACAAAGTGGGAGAGGTATATCAAGTTTTCAATCATTATGGACTGATCGTTTACTCTATTCATTAATATGTATATTAATATGTTGGACAGCACGGCATAGGGTTAAGTGCTGTTGCTTCACAACAAGAAGGTGCTTGCTGTGCAGAGTTCTCCCTGTGCTTGTGTAGGATTCGTTGGGTACTCCAGTTTCCTCCCTTCTGCCCAAAGATTTGCTGGTCTAGGTTAACTGGCTACTCTAAATTGCCTGTAGTTCTGATTGTGAGTGTGAGTGGTTGTTCCTCTCTGCCTGTCTCTCAATGCGCTGGCCCGGTGATAGAGTGGCAACCTGTTCAGGTTGTACCTTACCAGATATGAACTGGGATTGGCTCCCCCTAAACGGATAAGCAGTAGAAGATGAATCAACATGAATAGGTATAGAAAGTAGGAAAACCATGAACTCAATGAAAACAACAGTTGCTCAGAAGTTGGCATTAATATCAAATGCAGTGGAGACGCTGGGCTGCTGTATCTCTGTCCCATGGTCCTCCATTTTTACTTGATATTTTCTCTCAGATTCTGTCCCAAGCCTGGATAAATTGGAGGATTGCATCAGAAAGGACATGTGGCACAAAACTGTAGGCACCATGTAGGCACCAGCGATGGACAAAGTATACATCTCCAGTACTGGAGCCAAAGTGCAGATCCCTCTGGTCAAATGTTGCTCCAATAAAAGTGAAAGCTAAGCTAAGTTAAACTTAAGTTAAACAAGTTAATCACTTGAGTAAAATTACAGGAGTACTTGTTTTTTGTTTTTTTTAAAGAATATTTTCTATTATATATTTATAATATATATTTTTAGAATATTTTCTATTATATATATAATATATATATATATATATATATATTTTTTTTTTTTTTTTCAGCTTTCAATTTAACAATATATATATGGAAACACAAACACACAATTCCAAACCCCTTCCCCAACCCACCCAGCCACAAACTAATAAATAAATAAATAATGAAAATAATATAAATTTTGATCAATAATTTTTAAAAAAGGGCAGAGAGGCAAGGCAGACAACAGTAAGCACCAATGGCAAAGAGCTTGCTAAGATGTGTCCCGCACAGTGAAGAGATGGTCCGTAGCGGCTCTTATGGACTAATTTGAAACAACTGTGTGGGAGGAACTCTGTGATTCTCACAGGGAGGACATCGACAATCTCACAGACAGCATAACAGACTATATTAACTTCTGTTTGGAAAACACTATACCCACCAGTACTGTACGGTGTTTCTCACCGTTTCTCTCAGATCAGCTGTGCGGGATTATTGAGCACATGTTCAATCTGAGCCTGAAGCTGGGGAGAGTGCCGCAGCTGTGGAAAACATCATCAACCCAAGACTCCACACCCCAAGGACTTCAGCAGCTATAGGCCGGTGGCACTAACATCTCACCTGATGAAGACCCTGGAGCGGCTAGTCCTTTTCCACCTCTGCCCCCAGGTGAGCCCATCACTGGATCCACTCCAGTTTGCCTACCGGTCGGGAATTGGGGTGGACAACACTGTCATCTTCATCCAACACTGGGCTCTCTCTCACCTGGAGAAACCTGGGAGCTCTGTGAGAGTGTGAGGTCATGTTTTTTGACTTTTCCAGTGCTTTCAACAGTAGCCTAGACTTCTGTAGAGACAACCTGGAGCACATCAGGGTGAACCATCACCTCACACACTGGATTCTGGACAATCTCACCAACCGTTCACAGTATGTGAGGACCTGGGACTGGACTGTGTGTCCGACACGGTCGTCTGCAGCACGGGGGCCCCACAGGGAACGGTCCTGGCTCTGTTCCTTTTCATTCTCTATACTGCAGACTTTTCCTACAACACACCCACCTGTCACCTGCACACAATATATATACACACATATATATATATATATATATATATATATATGTTGTGTATTGTGTATACATGTTGTGTTTTGTTTGGCTTTGGTGAGGAAGATTTGCCTGGCTTAGTTGATTACACAAGTTCAAAGGCATAGTTTGGGAAACCTTATCTTTCTTGCTTACTGTTAGATGGGCAGATTGATTCACCTCTCTCTGCAGGTTGCGGTGTGTGATGACACCCAGCCAAGAAAAAGCCAAGCACATAACAGATATTGGTGCATCACCCAAAAATTTCATCACAGTAGGTGAGGCCGATGATGTTTTGTGTTTGTGTCCTGTACCCCTCTGTAAGACTCTGGAACAGATGATGCTCAGAGTGACCTGGAGCACCTCACCATGGCAGTGTTTGTCATTTGGAAGGAGGGGGAAAGACTGCAGGAGCCACCTAAAGACATTGGCATCGTCATTGAGGGCATGAAAGTATTGCATGAACTGACTTTGGTTGCCTCACCTTGAGCCCTGCTCCTAGGTTTGATTTATGAACTCAACCTAGCTTATCCAAAACCTCTTTGCTTCAGTTTTGAATTGCTCCCAAAAATTTTCATGCAGCTTGATCAGCACAAGATGACCCCCAAAGTCCATAATCTGTATAGCAAACTTCAAAGCTCGCAGTAACACACTACGATGTATTCCCCTTTACTGCAACTCTAAAGCACATCTTGTCAGGTTGTAAGGTTAGTCTGTCACAAGGACGGGATACGTGGCGACATAACCAGGTTTTAAAAAGCTTAGCCTGTTCATATATTTTCATCCCCATTGTTCAGTTAGTGTTCAGTAGCATGATATTCAAGAGGTTTTTATATACTATATACTATGTACTTGGCAGGTTATTTGTGAGAACACTATGTTGAGATTATTAGGCATATTTATATAATACATTGTTGCACTATTTTGCACTTTGCTGACAAAGTAACATTGTGGTCTTACCAACACTTATGCATTTTGTGCATGTGTTTTAAAAAGGACAAATGTGTAATGTGATGGCCTAGAAGCTGTGTTGGTGGCCATAAAGTTAAAGATTGTTTACATTTATACACTAAAGTATAAAAAGACATCAGATTTTGAGGGTTTTTTAATGTATATTTTCAGTGAACTTAAAATGGTAATTTTAGCTATATTTAACAAATAAATTTAATTTTAAGATTACTACAAAAAGTAATTTTAATGAAACCATAGTAGGGGTTAGGGTTAGGTTAGAAAGGAGCACTATTTTACTTTTGGGTGATGCAAATTGAGTTGGAGAAACTTTAAATTGCCTTTTAACTTTGAGCCTTAATTTTAAATTGGATTAATGCAAATGTTGATTTGGTAACAATTGAATTAAGTTCTTGTGACTTAAATCAATTTGGTTAATCTAACACATTAACTTAATTTCAAAGAACTTAATTCATTTAGGTGTTACCAATTGAAACAATTCATTTAAGTTGGTCCAACTATTTTCTATTTTCAGTGTACTCTGCCTCTTGTCGGACTTTAAATAGCCAAAGTATCCCCACACTACTGAATTCCTCTGACCTTTGTCAGTGTCCGTTGGGGCCGCTGTCGCATGTTAACATTTTCTGCCATTTTCACATATTTTGCTCCCTCTCCTAACATAATCATATCACATAATCACGTTTTCACTTTTAAGCCGACTACATCACCTACTCTCTGTGTATGCCAACCTGGCTTGACATGGCTGTAACTATTCCAGCTGTGTGATTGGCTCGGCACAGCACTATTCTCACTATCGTTGGCTGTTCCTGTTGTCTGTAAAAACATGGATGGAGTTCTATTGACCATGTCTTAGATTTCTATTGAGGAAAAGTTATTTTGCGACAATTATCGTTATCGCTTATTGCCAGGCCCTAACTGGAGGCTGCCATATGAATGACATTAAGTAACCTAAACATTTTACTGGCAGAGAATCTCTTCTGGATAAAACCAAACTGGTCTATGTTTCAATTATCAATGTATCAATTTTGGTAAGGATTTACTCAACCTGTTTGCTAAAGCTTTAGAAATCAATTTCTAATCTGCATTCAAAAGCGAAACTGGTTGAAAAGAGGAGCACCTTAAGGGGTCCTTGTTTTTATTTTTATGGACCACTGTAATTATAGCCATCAAAAATTAATCAGGGATGCTTTGTGTTTTAGATGCGAGATTAGTTACATCCATAAGAAGAGGTATAAGCAAATCCTTAAACTTCAATTTAGCCTTAAACTTCAAAAATTCAGGGGGGGGGGGGGGGCACCCATCCTCCCATGGTGATTTATTACATTGGGGTGTAGATAGAGCATATTAAATTTCTTTTAAGGTAAATGGTGAATCTAGATCCTTCTGGTCGTCATAGATGGATTATTGCAAGGGCAAAGTGAGCGTGTGCCCATGGCCCCAGAGCCAATAGGGGCCCTTGACTTTAAGAGTTTTTTGTTTTTTGTTTTTTTCCTGTTTTGTAAAATAAAAACATATTGAGTGTTAATATTATCTTAAGCAAACAAGAAGAAAAATGAGAGGAGAAAGACTGGATCCTGGGAAACTTCTGGACAAGTTGCCTTTAGTTGAACACAAGTGTTACCAAATGAACACCGGATATCATCAGGGTGGACTACCCTCAGTCCTGGTAAGGGATTTTTGTGCCCCTTTAAAGGACAGTAAATAACTAAAGCGTACAAATGTCATTTAATTCCATTTTTGTCCTCTTTCAGTCCTTGGTTTCTTCAAGAAAACACGTTCACACAGACCTAATAAGGACAAAGTCAAGAGTATTTTTTTCCCCCTTTAGACTAAATCTGAGAGGCAGTTTAACCTCCCAGCCCCTTGAATTCACCTTTGTGTTTAAGCTTTACCCTGACCTCTTGACCAGGTCACAGCTCTGGGAGAAGATGAGCTGAATGTCTGAGGTTGTCGAAGAGGTGGCTGAAGTGTCTTTATCAGCACTGGGACAGTGGTGCAGATTTGTCTCCCTATCATGAGCTGGAAGGGGCTTCCTCCAGTTGCAGCAATCAGTGTGGAATAACACATTAAGGCTAGACAGGGGTCAGGTTTTTAGAGGATACTTTTTGCTGTTTGGACAGCTCTCTATGTCCCCATTTCCTGTTGTCCCTGACCAGTTCAAATGCAATTCCCCATCTCACAAACATCTTTAAGCTTGTTGATAACCCACCTGCTAGTGGGGAAAAATTTCAATGTCTCTTTCAAAATAATCAACAACAACGAGGAAGCTCTTACACTCCAACTCGCACAAGGCGGTTGCTATTCTCTGCCAAGCATCACTAGGTAGGAGAGTTGTTACCAGTGGTTCAGGTCTCTGAGTGGCCCACTCAGAAGTCACAGGATCTCAGTTTTTTTGTATGATTTGAGCCCCAGTATTGGGCCACCAGACTATTGATATGGCTCAGTCTCTATTATTGGTTAACCACTGGTGACCTGCATGCAGCTGTGGATATCAGATCTGAGTGCTGAGGGGATTGCAATGCAATCATTGGATGGGTGAGATGTAGTTTAAATTTGGCCAAAAGCCTCAGCTGAAAAAAGCTTTTTTAAGTGAGACTTGAATTGATAACAGTTTGGTCTCTGCAACCAACTCCTTTTGGCTTTGTAGATGTAGTGTTGTAGGAGATCAAAATTCTGCACAGACATAAACACAGCATATTATGTCATTTTGGAAGAGTAAATTGAGATGAATTCACTGAGCAGTATTCAAATGTATGTCCTTATTGTTCACACAGGTGGACTTTGACTGTTTTGATGGTGCAGTGTCTTCTGTAAATATCAATGACAGTCACTGGAGGTTTGTGGTGAGAACTAAGACCATAGCATGGCAAGCACCATAGATACGCTCCCATTTTAAGTATGGATAAACGTAGTTCTGATATCATTCTCCTTTCATAAAGATATCATCGATATCTTTATGCTCTGTCAGCCCAGGCGTTTGCCATTGACCCTGCTGTTTCAGAGACTTATCTTGATATCTCAACAAAGGCATCAAAGAATTACTGGTAAAGTATGAAAGAATGCCTGTGATTTTCAAACATACTCTGCAATTTGGATGAGAGCATTTACTGATGATAACAAATATTTGTAGACTGTATTTCAAAATGCACCAAAACATAGAAGGAAGGCAGCACTGGAGCAGCATTAAGTGGACAGCAGGAACCATCAAGCACAGTGAACAAAGGGAAAGCACAAGTTGTGGCGTGTTTGTGATGCAGGTAGTACCACACAATAATCAGCAGTTATCTCACACGAACTTTTAACTATTATGTAATAAATATTCTTGTGCCAAATATTTTGTAAATGTGCATTAAGACGCATTGGTGGATTTCCTTAGATGGCAAAAAAGGTCACTGAAAGGTTTCCACAAATTCCTGCATCAATGACCATTAAACCCACAAGCAGCAGCATAAGAAAGCTGCGGGCTTTCTGCCTCAGGTAAATACAATTTTTGTAATATATTTTACTATGCACACAAAACAGCAGAGCTTCTCCAGTAAAGTTCACTTGTGTCCTTTGCTAATGTAGAACCAAGAGATGAGCACTACTCAATCTGTGGACTCAAAGAAGTCCCAAAAACTGCAAAGACTGAAGCAGTTGTTATTGACAGGGTAACTACTACTGTTGTCTTTCATGTAACATCAGGTGACATTATAGCAGATGTTTGCACAGACTGAAACATATGTGGATTGCATAGTGCAACTTAAATACCCAAACATGCCACTCTGTTTATTTTTGCACATGGACAAGGAGTGTAAGCACACTCACAAACAAACATGGACAAGGGCTGCGCAAGGACAGTAAGAAAAAGGAAAGGAAAGTAAGACAGAGTTCCAACTCATTTTGCATAAGGTTCAATGGCACATTAAAGGAACAATATGTAATATATTTACTGCACTGGATCATGAAATGGCTGTGATGTGTCCTTGCAGATTGGGGAATCATGCTGAGTTCAACAGCTGCCCTGCCACAATTGTGTGATGGCAGCCAATGTTGCAATACCTATTTTTGAACCCTTTTCATCAATGTAACATTTTTGTGCCTTGAAGATTTTGAAAATAATAACATTTGAGGAAAAAAATGTCTGATTTCTTAGCCATTAATCAGAACTCAGGACAATCACACCAAATAGGAAACTTTAGTAATTCAAAACATTTCCAAAAAAAAAAACAACCTACAATTAAGATTTCATGATTACTGATAAGCTCCACCTTGCAAGCAGTTTTACATGAGGAGACAAAATCTGCTGCCTCAACTTGGGATATTCCATACTACCCACACCTATATATGTATACGTATAGTGGTAAAAAATGGATGAAAAGATATATTTGTGAAATAAGCCTTGTGGCACATGGGGTATATTAATCTGCATATTTTACAGTTGATTTGACATCCTGATGTCAAAAGGTTAGTGGGCATAATAACTTTATTTTAATTGGAAAAGAATGATGAAAAGATATATCTGAAATATAAGCCTTGTTGCAAATGAGGAATATTAGTATCTGTGTTATACAGTTGGTTTGACATCCTCACATATGGAGCATAATAAGTTCATTTATTTATTTTAAGTGTAAATAAACTGACCAAAATATATATTTGAAAGCCTTGTGGCAAATGAGGGTTATTGATCTGTATGTTGCACAGTTGGTTTGACATCATTCACTCAAATGGTTGAAGCCCATAATTCGTTTGTCTCTGCTTTTACAGACTGAGCTCAAACACAATCAATTCCATAAAAAAGGGAACTTTACCAAAAAAACGTTATGATCATTGTTACTATTGTTATTATTATTATTATTATTATTATTATTATTATTATTATTATTATTATTATTATTATTATTATTATTGTTGTTGTTAATATTAATAATCATTGTAGGTGCCAGCAATGTCACGGGCTTGTGGTGTTTATTGAGGATGCATGGGTTTATGAATGACTTGTCACATATGGGGATATGTCACGTGGTGTAGGTGTTAAGTCAGCAATACTATTATCAGCTGCTCTTCTCCTGGCGGGTTGTTTGGAATGAGAGGGTGAGGGGGGAAGTTCTACTTTTGCTGACCGCTGTCACATCGCCATCACATCACTTTTCTTTGTTTCATATCGCCTTTTACTTGCTTTGACACTTTGGTGCTCATACAAGATGCTTTGGAAGTGATCGTCCCAATGTTTGTGTTTGAGCAGCAATAAATGTGCAAAAGGTAATATGTCTCGGAGCCGTGATTCCTCACTACCAGCGTGTCTGGCAGGTAATTGCCTTTCCCTTTCTTAGCCTCTCTGCGACTATATTTTAATCAATAATAATAATAATAATAATGATAATAGTAGTAGTAACAAAAATAATAATAAATAATTATATATATTTTATAATTAATATAAATAATAAATAGGTTATCTTAAATAAAAAAAAAAAAAAATACCTGGTATGGTAGGAGATATTCCAGCAATGCAGTAGTGCAGTAGCCTTTTGAACAGGGCCACTTTTTATACAACTTCTTTAACATCCTGTGGATAAGTTACATTAGCTGGGCTATCTCCCGAAATGATTTCCATTAACATCTTGTGCAGCGCACGAGCAAAAAACATTTAACTACCTCTTTCCATCTCATTCCCATTTCTCCTCCTCTCTGCTGCTTCTCTGTCCCGGTCCTCTCTGTTTTTAAAGATGAACTTATGTCCATGATGGTAGCCTAAGCTAGTGCAACGGGTTGGGGTGGGGGGCTGTCACAGAAGCTGTCAACTACCCTCAGACGCGTCAGTCATTCTGTGATGAAAAATAGACTAATGAAATTTCATTGAGAATTTTACACGGGGTCGCATCCCTTGTTTACCGGGGCCTGCAGAAAGTGTCCAGTTGTCCAGTTTATCCGGCAGCTTGATGCGCGAGTGTTATTTATTTATTTTTGGTTCTATAAAGCGCAAGCAGTTTCAACCTTCACTTCCTATTACGGGTGCACGTCTTCGAACATAATAAAATAAAATGAGTTGCTTCAACCAGTCACAGTCTACGGACCTGACGGTGATGAAGCTGAGATAGCAACGTATAGGTGTGTGCGTGCAGTGTTTCAATGCTGCCAAATTTCTGCTGGATGAGCATAATGAGCTAATTCATCCTCTGAGACTCTGACACTTAAGTAATAAAAATGGTCAGCTTTTTTTTTTTTGAGGGGGGTTGGGGGGGTGGTTGTCTACCAACAAGCTGAATTCTGACATTAAGCTAATTTATTTGTTTACAGGAATGACTGCAAAGATCCGCCATTGAGAGAAGGCGGAGTGCAAAAGCTTCATTGTGTTTCATTTTGCTGTTTTGTCTTTAGTTTCATTTAATTCCCCCATTCCTGCTGTTTGTTATTTCGGTAATGCCTTTTCAAGTAATTATGGGAAGATTTAATCGAATAACACCAATTACTCTCCCGGTTTTTTGTGGTCGCTGCAGACACAGCACCTGTGCTTATCATCAGTCATAGCTGCAGCCTATTGGCCGGCGGCTTCATCAGCTGGAGAGCAGTGGAGCTATAGACGAACCGCCGCAGGAGGACTGAGCAGAGCATCTGAGAACTGGAGGAGGAGCGGACCTAAAACCGACCTGAGTCCGGGGTGAAAAGACCAGAGCTTGGGGAATACGGACCTGAGCCCGGGGAGAACAGACTAGAGCAGAGAGAAAACGGAGCTGAGCCCAGCAAGAGCGGACGCCTGGGGAGAAAAGGCATGAGTCCGGGAGAACAGACTAGAGCAGAGGGAGAACGGACTTGACCTCGTCCTCGTCTGTTTTCGTTTTTACGCACGATATCAGTTGGGTCAGTTGGACCACGACTGACTGTAGGGGGCATTTATGTTTCTGGGGCTCAGAGGTCCTGGTCTACAGATGGATATCCTCCTGTGAAGCCTCTGCAAAGCGCACTCACGTTAGCCGTGACAGCTAAACTTTCCCGCCGGTGTAAATAAGCGGCTCAGATCCGGATCCAGAATGGATCCTCTGTTCAGTTCCACCAAGGCGCCGAACTGGAACGGTAGCTATAACGACACCATCAACGGGACCATGCACTGGAACCAGTTCGTGCAGCCGGTGTGGAGGATAGTGCTCTGGGCGGTCGCCTACAGCTGCATAGTTGTGGTATCGGTGGCCGGAAACGTCACTGTCATCTGGATCATCATCGCGCACAAACGGATGCGGACGGTAACTAACTACTTCCTGCTAAACCTGGCGGTCGCCGAAGCCTCCATATTAGCTTTCAATACCGTCATCAACTTCACTTACGCGGTTCACAATGAGTGGTACTTCGGCCCAGTCTACTGCGGCTTCCACAACTTCTTGCCAATTGCCGCCGTGTTTGCCAGCATATACTCCATGACCGCCATCGCGGTAGACAGGTGAGCTGCTAGGGTTGTCAAGGCAGACATGATGATGAGGATGATTTTTGTTATTATTGAGGATGATGATGTAATGTCAACTGTATATATTGTGTGAGAGCTCTTTTGGATCCATAGGTAGGATTTATTTATTTATTTTTTCTTTTTTGGGGAGTTAAACATCCCCCATAACTCATGAAATTCGGACAGCAGAGACACAGAAATGTGTGCAATTGCGACATTTCATTGTTACATTGTTATCACTGCTTGCAGCTTTAATTAGAATTATTATTGTTGTTGATAAAATAAGAATAATCATAAACAAACATTGAAACAGCTACTAATTCAGAGGATGGAATACAGAGAAGGCTGCACTTCTCCTTGGTTGAAAACGTGAAACTTGTTGAATGATCTCATTCAACTGTGTATTGAACATGCAGGCCCCCCAGAATCCTCTAACTCCCACACATTCACTGCATGTGTCTCGACATCAGTCGGTCCAAACACTGTCCACTGTCATCCGTCCGTTTTTCTGAACTTCAGTGAGTGAGACAAATGAAAACACAACATGTTTGTGTAACCCTTTCTTTACCTTTACCATAGGCAGGGCCCTGTGTTCATTACTTTTATTTCCCCCTTGTGTTTTTTAATTAAGCCCTTTAAAATCAGTGACTCAAAATTAAACTCTTTTCCTTTTTACCTGGACTTCTTACCGTAAAGTATGAATTATAACTTCTAGATATCACAAACAACTTCTCTCACATTAGATACATTTATTAACTAAAACGAAAATAACGACCCTCTCAGAGGAGATACTTTCACAACTTTTAAATGAACTTTACTCTTTTAACAAATTTTATTTCAGTATAATGAAATATTTCCTGTGTTTTTAATTCAACCTATAACACACATATCTATGAAATGCCTTTTGTTTAACAGTGAAATATAATAGGTTAGACTAATGGGCCCACACACACACACTCTCACACAAGCCGGCAAAAATGTCAAATAAAGACAATAACCCCACGTTGCAGGCCTGTAGGAACTCGGGATCGTAGAGGCCAAAACAGGTAGCCGCTTCACTCTAGCCGAGCAAAACCAATGGCGAATACTCACAGTTTATAGCAGAGTTCGAGTCACAGTGTCTGTAGCGTGGCGGGAAGTGAATGACGAGCAGAAACACTAGCCGAGTTGAAGCAGTAGCCGAGCTGAAAACTCGCAGGTTGCATGCTCCAGATCCACCAACCAGGCAGACCAAACCGTCTCGCTCCCTCCACTAGTGGTCCTTTGCTGACATGAAGAAAAATGTCCTTTCTCCCTCGGGAAACAGACACGGCCGCAGGTGGACTCCTAAAGCTCCTCCCGAAGACGAACTTTTGCAGCTAGCAGGAGAAAAACCTTTTTTCCTCCGGCGCTTCACATGAACAATTGTCTCTCAGTTTTAGACTCTATTTTCTATAGCCTCACTGTTACGACAACTCCAAAACTTATATTTTTACAACTCTTTTTACATCCCGCTTCTTCTTTTTCTGCCGCTACCGCTCTCCTCCTGCTCTTCGTCTTCTTTTTTTTTTTTTTGTCCCGCCCCTTTTCCAATTACAACACAGCAAAATCACATGACTTTACAAACAGCCAATCATATTTAAAATAAAATAAACAAGGTAAGTTGTGCTCTCTCCCCCACAAGGTAACACACAGAAACACATGTATTTGCTCTGCAACCTATCTATTTAAAGTGATACACTCATTCTTCATATCAAACTCAACACCTCAAACAAAATACACTCATCTTGAAACACAATATGAACTTTTACCATCTCAAATTATTATTACAATAAAGCCAGGGGGTATTAAAACAACCTAGGGCTACATCCTCCCCCATTTAAACGTCTGAATGTCCTCATTAGACTTATCAACCATACTTTTAAATACTAGAATTATGTGTATGACTTCCAAAATGGATTTTAGGAGTAGTGTGGAAAAGTTACGTGTAGTGTTCCAATTAGTTTATGTATCAAAGCTAATTTGAATCACCATGCCTTTATAAGTTATAGTCACAGGTCTGTCTGTAGGCTCTCCAAGTCGGTCATAGCTGAGGCGTAGAACAGGTTTCACCTCTCTTCTAGCACGGAAGTCAAGGGAGGAATCAACACTCACAGCCGAGGTGCTAGGTACAGGGACGTCTCCCTCTCCTAGCTCTGTGTCCACCACAGAGTCTCGGAGTGAAGGTGAACATTCTCTCAATTGCTCTGTTGCTTCCTGAGATTCAACTACAGTGTCCTCCTCTGCAGGTAACTCATGAATACTGGAATCAGCACTAACAGCAGTGTCTTGTGAGACTACAACATCTCTTTGCTCAAATTCCAGACCTTGCGTCCCCAGGCAGTTATCAAGCGTCCACTGGGGCAAGTAATATCCTTCTTCTCCTTCAGACTCTGAATTCCAGTCCTCTGGACTGAGAGGCTCTGATCTTTGTGTCTGACTTTCACTGTCCTTACTTGCTTTCTGTGCCCGAGTCACTGGTTTACTCATTTGTGCTTTCCTCTCGGGTAGAGTGGACATCCTCACTAAGTAACCAATAGGCAGCAAGTGGTCTCTATGCATAGTCTTCACAATGCCTGTCCCCCTCTCTGGTTTTACACGATACACAGGGAGATTGGGTAACTGGGCCAGGACTACATAGGGGAGTGAATTCCATCTGTCCTGCAGCTTGTGTTTTCCGGTGATGCCAAGATTCCGAACCAGAACTCGATCACCTTTCTCCAGGATCTGATTTCTGACTCTCATATCATACAGTCTCTTATTTCGTTCATGGTTTTTGGAAGCTGCATCAACTGCTAGCTGGTAAGCTTTCCTTAGTTCTTCTCTCATGTTAGCCACATAGTGGTGATGCTGTAGACCATCAACATCCTCTGATCCAACACCAAAGCACAAGTCGACTGGAAGTCTGGCCTCTCTGCCATACATTAGAAAATAGGGCGAGTACCCTGTGGCGTCATTTCTTGTGCTGTTATAAGCATGCACTAGCAAGCTTACATGTTGGCTCCATTTTGACTTCTTGGCTGGATCAAGGGTCCCTAGCATGGACAATAAAGTTCGATTGAATCTTTCAGGCTGAGGGTCACCCTGAGGATGATATGGCGAGGTTCTTGATTTGCGGATGCCAAGCATAGTTAAGAGCTCTTTTATGACCTTACTCTCGAAATCCCGACCTTGATCGGAGTGGATGCGAGCTGGCAGTCCATAGTGTACAAAGAACTTTTCAACAAGGACTTTTGCTACAGTTAGAGCTTTCTGATCTTTTGTAGGAAATGCCTGAGCATACCTAGTGTAATGATCAGTGACGACCAGCACATTTGCTATGCCCTTGGAATCAGGCTCGATGGCAAGAAAGTCCATACAGAGCAAATCTAAAGGACCAGTACTTGTAATTTGCTGTAAAGGGGCAGCTCTTTTTGGGATTGACTTCCTTGCTACACACCTTCCACAGTTCTGGATGTACATGGCAATGTCCGAGGCCATTTTAGGCCAATAAAAACGGTCCTTGATAAGCTCTGTGGTTCGCTCCATGCCGAGATGACCAATGTCATCATGCATGGCCCTAAAAACCATAGGTCGGTATTGCGCAGGCAAAACCAGCTGGCTCACATCTTTTCCTAATGATCTTTTAATGACTCTAAATAAGAGGCCACGCTTTAACTTGAGTTTAGCGCCTTCTCTTAACATCAGAGAAACATTGGAGTTTGAATGTTTTGAGGATAGAACATCTGTGCCCTTCTCGATTTGCACCTTTACCACACTAATGTCCGGGTCTGAGTTCTGCGCCGCTATCAGCTCTTTGATGGACAGCTGTTCAAGCGGACTTATTTCTATTTGAGTGAGGTAGGCATAGGTATCCGGAATGGCTTCAGGGGAAACACCCAGCTGGTCAACACATCTAATGGTGTGCTCGTATGTGTCACTCACATTAACCAGACGACAAAGAGCTTTGACTCCCGAAGGTGGGATATCTACCCATCCATCCTCGGTCTCCCGCTGATGTCTTGAGAGCAAGTCAGCATCAATATTTTCACGACCCGGCTTGTACTGAACACTGAAGTTATAAGTGGAGAGATCAGCTAGCCACCGGTATCCCACAGCATTAAGCCTGGCGGTTGTCAATACATAAGTGAGCGGATTATTATCTGTGCGTACTGTGAATTGGGCCCCATACAAGTAGTCATGAAACTTATTGACTATTGCCCATTTCAATGCTAGATATTCTAGCTGATGAATAGGATAGTTGCGCTCAGATGGGCTCAATTTGCGGCTGGCGAAGGCAACTGGGCGTAGCCCTTCCGGATATTCTTGGTTCAGCACTGCCCCAAGCCCGTTTAGACTTGCATCGACATGCAGAACGTAGGGCTTGGTTGGATCTGCAAAAGCCAGGACTGGTGCGTTTGTAAGTTTCTCAATGATTAGGTGGAAAGCATCATCACACTCAGAGTTCCAGCGTTCTTTGAACGGCTCAGAAACTCTGAAATAGTTTTTCTGGTTGATATCTTTCTTTTTTTGTTGCGTGGGGGGGTATCCTTTGGTTAGTTCTGTAAGTGGGCGGACTATTGCAGAGTAATTCTGAATGAACCGTCGATAGTATCCACAGAAACCCAGAAAGGACTGTAGGGACTTAAGGTCCGCTGGTTTTTTCCACTGGGTGACTGCGCATACCTTCTCAGGATCTGTCGCCACACCAGAGGCAGAGACTATGTGTCCTAAAAACTTAACCTGGGGTTGGCAAAGGAGGCACTTGTCAATGGAAAGCTTGAGACCAAATTCCTCCAACCGATCCAGGACCTTGAGGAGGCGTTCCTCATGCTCCTCCAGTGTTTTTCCAAACACTATGAGGTCATCAAGGTACACAAGAACCTGCATCAGGTTCATGTCCCCAACAGCTTTCTCCATTAACCTCTGGAAGGTTGCTGGAGCACCCGTGATACCTTGAGGCATTCTCTCAAACTGGAAAAAACCCAGGGGACAAAGGAAAGCTGTTTTTTCCTTGTCTTCTTCAGCCATTTCCACCTGGTAGTAACCGCTTCTCAAATCCAGCACAGAGAACCATTTGCTCCCTGTTAGACAGTCAAGCACATCATCTATACGCGGCATAGTGTACTGGTCTGGAATGGTTCGTGAATTCAACAGTCGATAGTCAATGCACATTCTCACCTTGCCATTCTTTTTTCGTACAATGACAATAGGAGATGCATACGGACTACGTGATTCTTGGATTATGCCGGCGGCCAGGAGTTCTTGTAGATGACATCGAACATCCTCAATGTCACCTGGCGCAATTCTGCGAGATCTCTCTCTGAATGGACGAGGATCTCTTAATCGAATGCTATGTGTGACACCTTTTGCTAGACCCACATCCCACTCCTCCAGCGAGAAGACATTAACTCTTTCCGCAAGCTTTGTGGCCAACCGAGTCTTATATGCTTCAGGGATGGGTGACTCTCCAAAACTGAAAAGCTTGGGGTCAATGGACTTTGTGTGAGTCGAGTTCTTCTTTAATTCAGTGACACTGTCCACAAGGTACACTTGAGCAAGCACCGTTCCAGAGGGGAGAGTTGTCTCTTTTTCAGTTTCATTCCTCAGCAGTAATGAGAAACCATTGACGTCCATGGCAGAAGGTGGCAGCACAACCGGCGGCACTAGCACACCGTTGGGAAGGCCTGTTGTTTCATCAGCCTCCACCATGAGAATACTCTTTCCCATAGGATGATACTGCTCCACTTTGCATGTGGCATAGTGCACACCCCCGGGTGGGATTGTGAGAGGTCCAGGTCCTTGCCACTTGACTTGACCAACAACGCCCGCTGAGGAGGTTAAAGATGATGGGGGCTTTTCTGTTGGGAGAGTGTTTATTCTCAGAGTGTGCACACAGCCTTGGTCAATTTCATCACAATGTTTTTGTAAGGCACGTAATTTCTTACAGTTGGTGCCAATAATGACAGGAACTGGATCGGGGCTCTGTGGATCTGGGCATATTAAAGCCAACACGGAGACCTTCTCTTCCACTCCCCTAGATTTAAGGGGGAGCTCCAGCTCAACTGCCACATAACCTTTGTAGGGGTAATTGTCATTACTCAAACCCCATATAGCGAGGTTTGTGAGTGGCTGGATGGGGACATGGGAGAGGAACTGGGAATACCAGCTCTCAAATATGATTGTGACTCTAGAGCCACTATCTAAGAGGACTCTGCTTGGTTGTCCCTCAATTTTCACTGTAGTCATCTGAGCTGGACCAACCAGCCCTTCTGGTAAGCCACTCAATTGAGAAGTGTCAACTGAACCTTTCCTGATTGAAACAACCTCCTTGGCTTCAGCTGAACCTTTCGGTGTCCCTTTTTCCTCCTTACTTTTACGAAGAGCACTGAGTAATTTCTGAATTACTTTGGAGTGGTTCTCAGGAGCCATGCAGCGTGTGGCAATGTGACCATCTCCTCCACATCTATAGCAAAAGTAGCTTTCTGAGTCTTTTGTTGCATTAGGTTTTTCTGCTCTGCTGGCTCTCCCATTTTTGTGTTTAGGATCAGCTGTCCCTGAACTGTGAGACACAGACAATACAGTCAACTGGTGTTGCAACTGTTGCACCTGCTGCCTTAACATCTGCACCTCTCCAGAGTCGGTTTTGGAGTCTGCAGCTTTCTTATTTGAGTGTGACTTTAACTCAGTGGATGCCTCTTGCTGCTTGTTCCTTAACCCACCAAGTTCAGCACGTAGCTCTTTGACTTCTGCTTTTAGGGTTTGGATGTCAGTAGCTTTGGGTGTCATTTCTTCACAGGTTTTTACCTGTCTTACTGTGGTGTTTAGCTTGCGTCGTGCAATCTCATATTCTTCCTCCTCACGAATCTCACTTAGTAGCTTTAAGAATGTGGGGGGTTTCTCTTTCCGTTCTCTCAGTCTCAGATTTAATAGCATTATATCTGATTCTGTAGTACCTCTGATGACTTGGTCAATGCGTGCGCGGTCTGCTCTCTGGGGAAGAAGACCTCCTTTTTGTACTACTTTTGTCAGTGAGCGTTCAAGCCTTCTCAGAAAGTCTGACAACTTTTCACTTGGCTGCTGATACATGCTCCTGAAAGCAAAGTACAAATCTTCACCAGACTCAGGTGTTCCAAAAGCACTTTCTAAAGCCTCAATACAGCATTCTGGACCAAAATCTGGGTCGTTTAGCCGAACAGCCTGAATTATTTCCAAAGCCGGTCCCTTTAAGCTCTCAACAATCCTCTTTCGTTTCTCCCTAGCTGAGCAGTCGCACTCCTCAATCATCAGGCGGGCTTGTTCAAGCCAGTGATCAAGACTCTCCTCACCAGCAGGTGTAGGAAGGTTACCAGAGAACATCCGAAGGCGTCGAAATGCATTGTTCTCATTTGTTGGCTTCATGGTCTTTCCAAGCAGGTCTCCTACAGCTCGGATGATAGATTCCGGTGAATTCTCATTTGGAGACTCTGGAGGTATCAAAGCATGAATATCCTTTAGATTTTTTCCCTGAGATGCCATTAGTTTGTTGAGTTTGTCTAGGAAATCATCATCAGGGCTCTCAGGTGCAGTAAAGAGAGTGACTTTCCATGAACCTCCATTTTCTGGTTTCAAATAGGGAGGTATGCTGTCGGGCTTTATATATTCACTGCATTCACAGAGCACTAGGCTGGTGCCTGTCTTCGTGTCACTTAGTTTGTCTTTCACTCTCACTCTTCCGAAAGCCTTCACCATTAGAGCAGCACCTTCAATAGCTGCTTTGTCAGCGTCATTAGGCACATCATGTAATACAAAAGCATGGTTTGAATCTAAGCCTGCATCACTGCACCAGCTACTAAACTCAGATGCCAGCTGGGTATCAACAGGAGCGCTCATTGTCAATATTACTTATGTTTATTCTTTCTAGTCAGAAAAATACTACTTTAAAGGGCAAAAATTACAGGGAAATATCCCAGCGGTGCCTCCATTTTATGTAACCCTTTCTTTACCTTTACCATAGGCAGGGCCCTGTGTTCATTACTTTTATTTCCCCCTTGTGTTTTTTAATTAAGCCCTTTAAAATCAGTGACTCAAAATTAAACTCTTTTCCTTTTTACCTGGACTTCTTACCGTAAAGTATGAATTATAACTTCTAGATATCACAAACAACTTCTCTCACATTAGATACATTTATTAACTAAAACGAAAATAACGACCCTCTCAGAGGAGATACTTTCACAACTTTTAAATGAACTTTACTCTTTTAACAAATTTTATTTCAGTATAATGAAATATTTCCTGTGTTTTTAATTCAACCTATAACACACATATCTATGAAATGCCTTTTGTTTAACAGTGAAATATAATAGGTTAGACTAATGGGCCCACACACACACACTCTCACACAAGCCGGCAAAAATGTCAAATAAAGACAATAACCCCACGTTGCAGGCCTGTAGGAACTCGGGATCGTAGAGGCCAAAACAGGTAGCCGCTTCACTCTAGCCGAGCAAAACCAATGGCGAATACTCACAGTTTATAGCAGAGTTCGAGTCACAGTGTCTGTAGCGTGGCGGGAAGTGAATGACGAGCAGAAACACTAGCCGAGTTGAAGCAGTAGCCGAGCTGAAAACTCGCAGGTTGCATGCTCCAGATCCACCAACCAGGCAGACCAAACCGTCTCGCTCCCTCCACTAGTGGTCCTTTGCTGACATGAAGAAAAATGTCCTTTCTCCCTCGGGAAACAGACACGGCCGCAGGTGGACTCCTAAAGCTCCTCCCGAAGACGAACTTTTGCAGCTAGCAGGAGAAAAACCTTTTTTCCTCCGGCGCTTCACATGAACAATTGTCTCTCAGTTTTAGACTCTATTTTCTATAGCCTCACTGTTACGACAACTCCAAAACTTATATTTTTACAACTCTTTTTACATCCCGCTTCTTCTTTTTCTGCCGCTACCGCTCTCCTCCTGCTCTTCGTCTTCTTTTTTTTTTTTTTGTCCCGCCCCTTTTCCAATTACAACACAGCAAAATCACATGACTTTACAAACAGCCAATCATATTTAAAATAAAATAAACAAGGTAAGTTGTGCTCTCTCCCCCACAAGGTAACACACAGAAACACATGTATTTGCTCTGCAACCTATCTATTTAAAGTGATACACTCATTCTTCATATCAAACTCAACACCTCAAACAAAATACACTCATCTTGAAACACAATATGAACTTTTACCATCTCAAATTATTATTACAATAAAGCCAGGGGGTATTAAAACAACCTAGGGCTACATTTGTAAATTTTGTGTGTGTGTGTGTGTGTGTGTGTGTCTGATTGTATATCTGTGTCCATGTGTGCTGACTAATTGTGTGGCTTCTGAACCATTGAGCATAATTGTGCTGTATGTTGCTCTATGTAATATTCTCCAAGTCAACAATAAAAACAACAACAGCCTCCCATAGGCCACGGAAGCAGAACAAGTAAACTTGGGATTAAATCAGCCACCAGACCTGGGTAGGTAACTTCCTTTTTCAACTCTCCAGCCTCTTCATATCTCACTGATGCATAATGATTGGATACGTATTTCACGCCTGTAATCTGTCTCTGCTGCCCCTATCACCTAACCAGCCTCTGCTGCCTTTACTCCTTATGTTGACCCTGCTGCCAACTGACCCACTTGCCAGCTGATAGTCCTATCCAGAGAATCAGGTTCTGATGCTGCAATATGATTTACACAGAAATGTGTGTGTGTGTCTCTCTCTCTGTGTCTGTGTGTTGGGAGGATGCAGTACCATAAAGATGTAATAAGATTGTGCTGGAGTTCCGTCCCCCTGCCCTGAGGATGCTGGCACATCATGGTTCAGAGCCAGACTCTTGTCTGGTGCTGAGTCCATGTTGCTGTGACTGAAGCTTTAATGATTCTTCTCTATTAGCTGATAAAAATGAAGCGATGCAGGTAAAAATGGGTCCAACAGTGAAACAAGGGACCAGTAGACCAGGGGGGCATTCCAGGAAGGAGGTTCAACCAACTCTGAGTCTATCCCTAAACTCTGAATTGACTTACTCTGAGATGAGAAACTCTGAGTATCCGGTTCCAGAACAGCTGATCTGAGTTGGGCCGATCAATTCTGAGTATGTTCACATTGAGTTGCACACATGCACAACCTCTATTAAAAGTCATCATCAATGGAGCCCCTATACCATGAGTCACCATGACAACCAAGCGCAAGTGATCCAGTTATTTCACCCCACCCCAGAGATTAATATTTGAGTTCTGTTGAGCCAACAGAAAGAAGGCAGAGGCCCGAAAAACGGGTGGAGGGCTGCTACCACCATCTCTGACAGAGGCTGAGGAGCTGGCCCTTAGCCAAATCAGGGAACGACAAGTGGCTGAGGGCATCCCTGGGGTAAGCTCATCTGAGCCTGTCACCCCCCAGGACACAAGTGCCTACATCAGATGTAAGTATATACTTGTGTCTTTTAAAAAATAAAACATATATATAACAATTCTTATATATAAAATATCCACCCTCCCCAACAGTTGTGGATGGTGTCATCTGCATCGTTCAGCCTCCGACTGAAACAATTGAACACTCGGCAGCTGTAAGTATTCCAGACACAGATCTTGCTTCAGATAGCTGTTCGAAGTATTCTGAAACAGTATCTTTTCCTGCATCACAGGAGGAAGAAGAAGAGGAGAATGATGACGATGAAGAAACACTGTCTGTTGCCACAGGGAGAGATGCAGAGAGGCTGTCTGAAGTGTGTCTTAATATTATGCATAGCTACTGGCAGTGCTCTACCCATTCACATTCCTTTACATTCTTGAATGGAACTCAGAGTTTGACATGTACTCTGAGGTGATGATCACAGATCATGGACAAACTACTAGCACATTCTTGTCCTTCAACAAAACATGTCTAGACATCACTAGGAGGGTCAATCAACTTCTACAGCGCAACTTGACTCCACATGCCTTATCACGTGCAGATCTGTTGCTCAGACTACACTCCCTGTAGATCTGGGAATCATGTACAGAGCCAGGCCACTTGGCTTCTACGTTTGTAATGATGTAGGCTGCATCACATATGATCTTTACAGTGCAGAGAATGATATGAGTTACAGTTTATTGTCATTTATATGTTTCCATTTAGGCTACATAATTTCTAAGATGGTAGGTCATGTACCTGGACGTAGATGCAGTGAAAGGATTTACTGGATTTACATAGGATTTACATAGTCCCCTTCATTGTCTGCAGGCTTAGTAATAGGAATTTCTGTCCCATTCAAGCATCCAGTCACATTTGGAAGCCCTGCAAAATGGCAGCTAATTAAGCTACTGAACCAACTCTGAGGTTGCAGCAAAATATTATTTAAAATAATGGAAGATATTATTTATAAATCAGTCACCTGCAATTCCTCTTTGATGGTTCTTACAAGTTTGTGTCCCGTGAACACCACCATCATTGGTAACAGCCGTTTCAGTGCAATAGGTTTCGTTCGTACAGATACTGCTCTGTAAACGCCAGGACATCTAATCTTGGTCAGAAGATTCTCTCGCCACGTAAAGCGTTTTGAATAAGTTGGGCTTTGACATCAGTCGGATTCGGAATAAATGGGCAATCCATGTCTAACAGCTGTCTTTGTGTGGGAGGAGACAGGTAGAAACTCAGGGTTTCTTAATGAAAACCTGCCAGTGAGCAAGTTCACAGAGTCTGTTACCATGGTGATAGACTCAGAGTTTCAGATACCCCTCTTTCTGGAACCGATAACTCAGAGTGTACCTCATCTCAGGGTTAACATACTCAGAGTTTCCAAATAACCCACTTTCTGGAATACCCCTCAGGTGACTAGGTACCAGGATAGAGTCTGAGACCAATTGGGGGAGACACTGCAGGTAATATACAGGCTCAGACAGACAAAGGAAATGAGAACTTAAGACAAAGTGTCCTGATGGACTGGACCAATTCACTGTCACTATAGTGGACTGGAAAAACTCATTGCTTGACTTTAGTGTTCTGGACTGACTCACTGCCAGGTTCTAGTGGTGCTAGCTGGGATCTCAGCCAGTTGAATGGTCTAAAAGTTATTTTTATTTTATCAGTACTAATAGAGTAGGCACGATTTCAGGAAATGTGCTTATTTAAAGTCCTGAAGGCAAATCATGTTAATTTTTGGCGTACAGTGTTTTTAGGGTTTTGCAAGAGTGCTGAATTTAAAACTGCTGTATGCCAGCCTCAAAAATCCCATAATGCCTCAAAATGCAGAAATCCAATATGGCTGCTGCCAGGTCAAAATCTAATTATCACTTATCTTTTTGACGATATACAAGGTAAATACCTGAATGTAAAGTGCCTTTTTAGGTTTTCACATATAGGGAATTCAATGCCATGCTCAGATTTAAGATCAAGACCACAGAAGATGCTTGAAATCGGTGTACATGGTTAAAATTGTTGTCTTGGATAATGAATAATTCAAGAACAAAAGAAGACCATGAAGCAGGTTGACAGTATTCTGAAGAATTTATTTGAAATAAATTTGAAATACAAGGTTGATTACAATATTTTAACTGTTTGTTACTTATTTCTCTGAATTTTAACTACTTATTTTATTATTGAAGAAAATGCTAACTTATATGTTTAAAACAGCAGATTTGTCTACTACTGGAATATTTCATTTTTATTTTAGTATTAGCCTATTGTTTTGATGTCCAGTGTGCTATTATGAATTGTTTACCCACACATACCCACCCCCCAAAAAAACAAACAAAAAAAAAAAAAGCACCACCAACCGCCAAGAAGAGGAATAACAGCGATAACAGGTAAATTATCATAGAACATTAGCCTACCAAAAAATCTCTTGTCTCCTCTCTACAGGCTGACCATGAAGAAGCTGACACACGTCTGATTTTATGCAGCTTACAAGCTCACATGGAAGTAATTGATGTGTCAACCCGAGATACAGATGCATTCCTTCTGCTTCTGGTGCACTATGAGAAAATGAAATCTGAATATCGCTCCAAAGTATTTGCCATTGCATGAGATTCAGAAGTTGCTATCTGCTGATCAGTTACAAACTTTACTTAATTTCCATGCTGTCACTGGTTGTGATAGTGTTTCTCAGTTTAGTGGCCACAGCAGGAATACAGCCTGGCAGGTGTTCCTCAGTCATCATACTGATCTTCTTAGCCTTGGGAAGGGCCCTATAACAGAAGAGATATTGAGGTCAACTGAGGTGTTCATCTGTAAGAACTATGGTGTGCCGGAGGTTGGCACTTGTAATAAAGCAAGAGTCAAGTTGTTCTGTATTGGTCATTCACAAGAGACTCTATCATCAACCTCTGATGCAGCAAAACTCCACATCATGCGTGTTCATTATCAAACCACTGTCTGGAATCAAGCTTACATGTCACACCCTGATATCTCCTCCAATGACCAAAATTGGATGGATGAATTTGGAAGACCAGTTTGTGCTGCAACTACTATCTCTGCCACCCATTCCAAAAGCTTGTAAGGAGATCATCTCCTGTGGTTGCCTTAAGGGGTGTCTCAGCCAACGCTGCAGTTGTAGAAAAGTGGCATGCAATTATGCAGCTGCAGAAAACTTGGCAACTCCTGCCAGAACACTGGAGAGGAGGAGGAGGAGGAGGAGGATGATTTGGAATAAATATAGCCTATGTGTGCATATCTAGCCTACTACTCCACACCATGGACTTCATAGACATTGAATAGTAGCCAGGCTGAAAGAGAGCCATAGCTAAGTTGAACCAGTGATCCCCTTAGCTCTAAGCAGTAATGATTTTATTCGTTTTTTTTTCAGACAAAATTCTCACGATCAGAGAAAGAATTTATCAGCTCTTGCCTACGTTAGATAAAAATCCCCTTCTGAAGACGGCAACTGCTGAATCAGCTGCGGCGCCTCTTTTACATCTGGAATCATTCTCACCTCTAAATCTCTCAGAGCTAGCTTCTATAGTTTCATCATCCAGACCGTCAACCTGTCTATTAGACCCAGTACCAACTAGCCTCTTTAAAGAGATCTTTTATGTAATTGAGCCGTTTATTCTAGATTTGGTTAATCTGACTTTATTTCTGGGTTATGTACCTCAGGCACTTAAGACTGCGGTCATCAAACCCCAGCTTAAAAAGCCTAATCTTGATCCAGATGTTTTGGCAAACTATAGACCCATATCGAACCTTCCATTTATTTCTAAAATCATTGAGAAAGCTGTAGCAAAACAACTACACGAGCATCTGGATGGGAACAGTTTGTTTGAAGAGTTTCAGTCAGGATTTAGAGCCCATCATAGCACAGAAACAGCGCTGGTTAAAGTCTCCAATGACATTCTAATGGCCTCAGACAATGGATCAGCCTCCATACTTCTCCTTCTAGATCTTAGTGCTGCATTTGACACCACAGATCATAATATTTTACTACAGAGACTGGAACATGAAATTGGAATTAAAGGAACTGCACTAAAGTGGTTCAAATCCTACTTATCAGATAGACATCAGTTTGTTCATGTAAACAACAGCTCCTCCTCATGTACTGTAGTCAGTCATGGAGTCCCGCAGGGTTCGGTACTTGGACCAATCCTCTTTACGCTTTATCTGCTTCCTCTAGGCAACATTATCAGGAAACACAGCATCAATTTCCACTGCTACGCAGACGATACTCAGCTGTACCTATCAATTAAGCCAAATGAAGTCAGTCAGATAGTCAGACTGCAGGCATGTCTTGAAGACATAAAAGTCTGGATGACTGGAAATTTTTTACTTCTCAACTCTGACAAAACAGAAGTTATTGTACTCGGTCCTAAGCACCTCAGAAAAATACTATCTAATCATCTCATCAGTTTGGACGGCATTACTTTGGCCTCCAGCTCCACTGTAAGAAACCTTGGAGTAATTTTTGACCAGGACATGTCCTTTGTCCCTCACATAAAACAAGTTAGTTGGGCAGCTTTCTTCCACCTGAGAAACATTAGGAAAATCAGAAACATCCTCTCTCAGGATGATGCAGAAAAACTAGTCCATGCATTTGTAACTTCTAGGCTGGACTACTGTAACTCATTACTATCTGCATGTCCAAACAAATCTCTAAAAGGCCTTCAGTTAATTCAGAACGCTGCTGCACGAATATTAACAGGAACTAGGAAAAGAGATCACATCTCTCCCGTGTTAGCTGCTCTTCATTGGCTGCCAGTAAAATATAGAGTAGAATTCAAAATCCTTCTTTTAACGTATAAAGCTCTTAATGGCCAAGCTCCATCGTATCTCAGAGAGCTCATAGTTCCTTACTGTCCTAGCAGGCCACTCCGCTCTCTAGATGGAGGTTTACTTGTGGTTCCTAGAGTCTCCAAGAGTAAATCTGGAGGCAGATCGTTCAGTTATCAGGCTCCTCTTCTATGGAACCAACTCCCAGCATCGGTCCGGGGGGCGGACTCTTTAGTAACTTTCAAGACCAGGCTTAAAACTTTCCTGTATGACAGAGCGTACAGTTAAAAAGTCCTCTACTCTTTAGGTATGCTGCTATAGGCCTAGGCTGCTGGGGGAAGGACTGAGCTTCTCTCTCTCTCTCTCTCTCTCTCTCTCTCTCTCTCTCGCTCTCTGTCTCTCCCTGTCACCCTCTCTCCCTCTTTCTCTCTAACTCCCTCCTTGCATGCGCTGATAAAAACCATCCTTCTTAAAAAAAAAAAAAACACAGTTTCACCCAGTTCTAAGCATTTATACTGCATTTACTAACCATGTTCTGCCAAAGTCTCTGTCTCTCCCAGTTCCTCTCCTCTCTCTCCCTGTCCTCATCCTGCAGGTGGTGACTCATCTCCATCCCATGTTCCTGCAACACCTGCTGGTCCCATATAGCATGAATTCTGTATTACAGCTCAACTCCATGAACTTCATGCAACAACATGTTCCTGCCTACACCCCCCCCCCCTCCAATGCCTGCCTGCCTGTCTCTCTCTCTCTCTCTCTCTCTCTCAACCCAACCGGTCGAGGCAGATGGCCGCCCCCCCTGAGCCTGTTCTGCTCGAGGTTTCTGCCTCTTAAAGGAAGTTTTTCCTTGCCACTGTTGCCAAGTGCTTGCTCATCGGGGGATCTGTTGGGTCTCTTTAAATAAATTTATAAAGAGTTTGGTCTAGACCTGCTCTATATGTAAAGTGCCTTGATGTAACTTTGTTATGATTTGGCGCTATACAAATAAATCTGATTTGATTTGATTTGATTTAGATAGATTACAAAACAAATAGCTCAAATTCAGATAAATAAGTAATAAATAGTTATAATATTGTAATCAACCTTGTATTTCAAATTTATTTCAAGTAACTTCTCCAGAATACCGTCAACCTGTTCCATGGTCTTCTTTTGTTCATGAATTGTTCATTATCTGAGACCGAGCATTTTCTGTGGTCTTGATCTTAAATCTGAGCATGGCATTGAATTCCCCAAATTTGAAAACCAATAAAAGCACATTACATTCAGGTATTTATTTTGTACCATCAAAAGATAAGTGATTAATTTGATTTTGACCTGGCGGTTGCGGCCATGTTGGATTTCTCCATTTTGAGGGATTATGGGACATTTTTGAGGCTGGCATACAGACGATTTGAATTCAGCACCCTTGAAAACCCCTAAAAACATTGTATGCCAAAAATTAACATGATTTGCCTTCGGGGTTTATCTTTTTGGAAAATTGACCCTGACTGTAAAGTTTAAAGCTAAAGCTACCCCCCACCCCCAGTCTGCTCCTGTTTGCCAGATCTCAGCCATACCCAGACCGAAGCAATGCCACATGTCAACCAAGATGAGACTTCCAAAAAAAGCAGAACTTGCCCACATCTGGACCACAGTAGAGGTCAACATAGCTAATGCTGTGTAGCAGAACATGAGCACAAGTGAGAAGATGATGAGGTCATGCCTCAGACCATGACCTCAGAGTCCAGACACCTGCTGATGTTCAGGCAGGGTTCACGTGCTCAGACCTCTGTCCAGGTGTGTGTTCGGTCCCCGGTGACTCATCACCATGGGGATGGGGCTGTTCTAGCCCAGGCACAATTCTCCTCTCGACGGGCTGCTGGGACATCTCCCCTCATCTCTGATGTAATTAGTCCATTTAGCAGATACATTTGGCTCAATAGTGGGATTTCATCTTTAAACGCTTCGGCTCATGAAGAACTTTTACTGGAGAACTAGTAAACACAGTAGACACTAATATCTGAGTTCAAGCCCTAGGTGATCAATGTCTGTGACAAACCATGTCACTGGACTTAATTTTCCCTGAGAGGATGCAGACAGGGATTCAAATCAGCACATTCACTCCATATTCACTTTCTCAAGTGGCTCACTGTCACTGGTCTGGATCAGTCTCAGTCAGGTGAAGGGTATTGCCAAAAAGTCTGGCTGCTCCTCTGATTAAAGAGGAACCAGGCGAACAGTCTCTATCTGTGCTGAGGATGAAATGAGAATTTATCAAATCTGACTGCAGTAATTTTACATTTTTACACCCGTTTCACACTTCACTTTCACAGCCTCTAAACCCTGGAGAAGGAGATGGAGACATGATAACTTAATCTCAGTTGGCTTCAGAGCTGCATCACATGATCACATTGTGATTGTTGTGATTGATGTGATTTCAGTTTCAGTTAGAGTGGCCCAGTGGTTAGCATTGTCACCTCACAGCAAGAAGGTTTAGCATTTGATCCCTTGGGCTCTCCCTGTGTGGATTGTTTATGCTGCCCTTGTTCCTTTGGCGCTCCCTCCACAAATATTCAGTGTTGAGTATGAACTGGTTTGCATGACCCTTAAATTATCCTCATTATCTCATTATCTGTCAGATCATATGACTGTAGTACTCATCATCTTCTTCTGCCTGCAGGTACATGGCAATCATCCACCCGCTGCAGCAGCGCATGTCATCCACAGAGACTAAGTTGGTGGTGGGGGTGATCTGGGTCCTGGCCTTGCTCCTGGCCTTTCCCCAGTACTACTACTCCAACACAGTCCAGCTGCCCAGCCGGGTGGTGTGTTACATTGACTGGCCTGAGTATAACATGTGCGACTTCAAAAAGATGTGAGTGTATGGAGCAGATTCAGTCAATGCACTGTCGGCAGGGGTTTTAAAACAACCCTCTTGTATCTGAAGTTGGCCATGACTCCTGATATACTCAGTATTTTTTTGTTGAAGTGGCTTTATATCTGCGATTCTCACTCAGCTCAGCTTTTGACACTCATGTTAGCTAGATAATACCAGTCAGCTGCTGACGCCCACTGAAGCTCAACAGGAGGAGGATGAGTTTATGTATTGATCCAAACTTTTGCTGATTCATGCAAATTGACTATGATTCAGAGTAAAAGTCTGCTCCTCAGCTTTTTAATCAATGGCAAATATTAGTTCACTCAGTTGATCTTCCAGTTTTTGCCTTTGGTCCTTTTTGTGATTCATCTACTTTGTCTAAAGACTTGCAGTGTCTCTTTAAAACCACTCAGATATCACAGACCTTTTAAATCTAATGGTAAAAGCTGAACTGAACACAGGAAGTCTGTGTCCAGTCCAGTGTCCAGGGAAGGAAAGCTGAGCTGCAGATTTCAGGCTGGTTGTGAAACTGGTTGACTGTCACCTTTCCTCCAGATATCGCCTTTCCTCAGCTGCTAAAATAGACCCAGAGGCCTTTCATATCACACCAGAGGCTGAACATGTGAATCATTTGAACAGTGTGTGTTTACGCTGCTTTGAGGGGGAAGACAGTACCCATTATTTGCTCTCACCCTGGTGTCCAATCACAGAGGAGAGAGATGTATTATTGTGTAGCACCTCATGTTAATCTTGATCCGGTGCACTCTGGCACATGTTGAGCTGCTTCAGGAAACAGAATCCCTGCAGCCAGCAGCTGATTTATTCAGACTTAAACTTCTTCAATTTTGTCTATTTGTCTTTGTGTAATTGCAATGACACAGACACAAATGGAGACACACGCGCAGGTCCTGACTCTGGACATCTAAAGGTCCTGGTGCTGAGCTTCTCAGCTGACCTTATAGTCCGTTGTTTGTTTGTTTCTGTCCTGCTTGGTGACCGATCCAAACCAGACAGTGATACAAGTGCAGAGAACAGATTGGATGATGGCAGGATAGAAGACCAGCAGCTTCCGAGGCAGGTTGAACTTTTTCTGCTGACGCAGAAAGTACAACCTCTGCTGGATCTTCTTCCTGACAGAGTCTATGTCGGAGGTCCACTTCAGGTCCCAGGAGACTGTGGTTCCCAGGAACTTAAATAAGTCCACACTAAACACTGTTCTGTTGAGAATCCACTGTCATCTCCACAGTCTTGAGCAGATTAAGCTCCAGATGGTTCTGACCACACCAGCCTGTCCACCTCATGCCTGTAGGCAGACTTATCACTGTCCTGGAGGCCGATGACCGTTGTGTTGTTTGCAAACTTTAGAACATTCACAGACAGGTCAACCGAGGTGCAATCGTTGGTGTAGAGGGAGAAGAGCAGTGGGGAAAGAACACACCCCTGGGGGGCGCCAGCGCTGATGGGAGGGATGTTGGACAAGATGCATCCCAGCCTCACCTGCTGTCTCCTGTCGGTGAAGAAGTTGTAAATCCACTGACAGGTGAAGGGTGACACGATTGGCTGGGTGAATTTATCTTTGAGGATTCCCGGGATGATGGTGTTGAACGCTGAGTTGAAGTCCACAAACAGGATCTGTGCATATGTCCTTGGGTAGTCAAGGTGTTGGAGAAAGAAATGCAGTCCCATGTATGGGGGGGGGGTCTGTTGGTTCTCTTTAAATAACTTTGTTTGGTCTAGATCTGCTCTTTATGTAAAGTGCCTTGATGTAACTTTGTTATGATTTGGCGCTATCTGAATAGTTCTGATTTGATTTGATCAAAGGGGAGACGGTGGGCAAGGTGCTCAGGTACAGCACAGCTGTTGGGAGTTGTGAATGGGGTGGGGGGATTGGATCCTATAGTTGGTCATGTCCACAGTCAACACGTTTACATGCACAGTTAAGTAAGGAGTGAAAATTTGCCATGTCGATGTCGATGATTTGTTGAAATCATGTAGCGTCTGCTACATTAGGTGGGGATTTGCACTCTTTCGGCTTGTGGGTAATGGGCCACTACTGATTGATCCATGACATCACACACCACAACAGAGGTGGAAAAAAAGGCCAGTGAGCTAGCAAGTTAGTCTCTGTATCTGTCCAAAAATGTGTTTTATCTGGAGACTTTTCCATGTTCAACTGCTACACGTTGAACATGGCGGTGGTAGGTGAAAGCTTTGCACAAAACTTAGGCACATGGACAGATCACCTCCTCCGACTCCAGTCTGACTGTCCACATACATGCAGCAGTAGATCGACTTTCATTTGCATTATCTGGTTTTGGTCTGCACACACAAGTCCTCACAGAAACTGATGTACAATGTCACAGTGTCAGTCAGTTCGTTCAGGTCCATCACTGCAGCTTCAGGCACTCCAATCAGTGCAGTCAAAGCAGGCCTGTAACTCCAGTTTTGACTCAGCAGTCCATCTCTTCACTGTGCTCACTACAGGCTTTGCAGATTTTAACTTCAGCCTGTAGGTAGGGATGAGATGTACCATGCAGCGGTAGAAGTCCTTCAGTACAGTGTAGCAGTGGTCCAAATTGTTAGCATTGCTTGTGGGACACTTAATGTGCTTCCTTGGTTGAGGTTCGTGTATGTGTGTGTGTGTGAGGGCACTCACACATAAGCACACCAACACACAGTAGATACTAGCTATCGGTATAGAGACACAGCAGGGCTATGAGGATCAAGGTGAGGAAAGACCACCTGAGGGAGCCATACACCTATGGCCCCAGGGCGTGCCGCCCAAGAGAGACCCCAACCTGGATGGACCAGGGTAGACTCCATACAAGGTACGGAGCCCCCCAGTCCTCCATGCCTGGATGACCTCCAGGGCAAACCATGGGCAGACCAGACACACCTCTCAGTGCAGATGGCTCCCACGAGGCAACACTGGAGCTAAAGAAGAGACTAAAAACAAGGCATGCTAAAAGAATTAAGGAGTACAAGAAATCAATTAAAAGCTAAACTAATAAGTTGAGTCTTGACCCTGCTTTTAAAAGCATCAAGAATCTCTTCGGTCCTGATGTTCTCTGGCATGCTGTTCCATAGTTTAGGGTCGTAAGGGCTGAATGCAGCCTCCTCTTGGGTTTTAGCTCTAACTTTTGGAGCAATTAAAGGGCGGTGCCAGAGGACCTCATTTACAAACAAATAATAGTCTTAAAATCCATCCTGAAACACACAGGGAGCCAATGCAGCAACTTTAAAACTGGTGTTATGTGCTTCTGCCCTTGTCAGTACATGTGCAGCTGGGTTCTGGAGTGATGGCAGATTAGAGATTGTCTTTTTTGGGAGACCAGAGAGCAGGGAATTGCAGTAGTCCAAATATGAGAGAGATAAAAACTCAAAAGCTTGAGAGAGAAATGGGCGGACTCTATCTATCTATAAACCTATCTTTATAACAGTTTTAATATGTGGAATAAAATTAAGCTCAGACTTGAAAATGATGCCCAGATCCCGTAGATCCTTTCACTTCAGATCTAGACATGTGACCACCAAGATATTAAACAGGTGACTGTTTGTGCGTGTGTGTGTGTGTGTGTGTGTGTGTGAGAGAGTGTTTTGTTGTTGTAGGTACTACGTGTGTGTGGCCATCCTGATCTACTTCCTGCCTCTCCTGGTGATGGGTTGTGCTTACCTGGTGGTGGGTCTAACTTTGTGGGCCAGTGAGATCCCTGGAGATTCATCTGATCGCTACAAGGAGCAGCTGAATGCCAAACGAAAGATAGTGACCTTTAACAACACCACAGAGTCACATCCCCAAACAGAGAAGGCTTTGCTTTCCACCACTGAAGCCCCACCCCTCTGCTTTTACCCTCCAGCTTCTGGTGGTTTTTCCAGACCACTGATTGTCTCTTCATCTTCTGTTTTCACCTTTGTCTCTCCTCCTCATCCTCCTTTCCTGGCCTTTCAGTCACCCCTCAAGGTTCAAGTGTCTTGAAAAACTGTCCTGGTGAAGGAAACCATCCAAATCACCCATGATGTTGTGTCTTCCTGTCTCTTTATCTGTCGTCAACTTGTGTCCTGTTATGACTGAGGTGTCTTCACTGCTCCTCCCTCTTTTGGATGAGTCTATTATTCCGAATCTTTTGACCCTCTGTGTCTCTTTGTGTCTAACTCGGGATCCTCTTAACCACATGCACCTGGTCCTCCAGACTGATTTCTGACCAGTTTTTGTGTGTTTTAGGTAGACAGGACTCCAGCTCAGCTCCATCTAATCAGGCAGCCTAATTGGTCTGTCTCACCTTTTAACTTTTACCTCAGTCAGTTAGTGATAACGGCCACTGTCGGTCTGACACTGGCTAGTGTCTGATGGCTTGCTGCTTGTTCTCTCCCTTCGCTCTGCCACGGTCTCCTTGGTTTTTGTGTATTGGGAGCACGGGGCTGGTGCCTCAGCCCTCATCCCTGCAGCCCTTCCTGACAGGCACTTTGCAAGCGCCAGCCCATGTGGGCATTATTTGGGTGGGTTTCTTTACCTGGGGGGGTGCCTCTGGCTCGTCTGGTGGGTTTTGGGGTGTGTTGAGGTGGTGGTGGTAGTGCGTGGTTGCAGTGGCTCTCAGGGTTTGGTGCCTTTTATAGTCCTGCACACAGGATGGCAGGCCAGGGAAACCCTGTCCTCCCTGCCTCACAAGGTCAAGACGAAAGATCCGTGTACAAGGTAAAGACTAAAAGTGCTTAAATTTCATAAAAAGTCAGCACACCTAGTGGTGTTAAACAATCATGACAAATTGCAGACAAAATAAATAAAGGGAAAAGCTTAACACTGATCCCATCTGCTGTAACACGCGATGTGATGGATGGTTCCCTGTGCAGGTCAGGTACATATGTGATGTGCATTATAATAAGGGCTCCTACATGTGATACTGACTGAGGGGTCAGGGTCCAATCCAGAGCTAATCAACAGGTAGGCATTGAGAAAAAAGACAGAGACAGTAATGCTACCATGTGCCCAACAGGTGGTAAAGATGATGATCGTGGTGGTGTGTACCTTCGCCATCTGCTGGCTGCCCTACCACATCTACTTCCTGCTGCACCAGTTCTTTCCTGACATGTTTGAGGAGCAGTTCATCCAGCAGGTTTACCTGGCCATAATGTGGCTGGCCATGAGCTCCACCATGTACAATCCTATTATCTACTGCTGCCTCAATGACCGGTGAGTACCCACCCCGCTTGGCGTCATACACTCAGCGCCAACCCTAAAATATGAATACATGGTCTCACACTGCTGTTCAAGTCGTCTGCAGGACGTGGGACCAGAAGGGCTAAAATGCTGGTGATGTAAGCCCTTGTCTTTGGAAAGTCTGATCATGTCCAATCGCCTTCCTTCATTAACAGCTGTTAACTTGAACTTTGATGTTTTAAAACTTTTGTGTCTCTGAAGATATGTGTCATTATAAGATGGAGAGCAGCAAAGGATGAATTCAAGCATTCGTTCATTTATCCATCTTCTACCGCTTATCTGTTGCTGGGTTGCTGGAGCCAATCCCAATCCCAGCCAATCCCAGCTCAAATCTCTTCAGGTTTCTGCTGTGATGAATCCTCCAGGTTGATCTGCTCTTTTTCTCCTGCAGGTTTCGTGCTGGGTTCAAACAGGCCTTCAGCTGCTGCTTTTGTGTCCCCCAGGGCTCATATGAAGGCCTGGAGCTTAAGTCAACCCGCTACCTTCAGACCAAGACCAGTGTTTACAAGGCTAGCTGGATGGAGACCACTGTGTCCACTGTCTTCCAGATTGAGGAGGAACTTGAGCAGTCCAGGGTTGAGGCAGTGGGCCATGGGCCGGGTGAGGCTGCCATCGTTGGCAGGGCCATATAGCTCCTCACTGGACCTGGCCTCCCATGGGTCATTGTCACAGAGTGTCCCTCTGACACTGTCAGAGATGTCCAGTTTCTACTACAGTAACAACCTGCAGCAGAGTTCCCCTGGGAGGGTCTTGGACTGAATTTGGATCAGCTGGGCCATTCACCGACAGCTGTCAGTCACAATGTGCTCTCCAGCCTTGTTCTCATCAACACTCTCAACTATGTTAACGAGAGAATCACTGACATGATGCCAGCTGGGCCTTTTGTGGCAGGGCTGACATGCAGTGGAAATAGATTTTTTGTGGAGGGGGGGTTAAGTTAATTTTCATGGCAAAAAGGGACTTTGCAATTAATTGAAATTCATATACTCCCCCGACAGTAGTCTGATGATAAACTCCCTTAATTCCCAAAGATTATTGTAGGACAGGAGACACATAATATCTCTGAGGGAAAGCATTAATATTTAATAAGTTTTTCCTTGCCACTGTCACCAAGTGCTTGCTCATCGGGGGATCCGTTGGGTCTCTTTAGATTATTTCATAAAGAGTGGTCTAGACCTGCTCTATATGTAAAGCGCCTAGATGTAACTTTGTTAGTATTTGGTGCTATACAAATCAATCTAATTTGATTTGATTTGAGTTGACAGGCAAGGATTGATTTTACAGCAGGGACAGATTACAGAGATGGTGATACTGAAAGATAAATAGCAAGACAGTAATTTCCAGGTCATACAAATTTGGCCAATTTTTTTCATTTCCCGAGCATAAATGTGAAAGTATGAAAAACTAACTGTTATTAATTTCTTGGTATCAGATTCATAAACTATAACTAATTTTATATAACTAAAATGTGTTTTACTATTTTCTGATTTTGTATTCTCATTGAATATGAAAAGAAGGAACGATAGACAGGGTGTTAATGATCAGATTTCAGGCTCCTTGTCAATCAGTGCCAGTGAGCATGAGGACTCAATGAAAAAAATTGGCCAAATTTGTATGACCTGGAAATGACTGTCTTGCTATTCTTGACAAGCTCCATCATGGCTGGCTTTATCATGTTAGCAGTAAATAAATGTGCAACCATGTAAAACGGGAATCTCTGCATGTGGGTTGGCAGTTTCAAAAAAGTCTTTGTGTCAATCAGTATCAGGTTCAGGCATAATGACTCAACAGAGCAGACTCAACGTGAGGTAAAGGTTCATGTCATTTATTTGGAAAAGGTAGGTACACGGTGAGGCAATCAGACAAGCCAATCTGTTGTGGCCAGTGTCCTCTTTTATGTTATGTGTTGGGGTGGCAGCCTTAAAAAGAGGGGCACTGGGTGTCTGGACAGGTTGGTTAGGAAAGCTGTCTCTGTGGTTGGTGTTTAACTGGACAAGTTGACAATGGCCACAGAGAAAAGGACTCTGAATAAAATGCTGATCATCATGGACAATGACCGGCATCCACTACACGACACATTCTCAAAGCAGAGAACCACGATCAGTGGAAAACTTCTGTCTCCGTCATGCTCTACAGACAGACTAAGGAGGCCCATTGGCACCATCCTGTCATGCTCTCCTCCCCCTCCTTCCTCCTCCTTGGCTCTCCTGCACACCTGCAAATAATCAGGCTCATCAACTCCACCGCTTCCTGTGCTTTAAAAGACTGGCTGTTTCATCCATTCATCACCAGTTCATCAGTTCATCTCAGTTGGTAGACTTGGATTTACTCTGTTTTTCCCTGTTTGCAGTGCCTTGCCTTTTGCCCAGCCCTTTCCAGGCCAGCCCCAGCAAGTGTGCCTGCAACGCCAGCTCCTGCCTTGACTTTCTTCGGCAGAATTGTATTTTTGTTTCTCTTTGTGCCTTTTTTCCAGTTTACTGGCCATTTTGAGTTTTGTATCTTAGCCTTAGTTCACCCTCGTGCCCACAGATTCTGGCCGCTTTGAGTTCATCTGTCCCTTGCGTTGTTCTAGACATAAACCCAGTCATTCTCGAATGAGTTGGTCGGAGTATTTTTTGAATCCCCCGTACTCTCCTCGCACATTACCCATCCATCTAATCCTAACCTTAACCATATTCTGAGAACCAGACCCTGAAACCCAGACCTATAGAACCAGACTCTGAGCTCCTTGCTGTAAAAGATGTGGATTAATTAAATGAATTTCTGTCATTTAAATTAATTATTAAATAACAAAGTCAATGTTCATTTTACACAAATTTTAAATAAACAAAGATAGTAAATTAGATGATTAGATGACAACAGAGTGTCCGTGGGGGCAGTCACTTCCTTTCTCTTCCCCTCATTTTCAGAGGAAGAAGAGGAGAGGAGAGGGGAAGAAAAGAGAAGAGGAAGAAGATGTTGAAGGAGGAGGTCTCATCAGTGAATCAGGGAGTTTGATCAAGTGGATGCTACTTTCATCTTTATATTACTAAGGCTGGTCCAGAGCAAGTCCAGGTCTTCCTGGAAACAGTATTCTCTGATAACTGTGGCCTCTTTCAGAAGGATTTCATTGGATTTCAAACTGTTGACTTGGCTCCAAATCTGCTCAATCTCAATCCAGTCCAGCATCTGTAGGATGGCTAGGAGGCTCCACCTCATAACTTCCAGAACATCTGTGCTAATGTCTTTGTCCAGATCTCAAGGCTTAACTTCTGTGGTCTTTAGGTGTCCAGACCGCCAGGGTCAGGGCCTGCAGAATATGAGACAGATGGTTCATAATGTGGTCTCTTTAACAACACCACACAAGAGATTGCTTAAGAACTTCTCTATGTAAAGTGCCTTGCTGTGACCTCAGACCTTTGTTTTGACTCTGCCTTTGCCTAGCACACATAGAGACAGAGGGTCAGTCCCAATTCACGCCTTACCCCTAAATTTTCCGCATTCCCGTGAGGGTAGTGGTGTCCCAATTCCTTTTTTCATGTAGGGGTAGTGGGCATAACAAGGGGTAGGGACAATTAATCTAGTCCTTCAGATCGAGGGTTTTCCGATACTGACTTCCTAAAGAAGAACTAGTGAAAATTTCCCAGAATGCTTTATGTCATCATTTGCATACTGAATCAAACAACAATGGCAACTCCCAGAGAGCGAGAGGATGTGGTGAAGTCGGAGAAGAAAAACACAAAAAATTCACAAGAGACAACAGACATTGATGGTGTATTCTTCTCCACGTACCTCTTGGTTTATTTATCAACCGAAGTATGATGAATGCTAAAAAAATGATCGCAACCGTTGACAAAATTTACATGGACAGACAGAGTACGAACTGGGTGAGGGGGTTACATATGAAAATAATGCCAATTGAAATTTTCATGAACCATAGACTCCATGTTGCTGGGACTACGCAGTCGCTTGCATGCCCAAATGTAAACTATGCAGTGATGTAGCAAATGGTGTCCCAATTCCTAGGGAAGATTACAAAGCCCTACACCTTGTGGCTTCCTTTCGAGGGTGAAGGCATAGTGGGTGAAGGTTAGGGGTAGTGAGTAGGGTGAACATTGGGATTGGGCCAGAGCCTACAGGAAAACACAAGAAAACAACACAAGAGTAAATAAAAAAAAAAAAAAGAACAACACAAATCCTTCCTGAATATCATCAGTGAGTTGAATTTTTACTCTGAGTACCAGGTTCTTTAATTTGTAGATTTCCTGATCAGTCAGAACATGGTCTCCAAAGTGTGCAAATTCTGGGGGCTGTATGGCATTCTGGAGCACTGGAATTTTCTTAATTGTCTTGGTCACTGGAGAAAAATTCTGTTTCTTATTTCAAAACTTTGAAGTAAATCTGTGGGTTTCAAAACTAAGTTGGAGTGCAAGAGTTGATGGAGGTGGGTGATTCCTTTTTGCTCCCAAATGCTAATATGAAGAGGTACTCTGTTACTTAAAAAGTCTGGGTTGTGCCTGACAACCTGTGTTAATTATTTACAATAGGCCACTATTGCCTCATCAACAAGAATTTGATCTGTCAATGTTCCAGTATATAAATTCTGGCCTGTGGACATTATTCTTCTGGTCACAACTTCATGGGGTGACAAACTTATTGTAGAATGATGCCGTCCTCGCATAGGCATTAAAACAAGAGGAAGACAGCAAACCCAGTCTAGCCGTGATTCTTCCATCATTTTTGTTAGTTTACTTTTTAGTACTCCTTTTTTAGTGCTTACCACCCCCACTTTGAGGGTGGTAAGCACAAAGCTGTCTTAAATCGATGCCTAATTTCTCAGCCAGATATGAAATTACATTGACAAAATGTGATCCATTATCCAAAGCCAGCTTACAAGGAATTTCCCACCTTGGAACAACATCTTAGCAGTTGTCTTTGCATTTGCATGTCTGCATGGAAATGCTTCTATCCATTTTGAAATCATGTCTACAGCTACCAGCTACCATTATTTATATCCTCTGGAGGGAGTCAACTCAATAAAATCCATCATGAGATTTTGAAATGGTGAATCAGGAATAGGAAATGCTAACTGTTTCAGATTTGGGATTTTTCCCCAATTATGCTGGGCACAAACCAGACATCTTTGCAAACATTTTCTGTCGCTGTGCTAAACCCTATGGAATCCCAGTTTTTAGCAGTTAAATCAACCATTCCTCTCTTAGAAACATGATCTAGTCCATGTGAAAGCTTAGCCACATAAGAATAAAGTTGCTTTGGCAATCAGGGTTTATCATCTGGAAGCCATCAAGTCCAGGATCCTTGCCCGATGGCATAGTTAATAGTTCATTAATGGTCAGTGGAACATCCAAGAAGTTTATTTGTTCTTCAGTTAGCTGAGGCAGGTATAGATTCCTGAGGAAGGTCTGAATGTCTTCTAGGTTTGGGTTGTTTGTTGTTGAATGTAGGGTTTGATAAACACTAATATATGATATGACTGATTTCCTGGGGTGATTGAGCATATTTCATATATTTAATTTGTGAATTGCAGCAATAAGAGATTTTTTTTGTTGCGTTGGAGTTGATTTGCAAGACATTTGCCAGATTTGTTGTTATGTTCAAAATTTTGGTATCTTTGATATCGGAGTTTTTACAAACTCAGTTTTTTTAATAGGATATTTTCTAGTTTGTAACCTAGAAGTTACAAATGCATGGACTACTTTCTGCATCATCTTGAGAGAGGATGTTTCTGATTTTCCTAATGTTTCTGTCAGGAATTCTAACTCTTAGTTTGTTTACATTTGGTTTTGTTTTCATGTCACTAACTCTCCTGTGATTTCAGATCCTGCCCCCTTCTCTACCCAGGCAATCTGCCCATTAACTGCACCTGTGGCTCATCCTCCCATTTGGCCTTCAGTATATATACTAGTCCCTTTTCCCCAGCCCTCTGCCAGATTGTCTTGTGTTCCTGCCAAGCTATCCAGCATTTTTTCTCCTGTTCTGCCTGACTACCTGATTCTTGACCCTGTTTGCCCGTCTTGGACTCCGGTTTCCTTGCCTGCCCCTTGTTGGATTTGTTTGCTGGTTTGCCTCATTTTCTGGTTGTCTACTAACTGAACCTGAACTCTTAAGTAAAGAGAACTTTTCCTGCAACCTGATTGTCTCAGTGTTGTGCGTTTGGGTTCAAATCTGTACTGGTGATTCTCACAGTTTCTCAGGTGGAAGAAAGCTGGTCTACTGACTTGTTTTATGTGAGGGACAAAGAACATGTCCTGGTCAAAAATTACTCCAAGGTTTCTTACAGTGGAGCTGGAAGCCAAACTAACACTGTCAATACTGATTAGATGATTAGATAGCGTTTCTCTGAGGTGCTTACGGCCGAGTACAATAACTTCAGTTTTGTCAGAGTTAAGGAGTAAAAAATTCTGGGCCATCCAGACTTTTATGTCTTCAAGACATGTCTGGAATTTGGCTTAATTGATAAGTATAGCTGAGTGTCGTCTGTATAACAATGAAAGTTGATGCTGTGTTTCCTCATAATGTTGCCTAAAGGAAGCAGATAAAGAGTAAAGAGGATTGGTCCAAGTACGGAACCCTGTGGGACTCCATAACTGACTACAGTGCATGAGGAGGAGCTATTGTTAACATGAAAAAACTAATGTCCATCTAATAAATAGGACTGGAACCACCTTAGTGCAGTTCCTTTAATGCCAATTTCATGTCCGAGTCATCGTAGTATTCTAAAGCTCAATTCTGCAGGTGTGTGCTACTGGCAGTAACTCCCTTTGATGTGTTGAGCAACTCAGCTAATGTCAGCTGTCCGTTGGCAAAAATGGCTAAATAGTTTTAAACTCTATTTAATTGGGAATCCATGACAATGCATTACTGCTACACTTAGCAGGCGCTGAAGTTCAGGACATCTTCGCCACTCAGCATGAAACTGCAAACAAAGGTGATTGTAGTGGCACTCGTTTAGCTCTTCTTTCTTTACTGTACCACTTCTAGATCCAGTCGAATAAACACTCTTTTCCACGCGAGCGACGAGACATGACAACTTCCTTTGTCTTTTAAAATGTTTACAAAAAAAAACCAACAAAGTAAATTACAAGTCCGACGCACGGTCAAAAGACTGTTGCTTCCGCCATGTTGGTTCTCAAAAAACGAAACTTAAAGTGAATACAGTCGGCTACCATAGTTACCACTATCTGGTGACGTCAAATCATAGAATTTATAACATTGAAACGTTTTTAACCTTTCACACATTAATAATTATGTATTTTAAACTATCATACTCTAATTACAATGAAATTATAATAATTCCCTTTAATTGTTTTTAAACTTAAATTATTATTATTTAACTGGCCCTTATTGGCCCTTACAGTGATTGTGCTGTAAACAAAGTAAACGCCTAATTTACACCACAGAAAAATATTCACTGTGAAAGACCTGTTTAGACAAGCAGAACAAATGAAAGGAGAGTCCATTATGCGCAGAGATTAAAGAAGATAGCAGCAACATGTGAGTTTGGGGACAACGATGGATTTCTATGTGATCAAGTCATTGACAAATGCTGTGCAGATGGTTGCTTTGAGAAAAACTTTTAGGGCTCCAAGAAATTACAAGAGTGATGGAGACGGCAGATTAACAGGCGGAAAGGATGGGAAAATTAACAGTTGATGTGCTCAGCAGATGGTGACTGACTTTGGGCTTTGGAAAAACTGGATCTTACAGATTTATCTCTACTTTTGTCACATTTCTTTTCCACAGCATTAAGTGTTACAAATATGGGTGTACAGGACCCGTGAGCCATGAGTGCACAGTGACAAAGAACAAAAGATGGCAAAGATGTGTAAGACAAAGAGAACACATAAAGTAAATGGACTCATGACCACAGTAACACACCAAGGACTCAGTAACAGTGAAGATAACCATGTGTGTACAGTTAATGAGTGTGTTGCCGAGGGAGCACTGTCCATACTAATAAATGACCAACTGGTAGACATGTTGATCAATTTTGGGGCTTCATGTAATATTGTGAAAATATCTAAGTTTAAGCAGTTGAAGTCAAAGAGTGACATCAAGATACAGTACCCAGAGTAGAGAGTCCATTCCATTCGGTTCTACAACACCACTATATGTAAAAGGTGTTTTCACTGCTGAATTCAGAGCAAATGAAACATCAGAAACAGTCACTGCAACAATCCAAGTGATTAAAGAAGCACAAATCTGTGTTAGGCAGACACACTGCTGATAAATTGGGACTGCTACACATTGGCCATACTGAACAGGTGAACACAGTCCAGCCACAAGACATAACAGCTTTCACAGCTGAGCTAGAGGACAAATACAGAGAGACTTTTTCAAGGCTTAGGAAAACTGAAAGATTTTCAGCTGAAGCTGCATGTGAATGACAGTGTACAGCCAGTTGCATAGCCTGTTCACAGAATATCTTTCAGTGTGGAAAAACAAGTGGAGGTGAAATTGGAACAACTTGAGGAAGCTGAAGTCATTGAGAGAGTAATTGGACCAACACCATGGGTATCAACTCTAGTTGTGGTTCATGGTAAGAAAGCCTAGAGTGTGTGGACATTAGTAGAGCAAATGAGGCCATAGTGCGAGAAAGGCACGCCATTCCTTTCATAGACAAAATACTGGAGGACATGACAGGAGCCACAGAATTCTCAAAACTCGATCTTAAGGGGGGAAACCATCAAACATAGTTGGAGCCAGAGTCCAGATCACTCAGAACTTTTGTAACACACACAGGGCTATGGCAATATAAAAGACTGATGCTTATCTCATCTTCACCTGAGATATGTCAATACATCATTGGACAAGTTCAACAAGGCATTCCTGGAGTGCATAACATATTAGATGACATCATTTTATCAAGAGAAACCATACAGCAACATGATGAGAAGCTGCACCAAGTCATGCAACGTCTGCAAGAGAGGTAACTGACAGTCAACAGGATAAAGTGCCAATTTGGAATGTCACAGCTAGAATTTATGGGGATTGTGTTATCCAAAAATGGAATAGGAACAGCTCAGTCTAACATCAAGGCGGAGGAGGAAACAATCTATTCAACTAAGTCTAGACTGCCAACCAGGATGCTGGGAGGAAGGAGAAGGGACAAGAAACAGAGTCAGAAGAGGAGAAGAAACAGGGTGACAAAGCCCTGTTACGGCAGCAGAAGCAAAACAAACTTTCAACACCATATGAATGTGACTCCTACACAGTCATTAAGCGAAAAGGTCAATCAGTCATTATTGAAAAGGATGGCAAGAAGATGATGTGTCATATATCATTTGTGAAGCTATGGGTTGAGCTTGAACAAGACACTGCTGAGCCGAATAGTGTCCCTGGACTGTTGCTGCCTCCCTTTACTTTGGTTATGACTGTTAACATCTGTCATGTTGATCTATACATGCATATGAGCCAAATGACCTCTCACAGATGAAGCACATTACACTGAATGTGCAATAATTCAGACATTTAACATTTCCATTGATTGTATTCATAAAACAATAAGTTGTTCCAAAGGGGAACAACTTTCAGTCAGTTAACACACCTGTCACACCTGTTATTGTCATGCTGTGAGGGATGTGTGTAACATATTAGGAATGCTGTCTTATTTCCACAGAACCGCATCATTGCCATGACCAGCTTTATACAGAGAGCATTATTAGTTTTATAGTTTTTTCTGATGGCTGAAGCACATTTATGTAACTATTGGCTATTTTTGCAAAACTCTACACACAAATAAGAAAACCTTTCAACAAATCAGCAAAACATTATAGTTCTCTTGCAAAATCCTTCATAAAAATAATATTTTTGTATCAAACAGCTAACAACAAGCCATCACATTAATAAGCACACAATGCGCCAACTACACACTGATGGTATTTATAAAAATATCTGGCAACATCTGGCTTTTGCTTTTGTCAGTGCACAAGGTAGGCTATGTCAGTTTGAGGTCGTACTTTTGTCATAGTTCTGTAAACATACAGGGATCCAAACTTCAAGTATCAGTGTTTATTTACACTCATCAAAACAAACACAAGGGTTTTTTCCAAGTCAAAACACAAGATTGTAATTTCACTGAGAAAATAAAAATCAGTCTACATGCCATCTCTCTGGGTTTTGTCTACATCACATGCAATGTCCTCTAGTCCATTCAAGATTCAAGAATGGAGAGTATGGGGGGAGTATGGGGGGAGGCTGAGTACAGTTGCTCCTCCTTGTCCTCTTCCTCTAACTTCACCTCCTTCACCTCCTTGTCCTTGTCATCCTCTCCCTTTCACTTCTTCACCTCCATGTGCTCTTGCTCGACATCTTCTAATTCTCACTCTTCTCACTCTTCCTGCTACCTCCATTGTGCTCCACACGGACAGCTTACCTGTGGCTTATTTATAGTGCTTGTGCTGATTGCAAAGTGAGCAAATTATCTAAAACAGTTTTCACATTTGACAGTCTGCCAGACAGTTGGCAAAATAGTATAAGTAATAGCCATATATGTGTATAGTTCTGCTAGGAGTGTGTTTATCATTTGGAAATTGAGTGTAAAGCAGTGAGTTGTGTTTACAGTTCCGAGTGCTGTGCAATTGATTGTACCTACAGTTTTGCAAAGTGTGTGTTACAAAATTGCAAACTGAGTGCAAAGCAGTTTTTCTGCTTTTAGTTTTTCAAACTGAGAGAGTGGTTTTAGTATTAATAGTTGTAGAAATTGTGTTCACAATCACAATTAAGGTTTATAGTTTACAGTTTTTTCTGAGTGCTTAAACCCTAACCGTGATTCTTATAGCACAATTTCTGCACAAGTTGTCCCTTTGCACCCTTCATGTGTTTGAACAAGCCTTTTTTCAAGGTTTGGGCGAAGCTGTGAATTGAAACACCCACAGAACTTGACACTAAGAGATAAATCTCCTCCTTAATGAACCAACTCAACATAATACTCAGCCAGCCAAAAGAAATTCAGGTGACTAGACTCTGGGCCCTGGTGATGGTCTCATGCATACAGATGTAGACAAAATTGTTGTTACTCTTCTGTTAAAGAAAAACAGACAAGTCACTAAAATAACTCAAAACTAACAAAAGTCATAATGGATAAAAATGTACTGAAAACTGCAAGATATGTAGTAAAGAGCATAATGCAAAAGTCTCCCACTGTTATTCTCACCAGAAGAGTTTTGTGGTTTTGCCTCTACCACAATTTTCTGGCAGAAGTGGGATAGGACAAGTGAACTTCATTGGATCGAACAACAGCGCCATTGATGAGTAGAAGCCTTGGACCTCAAAATCTCTGTAGGCTATTCTGATTGATGGGGGACTATGGTTTCCATCCAGCGACAGAACACCGGTCCTCCCAACACACTCAAGAGTAACTGACAGATCTGGTGAGTAGAGTATTCTGAATTATAAATTCTAAAGTTGGTAACATTTCAGATTTGAGGGGAAATAATTAAGGGATTGATTGGGGCTAATATTAAAAATGTTTGTGTCATTTGCCAATTTCTTTCTAATTTCCTTGACGTCTGCTTTAAAACACGACTTTGGGAACTATACCAGGGAGCCAGCCTCCTCTGTTAATTACTTTTTTTTTTTTTTTTTTTTGAGAGGGGCGGCATCATCAAGATTTGAATACAGTGTGGCCATAGTGCCAATCACAAGGTCATCAACCTGTGCGTGGGAGAAATCCTCATTTGAATTTAGATATGGCATTGTTGGAGATGATGACCGAATGCTGCCTTTGAATTTAGCCACAGCAGCTTCAGATAAACATCTTCTATAGCTGAATTTATTCCTCGATGCTATGCAGCCAATTAAAGTAAACTCAAAAAGTAATCTCAAATTGTTACCTTGTCAATTTCAATACCATATGATAGAACAAGATCAAGGATATGATTGTAGCAGTGAGTGGGTTCATTCACATGCTGGGAAAAGCCAATTGAGTCTAGTAGGGAAAGAAACTTAAAACTAAACTTTTATCTGTACTGATTACTAACTCAGATATAAACTCAGAAAACTCTGATAGGAATCTGAATACGGACCAGGTGGATGGTATACTGTAACAAAACTGGTTTTTCACCTTTCCAGTTTGAGTGGGAAAGTATAAGTGAGGCTTTTGAAAGAACTACAGCCAGATTTTAGTCTAGGGTTGATTAATAAGCTTGACTGAAATATTGCAGCCACCCCCCCTCCTCAACCTGTGGCAGCAGCAGCCACTCCTACACCCACTACACAAGTGTACTAATGGGAATAAATATACCACCTCCTCTACAACACCGTTTGATGGGCAATATCCTGAATCTCTCCAACCCTTGCCTCTGATGGCCAAGCCTTGCTGAAACCAGAGACCCAGTGCAATGCCACAATGTATTGAGTTTCACAACAGGTTTTGAGAATTCTGTGGCGATTTCAAGCCAACCAGAACTGAACTGGGTCATGTACTGGATGAATGACTGTCTTTATAACGATGGTAGACATCAAGATGTCCCTTCATTCACGCGAGGAAGAGGAAGGGGGCGTGGCAGTGGCAGTAGAGCATTTGGTTCCATATGAAGTCCATACCAGAGCCAGCTAAATCAACCTGGAGACAAGCATGAGCACCACAACTTCCGTGCTTCTGATTGAGAAACAATGAGGCATGACACTCAGCTTCTGGTGGAACATGATGATGATTCATTTCATGACCCACCCTATTCTGCCTCTCATTGGCTAGCACTTGTTCGCTTGTTGGTTAGGTTAGTTAATTTTTTTTATTTTAATTTTTATTAACTTTTTAAGTTAGTGGGCCCCCACTAGCCCATGTTGGAACTGATATGTGTTGATTGCATCTTATTGCAAGATATGTAATAAGCCAAGCCCGAGTTTTGTGCTTTTTCCTCCACCACAGTGTCCATGGTTGTCATCTTTGGTCTTAACCCTAACCCAGGCCCTAGGAGATGATTTCTATTTCACCTAGTTTATTTATTGCTGAAGTGCCTTGCAAAGAAGAAGACTGTACATTGTTTAAGGTACTTCATATCTGGATCAATGAAACTGGCCATATGGCTAACCAGGAAGAAGAAGATTCTTGGTTCTGCTGGTGGTGAGCCAGTCTCAGTTTTGAAGGGACTTGTGAGGACTGGATATGTCTACTCTTACATGACAGACAATCTTAAGGCCTTTACTCGTGTGTGAGCTGGGGGGACATACCCTGTATTCCATTGAAGGAAATGAGGAGCTGGTGGATATCTAATGTAAAATTTTTTGTTTTCTTGTTTTGTGTTATTTGATGTTTGGGGGGTTTTGTTTTTTGAGGTTCAAAATGTGACAGCAATGTAATTCCTTTAGTTAGTGTTTAATAATATGACTTTTTTAAAACCTCTCCTCTTCTGTCATCCTCTTTATTGTCGATTAACCATCAACACAACATCTTCACAACATTGCTCTGAGACATAATGACATCTGTAGTGAATCTACAGAACTGATCAAACCCAGAATCCTCTCATGTCACTGTCCCTGTGATGGAGGGAGCTGACTGTGACCAGTGCATTAAAAGTAGCATAATAATGTTAATGTCTGACAGCAATAAAAGGGCATATGTCATGATGCTGCTTGTTGTAAAATTGTGTCCATTTTTCACTGGCTCTGTATAAGAGGACTGGTCCGTCACTCTGAGCTGATCCTGAATGCTGGTCTTTTCTTTACTTCTTTATATTATGAAGTCTTCCTTCTCTCCCTCCTCTTTCATCTTAAATATCTAACTCCTGTATTCACTTTAACCCTGAGTCACAGCCATGAGCAGCTCAGCGAGGACAAAAACATTCTGTGCTGAAGGACCAGGTCCAGGATTGAAAGAATGATCTATATGAAGTGTATTTATGGATTAATTCATGTTATCAAGCCATGAATTTCTTGACATGTAAACGTGCGGATGTACAGTATGGTGGCACAGCCCAGCGTGGCTACGCTGTGAGTGTGTGTGCGGGTACTGGTTTGAAGTTGCTATCTTTATCTAATCAAGTTCATTTCTTTTGAACAATAATGATGAAAAATCAGCTCCAAAGCATCTGATGTCACAATGGGTGAGTGAATTCAGGGACTCAATGCAGACTCTGAGGCAAAACTCAGGCTTAAGAGATTTATTGAATGCAACAAAAGTTCCGGGTGGCAGGAATCTGATGGGAGGCAGTTTGTAGAGGAAGTTGAGGCAGAAGGAGCCACGCCAACATTGAGGAAGCATGGAGTAGTCGAGCTGGGCGGGGAATGGTGCACAGGGAATGGGGTAAAGTTGGCTGGGGTAGTCCCTGGAGAGTGTCGAGCAGTGCAGATGAGCTGAGGGGTTGCTGCAACAATGTGGCAGTGAATCACTCAGAGAGTGGGGTTTTAATGCTGAAGCTTGAGTCAGTAGTGTCACCTGCAGCCGCTGTCAGCTGCCTAGATCTGGCTCTAGAACAGAGTGAGATACACAAGAGGGGGAGATACAAACACATCAAAGAAATTGGCACTGAAATGCTATGAACATAACACCCCAGCCCTTTACCACAGCCTTGTCTGGAGTTTTGTGTTCTTCTTCCTGCAAGTGAGAGTTTTGTGCTGTTAAGTTTTCATACCTTAGTTTAGTCCATAGTTAATATTTTCATAGCCTTTTGTTTCCTCTGGGTGGAGTGATCTTTTGTTTCCTTACCTTTTAATAGATTAGTGCCTCCAGTTATTCAGGAGGGTTTTGGTTTTGTTGTTTATGCCTTTTTATTTCGAATTCATGCTTCCTTCGTAGCTGGGTGATTTTCATTTACTGATGAGCCTTTCATAGCCTGTTGTGTTTTTTCCTCCTTTTAGTGGAGTGATTTTGATATTTTTCATAGCCACACCTCTTCTCGTACGGAAGAGGGGTGATTGATAGAGACAGGTTCATAGCCAGTTTTATTTCTCGATCTTGGAGTCTTGTGGAAGTAAACAATAAATACTGTCTCTTCTCTTCTGCTACGCTCCTGTTAACCAAAGGGAAAATGCAGTTTTACAAGAGGTGACCAAAAGGAGAATCAAATATCCTTCTCTCGGATCATAAATCACCCACTCATCTGGATTAACTAATGTTGGAATAAAACATTCATGCATAAATGCAATTTCTCTAGTCTACATTTGAATACAATTAAGAAACAAAGATTATAGTAAGAGTAAGCAACAGAACAATGAAAAATATAAACTAAAATCAATTCACTATTAATCTAACACAGATTTTAACTAGTACTCTAAATTAACTGGTCATGTAGTCGTGGTTACTATCAATTTAGTGAAAGAATACATGGATAAAACACAGAATTTCACTTTTTACACAGTTAACAGGTTTTTTTTCTTTTGTTAAGCAATGTCCTAACATCAATGACTCCTGGTATTGCATTATCTGAGAGGATACTCATCCATCACTTGAGGGCAATAGGACACTGTGTGGCTCCTCTTCACTGGAGTGTGATTAAACTACAGGCTTGAATATTTGGCAAATATCATGCTACAGGATTCACTGAACATTCTGTAAAAAAAACAATTATCAATGAATATGGATTTGTAACTTGAAAATACAATGAATAACATCTAGAAATGACAGTTGAGTAGATAGTACAGTCTTTATGTTCCCTGGTTTGCAAAAGCAGGGCATCAGTGAAAGCGTAGTCTCTTTCATGTCAATAGTTCTTTGAATCTTTGAAGCAACAGGTTCCTGGGGTTTTAACTTGTTGAGGTTTATACAGAGTTTTGAGGTCCATAAACATCCTGTTGTCACGCTGATCCTGTTGGGATCACCTCACATGTGCTCTGAAAAGAACAATAGAGAGGCCTACATGTCCCACCAAAAGCCTGGGCCAGAGTTGTCTACACTGAAGGTGTGAATCTGAGGAACTGAACGCGGACATTGGCTGGACGCCAGTGCCCACAGCAGGGGTCCCCGGTGACATCACGCAGGTAACTAAGACGCACCGCAACCCTCCGCTGACACTTTTTCCCAGTGCACCAGTTGCAGTAGAGACCTGTCCCAGCTGTCTTCTCGACCAGATCGCAGAAGGGAGCAACCTCAAACATTTGAATCACACCACCACAAAATCTAGGTCACAGTCTTCAACTTGCTGCATGAGCGCAGACTGCTGTGTTTTTTTGTTTGTTTTTGTGGTTTTTTTTCTCCTCAAACCCAGTGCGGACTGCCGCTGCGCAGATCAGCAGGCCAACTTTGTTACCAGAACCTAGCAAAGTACATTGTCTTCTCCAGTGATCTTCCCAGCTGCCGCCGAGGAATTCATCACGTCACCATTGTCTGAGGAGCAACACTGACCGCACGGCAAGCCAGAGAACGCGCTGCAGACACTCATAGTGAATCTCCCTCTCTCCCCCTTTTTCTCCCTCACTCCTGAGGAGCAGAGCAACAAAAGTAAGAAGCGTACGTCTGGGCAGAGACAATTGGAATAGTGTATATTTTGTTTTATCTTGTATCTTGTTTTATTTCCTTTAAGTCCCATAAATTCTAAATTTGATTGGTGCTACAGATCTCTTGTGTCAGCCGTCACCGTGATCGGTGATTAAGCTATATCACTAGTTAAAGGACCAATACCCGACCAGTGAACGCCAGCTCCGCTATTGTGTAGTCATATTGTAATTATCAACTGTGGTGACGTAGTCTCTGATCTCTTTCTCCCTTTCTTTTCTCCCCCTCACACACACTACATTCACCTTGCCTTGAATGTGATTGCGTGATCTCAGATCTGCTACCCTGTTACTGTAACTTCAGTAACTAGGCCCGAGGACCTCATCCTCTCTCTCTCTTTGTTCACGGCATTCACAGGCTGCGATCAGTCACCATCTTGGCTCCGACGGGTGTGTAGTCAACTGTCGCTATCTTGGCCATTAAAGACGTCACTCATGTGACTCTGCGGCCATCTTTACTGCTCACACACGCTCACACACACTCCCTCTCTCTATGCCCCACATGCTCATACACGCACATCCACACATACACACTCAAGACCCATAGATAGACTGGTGCAATTGGTTTTGCTGTGCCATTGTGATTGTCATTGCTATCACTATTTATTAGTGTTGGTGTACATATTACCATTGTTACGGCTATAGCTATTACCATCACTAAGGCTATCGACATTGCTAATCCACCTTTATTACATGTACTACACATGTACACCTATTGTAGTTAGTAGCGGATGTGTGCCATTTGATAATTTAGCTATAACAGCCGTTTATCCAGAGTGGAATAATTATTGCTACGAATAAATTCTGTTATAATTTAATTTGTCATTGTTTGTGATTATTGTGGTTATAATTGTGACAATTGCTGGATTTAGTCAGTCAGTGCTCTAAATCACTCCTTTTTGTTAACCTTCTGAGACTGTATATTGATTTTGCTGATTTGGACATTGATCCCTGGTATCAGGGTGGTGCCCCAAAATTTACGACTTAAATGTAGTAAACATTAGTAAACATTCTTATATATCAATAATAATTTTCCATAATCATTGATATTAATCGCCAATTTCCAAATTGCCCCTACTAGTGCACAACAGTCCCGTGTGGGACACTACACTTTTAAGTTGTTTACACCAAATTCTGACCAAACCATCTGAATGTTGGAGCTGAAATTGAGGCTCATCAGACCCGGCAACATTTTTCCAGTCATCTATTGTCCAATTTTGGTGAGCCTGTGTGAATTGTAGTCTCACTTTCCTGTTCTTAGCTGACACGAGTGGCACCCGGTGTGGTCTTCTGCTGCTGTAGTCCATCTTCTTCAAGGTTCAATGTGTTGTGCATTCAGAGATGGTACTCTGCATTCCTTGCTTCTAAAGAGTAGTTATTTAAGTTACTGTTGCCTTTCTATCATCTCGAACCAGGCAGCCCATTCTCCTCTGACCTCTCACACCATCAAGGCATTTTTGTCCACACAACTGTTACTCACTGGATATTTTGTCTTTTTCAGACCATTCTCTGTAAACCCTAGAGATGGTTGTGTGTGAAAATCCCAGGAGTTCAGCAGTTTCTGAAATACTCAGACAAGCCCATCTGGCACCAACAACTATGTCATGGTCAAAGTCACTTAAATACCCTTTCTTCCCCATCCTGAAGCTCCATTTGAAGTTCAGCACGATGTCTTGACCACATCTACATACCTAAATGCATTGAGTGGTGGCCATGTGATTGGCCGATTAGTTATTTGTGTTAACAAGCAATTAAACAGGTGTACCTAATAAAGTGGCAGGTGATCTGATTCTGATTGGCTCGCAGTGTGTGTCAGCAGTGGCAGAGGTGGGGGCTGGCTGGGGGTGGCCGCGGCCACATCATGCTGAGGCTTGGTCACCCTAATTGGCCACCCCTGGCAAAACGTCACAGCTGTCAATGGTATGATACGTGCCGAACAGAACCTTCCTGCACTGACACAGCATTTCCGGCCAGACACTGAATTGCAGGTCGAGTGTAGGTTAAGTGCCACACACAGTTCACCAAGAAGAAGAGGATTTAAAAGGCTGTTTCATTATCAAAGTGGAGATTGCATTTCAACACTTTTAGAAAAATTTGTTCCATGACTGTAAATATTTAGCGAAGTTTAGAGCCTCCAGCATGCTCAATAGGAGGGAAAACATTGCTAACAGCATAAGCTGTGAATGTGAATTTATCCTTCACAAGTAACATAACTCTTCAGTGAGTTAACATTAACTGAAACACAACACCTTCACATGATGTATAATTAATATTAATTTTGTATACATGTTTTAATAAATCTCTGCTCCAGCTTTCATTCCCCAAATCTTTGCAGATGCCCACCCAATTACCATGTGTGTAACTGAGTGCAAAGGATGCCTATACTGGGTGAATGAAAAAATAACAGAAAAACACAACGTCCTTCTTCAGCGTCCACATCTCTTTTCTTCACACACCTGTTCACTTTTGCCTGGCAACCACAACACAACTTCCAGTTTCCTTCCCAATAAAACATCTCCACATCCTGTTTAATGTAATACAATACTGGCCAACTAAACTCTACTAAGAGCTGCCATAACAAAAAAATAGGCTATGTGTATTACTTCACTAATGAGAGGCGATACAAATGAGATAACCTGTGAACTCTGCCTAAATGCATGTTAATCTAATTTATAAAGTACTTAACATGTTTGTATGTGTTTTCCATCTCTCGTGCATAAAATAAAGTTTTAAAGGGCTAAATGACAGTCAAATTTTTATTTATTTATTAATCTGTTTTGACTTCATATGACTTTAGCAGGCAATTTGTTATATGTATTATAGAATGGAACAGAATGCTTTATCATCTCAGCGAAAATTCTGTGTAACTTCCCAGTAGCAGGTCCTACATACAACAGTCAGCAACAATCAAAGAACTCAACCCTACACATTCTGAGTATACACAAGAAACTTGTGCTACAAAAAATGGACCAGACTCAGTGACTAACCCCCTAATAACAAACTTTCGCCCTGCCCTATGTGTGCTAAAGATAATAATATCTAACTAGCCCAGTGAGCAGTGATAACTAACGTTTCTTTGCAGTCATCAGGTGGGAACCTCCTTTCACTGGTGTTTTGTCTAGTTAGTCCCACGACACCGCCAGGAGGCTAGACAGTGTTCACTGGTGTCCCAGAGTCACCCCCATAATGCCAGCCATCACTGCTCCTCACGTGATACAGACCCAGGTTCGGGTAGGGGGGAGAAATAGAAGAGGTGGAGATGAGAGGAGGGATGGGATACAGACCCTGGTTCGGGTAGGGGACATGAAAGTATAAAGGGTGCAGGAGGTGGAGGACAAGCTGCACTAGCAGATTCAGCAAACAAACTCACCTTAACAGTCCTATAAGCAGAGAGAGAGCACAAGTCAAATCAAACCAATACAGGCCAACTCACCTAGACTGCATGGTCTAAAAGAGGCTCAAACAGGCCACGCCTTCCACTTAAATACACTTCCTCTTCCTGGATTTCTTCCTCTGCTTCTCCCAAGAGTATGTCTATCTTAAGTGCTCTCCCTGCTTGGCCAGCTACTATTCTTCTAATCCAAATCCACTGACTGGATCTTATTGCCTCATCCAACATTTCTTTGACTATTTACCTCACATTCTGTCCCCTTCCTCCTAACTCCCTCAACAAAGAGACAACAGACCTTGCTATAAACCCTCTACATCCTACTTTCACTGGACAAATCCTAACCTTCCATCCTCGCTGCTCAGCATCCTTACCTAGATCTGCATACCTGAGCTTTTTCCTTTCTTATACTACAACTGAATCCTCCCACGGCAGTCAACTCCATGAAATATACTCTCATTCTACTCCTAAACCACAAAATTATATCAGGCCTATCAGGGTTTGTACAGGCTATTTTCTGGGGAACAAAAAGCTTTCTTCCTAATCCACCTGCATCTCCCAGTCACCAGCATCCTCTAAGCTACCTTGCCTCCTTGTTATCTTATTAACTTTCCCTCCTTCTTGAACAAACTGAATTACAACTCTCTTTGTCTTAGACCCTCCTAAATTTCCCTGCCTCCACATATCTTCAATACCTGCAGCTAAGCTTTTTAAATCTTTGTTATGTCGCCATGTATACCGTCCTTGTGGCAGACTAACCTTACAACCTGACAAGATGTGCTTTAGAGTTGGAGTACCTGAACACAATGAACATAGCAGGTCTCCATTTACCTAGAGTTTTAGGTTCTGGGGAGTTGGCAATACATCATATGTTGCCCCTATCAAAAATCTAATCCTACTTTCCTCCATACTCCACAGCTCTTTCCAACTAAGGTTTTACTTCCCTACACCTTCCCAGCTCAACCACTGTCCCTGCTCAGCCTGAGCCACTGCCTTTGCACTCCTTAATATTTCCTCCTGTCTACAACCCTGCTCCACAACTAGCTTTCTCTTCTCTTTGGGACCTGCTCTACTCCACACCAGTTTTCCTGGGCCAAGCCTCAAGCCTCCCCGGCCTATTTGTACATTACCCACAATCTTTGTATGCCTAAGAGTTGCTTTCGCTTCCTGCACTGCCATTCTTGGATTCCATTTTCTCCCCTTGGTTGAGTTTGGAACCACCTTACTAACTACCACATCTTTACTCCCAGATTACAGGAGCTCTGTCCTAACTTTAGTAATTTTGAACTCCTCCACTGGACTAGATACTGGGAGCTGAAGTATGCCTTTCCCATATAGTGCTACAGTGCTTAAACGTCTTGGAACACTGAGCCACTTCCCAATGTAAAAGCTTACTAGTATTTCTATTTTCTTTGCAGAGTTTAAAAACAAGTATAAATATAACAATAGAGTATTTAATAATCTGTTAATTAGGAGAGTCCATACGTTTGTAAATTTGTATAGTGCAAGCAGTGTATACTGTATTTTCAACTTTTTTTATGTTTGTGCAATGGCCCCCCCAAAATATTTATTTATTTTGTGTCTTAACATTGCTGGGCCCTCTTACCTTGATGCCCCCTGATATTGGCTATTTAATTGTTCCAAACATGAGAACGAAAATCTATGGGGAAGTCTTGTGAAGAAGTGAATGAAGACTTAAAAAAAAAAAAAAAAAACTTTTAGCAATATTACTTACTTACGTTACTTCTCATTGAAACATGTTGGCTTCCCATTGAAAACTGTTGGGCACGGTTTCCCCCAGGGTTTTGCCACAGGAACATCCTGCTGGATTTCTTCTGCCCACTGTCCAACATTTCTTTCAGTTCCTTTAAGAATGACGTCCGTTAAGAACACTGCTTCAACATTTATTGTTTATATAATTAGAACAATGCAAACCTTTATTCTTTCTTTGGAAATTAGGCCTTCAACCCCTTTGTTCTTGAGGCAGGTCAAAGTACTGCAAAGTGCATAAACAAATAAGTAGCAATACAGCGCAGTACAATAAGGCATTTGATTGATATAAGTAGTAGGAGAATAGTGAAGATTGGTCAAACCTGGTGAAGTCATATGCCTTCATGACGCCCACATGTGAAAATGCCTGACTGGGCTCATAACAGGCACAGTCTTTGTGCAGCCAGACATTGTCTCGCACGTCCCCCAGTCTTCCTTCTGCACATGTGGATACAACGGCCTACAATTTCAAAGGACATGACAGGCATAAATTAAGGAGCGGCCACAGCAACTACAGTCCTTGGGCCTGATTCAGGCTGCAGTGTGCTAATGCCAACTGAGATTCAGATGCTACATTGAACCTCCACTTTCAACATTTGGTTGAACTGTACAAAGCTTCAGATTTGCAGATGATTCTCTTCCTGATGTAATATTGCCTGAAACTATGTGCAGCTGACAGTGCACATCAGCTCCAAGCAGTGAATCTGGTACTTAGTGCATAGTTTTATCAACTCTAATACCACTGTACCTTGACTGCCCCTTTCCAGTGCTTTTGTAGTAATTGCAGGCATTAATTGTCTCTGCCATGCAAGACTCACGCACTTTCTTCCCCTAGGAAAAAGAATAGTTAAAATGTTAAAGATTTACTTGCAACTTATTTCACAATATGCCTGTATTATCAGTCGCCTAATATCTTATGAGTTTGACATCACCTTAGGAACCGCATCAGCAATCAAGCAGGCTGCGTGATACATCCCGAGACAGCCCAACTGGACATGGTTCAAGGGCTGATTCGTTATATCTGTCCCTTTGATATCAAGCTCAGCTGTCTGAATGAGTGAAATAAAAGACTACTAATGTTTGTACAACATGAAGTTAAAATAGTGAAAGAATAGCAATACCTGAAATAATTTGACAATTCCAAGACGGGGATGTATTTCATGTAAGTTGTAGACTACATCAAATTATTTTTTTGTTCATCCGACAAAACTGTACTCACTGTGCAAAGCATGTTATGTCACGGCATACTGACATACAGTACAACAATATAAATAAAATGCAGTGTGCAGACACTTGCTTGTAATACTTACTCAGGTGCTATGACTAATAAATATACATTTTATACATATATTTAATGCAATTGTGTAATTAAAACATTGATTACCATAACTAAACTTCAGTGGGCAATGTTCACAAAGAGTGTTAGGGTTTTTTTTTTAATACATACCCGTGAGAAGTGCCTTACTCTGAAGAATCAACCCTGTCCATTGAGGGACAATGGACAGGGTTAACAGGCCTAACTTCAAGTTTCTGACGATATGTTGGGATCTGTGTCATCTCGTGTTGTTTCCACTGTTCTTCTGCTATTATTTCCTAATTCACTCGATTAATCCGACAGCAAATAATTTTCACACTAACACTAGGTCTAAAAGTCAATATCTCCCCTTTCTCCAAAGATTGTAACCGGTTTTGCTCCTCCGCTAATCAAACTACCCGATTAGCAATGTCCTCTAGCTCTCTCTCTTCACTCTCCTCCTCCCCTCCTGTTCTGTGTGCCTCGTGTAGTTATTCTTCTGCCTCCTTTTATGATAGCACCTCTTGTCATAGATGGAGGATGATGGTAGAAATGGAGGCGAAAATTAATGAGTTAGAATCACGGCTCCGCACTTTAGCTAGCCCAACTTATGCTAGTGTAGCTAGCCTCCCACCTGTAGCCGGTGCGGGCAGACCTAGACTAGCTCATACGGCAGTCGAGATAGTTTCCTCCCCCCCAGTGGTTCCCGAGCAGCCGGGATCTAGTCAGGGCGGCTGGGTGACTGTCCGAGACAAGAGGCATAGTCGTAGGCAGCAGCCCCCGGTTCACCACCGACCAGTTCACGTTTCCAACAGGTTCTCCCCTCTCAGCGACACACCCGCTGGAAAGCCGACTCTAGTGATTGGCGATTCTATTCTGAGGAACGTGAAGTTAGCGACACCGGCGGCCATAGTGAAGTGTATCCCGGGGGCCAGAGCAGGCGACATCCAATCTTATCTGAAACTGCTGGCTAAGGGTAAACGGAAATATGCTAATATTGTTATTCACGTCAGCAGTAACGACACCCAACTTCGCCAGTCGGAAGTCACAAAAATTCATGTGGAATCGGTGTGTACTTTTGCTAAAACAATGTCGGACACTGTAGTTTTCTCTGGCCCCCTCCCCAATCGTACCAGTGATGACATGTACAGCCGCATGTCGTCATTTAACCGCTGGCTGTCGAGGTGGTGTCCCGAAAACAACGTGGGCTACATAGATAACTGTAAGTCTTTCTGGGGGAGACCTGGTCTAATTAGGAGAGATGGTGTCCATCCCACCGTGGACAGGGCCGCTCTCATTTCTAGGAATATGGCCGATTTTATTAGAAATCCAAAACCCTGACAATCCCGAGTCGAGACCAGGAGGCAGAGCCGCAGTTTAACACGCTCCTCTGCGCCGCAGTCATAGCGGTCACCTGCTGAGAATAGAATAGAGTCTCTGTCTATGTTTAGCTCGATAGAAACTGTGTCTGTCCCCCGACCACCTAAATTTAGAAAAGTTAACAAAACCTAAATTAAACAGAAGAGGAGCTAAAAACAAAAACTTAGCTGAAATGAAAACAGCCACAAAGTCAGTCTCAAATAACACTGCGATCAAATGTGGACTGTTGAACATTTGATCATTATCATCAAAATGTCTACTAGTTAACGATCTCATAGCTGCATAGCATCATATTGATTTATTTTGTATAACTGAAACGTGGCTGCAGCAGGAAATGTATGTTAGCATTAATGAAGCTACACCCCCAACTCATGTTAACTTTCATATGGTGGCTGCAATATTTCAGTCAAGCCTATTAATCAACCCCAGACCAAAATCTAGCTGCAGGTCTTTTGAAAGCCTCACTCTTAGTCTTTCCCACTCAGACTGGAAAGGTGAAAAACCAGTTCTGTTAGTTACAGTATACCGTCCACCTGGTCCGTACTCAGAATTCCTATCAGGAGTTTATATCTGAGTTTATATCAGAGTTAGTACTCAGTACAGATAAAATCATTATACTGGGAGATTTTGATATACATGTTGATGTAGAAAGTGACAGCCTTAGTTCTGGGTTTATTTCCCTATTCGACTCAATTGACTTTTCCCAGCATGTGAATGAACCCACTCACTTCTACAATGATATCCTTGATCTTGTTCTAACATATGGCATTGAAATTGACAATTCTTGACAATTCTTCCCCAAAACTCTCTCCTGACTGACCATTACCTTATTACATTTGAGTTTACTTTGATGGGTTGCACAGCATTGAGGAATAAATTCAGCTATAGAAGATGTTTATCTGAAGCTGCTGTGGCTAAATTTAAAGAGAACATTCAGTCATCATTCCCAACAATGCCATATCTAAATTCAAATGAGGATTTTTTTCCATACGCAGGTTGATGACCTTGAAGAAATTGGCATTCCAGTAAGTCAGAAGAGTCTCACAGAGCCTGGAAAGACAGCCTAAAACATATAAAAAAGGTCTCCACAGTGCTAGAAGTTCATACTACTCAGCACTCATAGAGGAAAACAAGAACAACCCCAGGTTTCTCTTCAGCACTGTAGCCAGGCTGACAGAGAGCCATAGCTCAGTTGAACCAGTGATCCCCTTAGCTCTAAGCAGTGATGATTTTATTACAGATACAGATAAAATTCTCATGATCAGAGAAAAAATTTAGCAGCTCTTGCCTACGCTAGATAAAAATCTCCTACTGAATACAACAACTCCTGAATCAGCTGCAACACTTCTTTTACATCTGGAATAATTCTCACCTCTGAATCTCTCAGAGCTAGCTTCTATAGTTTCATCATCCAGACGGTCAACCTGTCTATTAGACCCAGTACCAACTAGCCTCTTTAACGAGATCTTTTATTTAATTGAGCCGTTCATTCTAGATTTGATTAATCTGACTTTATTTCTGGGTTATGTACCTCAGGCACTTAAAACCGTGGTCATCAAACCCCATCTTAAAAAGCCTAATCTTGAGCCAGATGTTTTGGCAAACTATAGACCCATATCGAACCTTCCATTTATTTCTAAAATCATTGAGAAAGCTGTAGCAAAACAACTACACAACCATCTAGATGGAAACACTCTGTTTGAAGAGTTTCAATCAGGATTTAGAGCCCATCATAGCACAGAAACAGCACTGGTTAAAGTCTCCAATGACACTCTAATGACTTCAGACAATGGATCAGCCTCCATCAATCAATCAAATCAAATCAAATCAGATTTATTTGTATAGCGCCAAATCATAACAAAGTTACATCAAGGCACGTTACATATAGAGCAGGTCTAGACCAAACTCTTTATAAATTTATTTAAAGAGACCCAACAGATCCCCCGATGAGCAAGCACTTGGCAACAGTGGCAAGGAAAAACTTCCTTTAAGAGACAGAAACCTCGAGCAGAACCAGGCTCATGGGGGGCGGCCATCTGCCTCAACCGGTTGGGTTGAGAGTGGGGGAGAGAGAGAGAGAGAGAGAGAGAGAGAGTTGAGCTGTACAGAATTCATGAAATATGGGACCAGCAGGTGTTGCAGGAACATGGTATGGTGATGAGTCACCACCTGCAGGATGAGGACAGGGAGAGAGAGGAGAGGAACTGGGAGAGACAGAGACTTTGGCAGAACATGGTTAGTAAATGCAGTATAAATGCTTAGAACTGGGTGAAACTGTGTTTTTTTAAGAAGGATGGTTCTTATCCACGCGTGCAAGGGGGGAGGAAAGGAGAGCGAGCGATACGGAGGGAGAGAGAAAGAGGGAGAGCGGGAGAGAGGGTAATAGGCACCTTCACAATGCCTCAAATCGCACACGTCTGAGAAAATGCATCGGCTGTCAGCAGAGTGGCAGTGACTACTGCACCCATTGCTACAGATGCGGGAGTAATGAGCACTGTCTTGCAGGCTGCAAGGTAAGAGACAATAGACAAGACAGATGTGGTCCTTTAAATGAAAAACAGGGTTACCCCAGCGGGACAGGGAGTAACCAACGTTGTGTCGTCCAAACAACAGTAAAAGTATTGCTCCCACTGTGGTGTTGGTGGAAAAGAACAAAAATTACAGCAGTGTGCATCATGTAAAATGGATGCTTACTGTTCTAAAATCTGTCAAGCTGAACATTGGCCAAAACACAAAAAACTATGTAAACAACATTCTCACCCACAAGTAAATCAGCACCCTAGGTCACAAGTACACCAGTGCTCTTACTCAAGTTCAAAGCCAAACTATTCCAAGGAAGAGGACAGGCAGACCTGTCTTGTTGCCCTGGTAGGTAAACAATGCATGCTTGAGTGTTACATACAAGGCCGCAGAACACAAGCATTGTGGGATACCGGCTCTCAAGTCTGGATTGTGGATGAGAAGTGGAAAAAGAGACATTTGCCACATGAGAAGTTGAAAAACATCTCTGAATTACTGGATGCACCAGACGATTTGAAAATCACAGCTGCCAATGGTCAAAACATGCCCTATAAGGGTTTCATTGAAGTCACTTTTGGATTAGCGGCAGAGGGAGAAGACCCCAAAGAACTTGTTGTGCTCATGCTCGTGATGAAGGGTAGACGCCTTTCTCAGCCCATCGTAGGTGTGATCGAGCAAATAGTGAAAACCCACACTCAAGAGCAATTGGATGCTGCAAGGAAAGAGCAGTGGCATGGGGCACTTCTCGAGAAGGAAAATGTCACAGCTTCCATTGATCTGGTGACAACTGAACAGTCATGTGACTACGCACCTCTGCTCAGATTGACTGCAAGGTACAGACAAAGATACTCAAGAAAGACACCACACTTCTATTTGTACCTGACTTAAAACCTCAGTGGTCTGAAGGCCTTGAGTTCTGTGAGACTTTGGTCACGCTTAAAAGTAGTGTTTCACCCTACATTATTCTTGATGTACAAAACCCAACTGATCACGATATTGAACTGTCAGGAAGAACTGTTGTTGGCACACTTCAACAGATCCAGGCTGTGTATCCAGCTACTGTCATGCTACAGTGTCAGTAAATCAAATTGGTGCAGAAAGTGAGCAAACTACTGACACTCCCTGAGTCATCTGAGTGAACCTGAAAGGTTAGTGGTGCAGAACGTGCTTCGTGATGAATTTTCCTTGGATGTATCGAGAAATTGAAGTTGAGGATACCACTGAAGGATATGGACCCTGTTGCACGTACTTACTTGTCTGTGCCAAAACCACTGTATAAAGAAATGAAAGATTATCTGCACAATCCTATTGCACAGGGATGGGTGAAGAAATCCCACTCACCTTATGCTTCACCTGTGGTCTGTGTAAGGAAGAAGGATGGGAGCCTTCAACTTTGCATAGATTACAGAGAACTAAACAGAAAAACCCACCCTGACAGACAACTGATCCCTCGAGTGTTGGACATCCTCCACAACCTTGGTAGCAATACACGGTTTTCATTACTAGACCAATAAAAGGCCTACCACCAAGGTTTCATGGATAAGAACAGCCAGCCTCTGACTGCATTTGTGACTCAGTGGGGCCTGTACGAATGAATAAGGATTCCATTTGGGCGAATGAATGCATCTGCCGCCTTCCAAAGGTGTATGGAGGAGTGTTTGGAAGACATGTGAGACAACATCTGCGTGCCCTATCTGGATGATACACTTGTGTACAGTCAGTCATTTGAGGACCATGTGAGTCATGTCAGAAACGTGGTTCAGCTGTTGTTGCTGTTGTTGCTGTTAAAAAATATGGAATGAATTTAAAGTGCGAATTATTCAAACTCAAGGTCCGTTACCTGGGAAGAGTAGTCTCGGCTGAGGGTAGCATAATCGATCCAGCAGATACCATTGCTGTAAGAGCTTTGAAAGATAAAAGGCCAAGCAATGTTGGAGAGCTACGAACCATCATGGGCTTGTTGAGTTACTACAGACAATACATACAGGATTTCTCACGTACCGCAAGGCCACTTTATAACTTGCTGAAAGGCACAACAGAAAATGACAATGTGACACAAAACACAAGAAATATGAGACAAGCTAAAGGAAAACGAAAAGGATTGCCGTCACACAGCCGATTGTGTGGACAGAGAAACATCAGCACATCTTGGAGCGGCTCATAGATTGCCTGGTCAAACCACCAGTCCTTGGCTTCCCAGACTTCTCCCTGCCATTTACACTCCATATAGATGCCTCAAATCAAGGTCTCGGAGCAGTGCTTTACCAATCACAAAATTGTAAACTCCGTGTGATAGCCTATGGTTCTTGAACACTGACTGCTGCTGAGCGCAATTACCATCTCCACGCTGGAAAATTAAGAGTTCCTTGCCTTAAAGTGGGCAGTCACAGAAATACCTTCATTATGCACCTACTTTCAGTGTTTATAGTGATAATAATCCCCTTACGTGTGTCCTGTCAAGTGCCAAACTCAATGCAACTGGATGCCGATGGGTTAGGGTTGCAGAGCTTGTAGACTTCCATTTTACCATTTGATACCGCCTGGGGAAAGAAAATGTGGATGCTGACAGTCTGTCATGGATGCACTGCACTGAGGAACTGACATCAGATTGTGTAGCAGCGAGTCTCAGCTCAAGCTGTTGAGACTCAAAACTCAAAACACCTCTTCAATGTACAGCTGTGAATGAGGAGATGTACAAGCCACTATCAGTTGTTGAAATCAGACAAGCACAGCAAGATGACAAAAACATCAGTCCAATAATACACTGTAAACTGAAAGACAGCAAGCCATCAGGGCATGAACTTAATGCATTCAGCATGCAGAGCAAAAGTCTACTGTGTGAATGGGAGAGACTTCACATTGACAAAGATGGCGTTCTTCATCGAAAAACAGCAAGTAAGACACAGCTGGTATTACCTGAGATGTACAAATCCACTATCTTGAAAGCATTGCATGATGAAATGGGCCATCAAAGCATTGATTGTACCACATCACTCAGAGAAAGATTCTTCTGGCCGTACATGCAAAAAGAAATTGAACATTATGTATTGAGGACATGTACTTGCCTCAAACAGAAAACACCATGTCAAGAACAAAGGGCACCATTGACCAGTATTGTAACCACACAGCCATTTGAACTGGTGTTGATAGATTTTCTCCGCTTGGATAAATGTAAAGGTGGATACGAATACATGCTGGTCGACCAGTCGACCATGTCACTCATTTTGCGCAGGCTTATGCCACCACCTCCAAGTCTGCCAAGACAGTAGCTGATTGGATATTTAACGATTATGCCCTCAGATTTAGACTGCCAGCACAGATACACCATGATCAAGGTGGCGAATTCCAGAACCAGCTCATCACCCAGCTGAAAAAGAATTGTGGTGTATTAGGGTCACGGACGTCTTCTTATCACCCGCAAGGAAACGGACAAGTTGAGTGATTCAACTGGACACTATTACAGATATTGAGCGACTATCCGAAGGGTCCAAAAAAATATAGTCGCAGAGAGGCTAAGAAAGGGAAAGGCGATTACCTGCCAGACACGATGGTGGTGAGGAATCACGGCTCCGAGACATATTACCTTTTGCACATTTATTGCTGCTCAAACACAAACATTGGGACGATCACTTCCAAAGCATCTTGTATGAGCACCAAAATGTCGAAAGCAAGTAAAAGGCGATATGAAGCAAAGAAAAGTGATGTGATGGCGCTGTGAAATCGGTCAGCAAAAGTAGAACTTCCCCCCTCACCCTCTCATTCCAAAAAACCCGCCAGGAGAAGACCAGCTGATAATAGTATTGCTGACGTAACACCTACACCATGTGACAAATCCCCGTATGTGACAAGTCATTCAGAAACCCATGCATCCTCAATAAACACCACAAGCCCGTGACATTGCTGGCACCTACATTCCGGCCCCATAATTATTACAATTAACACAGTAATAATTACAAACACACACACACAAAATCATACAATTTCACCTTGTGCGTTTTTTTTTTTTTTTAAAGAGTCCATAGTCCATTATAAAGTTCATCGTAGCTCTTGATTTCAGTTCTCTTGAAGGAAGTCAAGTCACGTCCATGACAGAAGTCAGTAATAATTGTCCAGAGTGAATCACTCATGTCAGGTCTGGGTCAACAAGTCAAACAGTCCTTAGGCCTGAGCAGACTCCTGAAGCAGACAGATCTTGGTCACAGGTCTGCAGAGAGTACTAGTCTGGGTCTTAATTTGAACCTGCCGCACTAGTCCTCTTCTGTCTGGAAGTGTCTCAGTGATCCTTCCAATGACCCAGGAATTCCTAGGTGCAGAATCGTATACTATTAGTACGATGTCCCCAGGAATGAAGTTCCTCTTGACCTTTGTCCACTTCTGCCGTTCCTGTAACTGTGGCAAATACTCCTTTATCCACCTTTTCCAAAACAAATCAGAAATGTATTGGACTTGTCTCCATCTGCGACGTGTATAACTGTCCTCCTTGTGAAACAGTCCAGATGGTAGACACGGTTATTTTTTGAGAAGCAGCAAATGATTAGGTGTAAGTGCTTCCAAGTCGTTTAGGTCTGTGGATTCCTTGGTAAGAGGTCTGCTATTGAGGATGGATTCAACCTCACACAGGACAGTATGGAGTCCCTCCTCGTCCAAACTCTGTGCTCTCAAAGTGGAGTTAAGAACTCCTCTGATGGAACGAATTAACCTCTCCCATGCGCCGCCATGATGTGATCCGGTAGGAGGATTAAAGGTCCATTTAATTCCTTTCTGTGAGAGTGTATCATTGATCTGTTCCAGGTTCCATCCTTCTATAGCTCGTTTCAACTCCCGCTCAGCACCAACAAAATTAGTGCCATTGTCCGAGCGGAGCTCCTTAACTTGTCCTCTCCTTGCCATGAAGCGTCGTAAAGCATTAATAAAGGAACTTGTGTCCAAAGATGAAGCCACTTCAACGTGCACTGCTCTTATCACCAAACAGGTGAAGATGACTCCATATCTTTTGACAAGACTCCTTCCCCGCTTGATGTCAAAAGGTCCAAAATAATCCACACCGACATAACTGAAAGGTGGTGCATCAGGTGAAACTCTGTCAGCAGGCAAGTCTGCCATCTGCTGGTGACCGATGTTACCATGAAGCCTGCGACAAACCACACATCTGGACAAGATTTTTCTTATGGCTACACTGGCAGAAGGAATCCAATAGCGTTGACGTAGCTTTGACAGCACATGGTTCCTGCCACCATGTCCAACTGCTTTATGAATGTGCTGTATAATGAGGTCAGAGATGTGAAGATCTTTGGCTATTATAGCTGGATGTTTAGACTCTTCAGGCATAGCTGCCTTACTCAGACGACCTCCAACTCTCAAAACACCATCATCCAGTATTGGGTCGAGCCCGTATATGTGGCTGTTTGTTTTCACGCTCTCTCCCTTTTGTAAGCAGGAAAACTCTTCTGAGTACTTCTGCCTTTGACAGAACTTGATTATTTTCAGTTCACTGTTTTTGATCTCTTCCAATGAGAGGTAACCATGACACATCTTGATGTCCTTGTGTTGCCCTTCTCTTGATGCAGACTGAGCAGTAGCTTCCTTCCTCTTCCTGATGTTCAAAAGCAAAGCCTTAAGCCTCAGTATCCAAGCGATGACTCTCAGGAGACGAGTCCATGATGAGCTGCGATCTATCAAGCATGTCACAGCGTTATCTTTCTCTTGCTCCACAGAAACAATAGCAGAGACTTTGACTTCTGGGTCTCCAGCTGTAAACTTTCCCAAGCCATCTGGATAGACAGGCCAAGCTTCCTCAGGTTGCAGAAGGAATGAAGGACCACACATCCACATTTCATCCTTTAAAAAGGATTCCACTCTCACACCTCTGGAGGCGAGGTCCGCAGGATTGCAGGTAGTAGACACATACCTCCATTGCGATGGATTAGACATCCTAAGAATTTCTGAGACTCTGTTAGCTACAAAGACTCGAAATCTTGAAGTTTCGTTTTTTATGTATTTCAGAACTGAGGTACTATCCGACCAGAAAACAGAGTCTTGTACTTCCATCCTCAGCTCCTTTCTCCACAGCTTGTCCATTCGAGCCGCCACAACAGCTGCTGTTAGCTCCATACGTGGGATTGTCACAGTCTTTAAAGGTGCCACCCTGGATTTTCCCATTATAAAGGCTCTATGTACAAGACCTTGGTGATTGTGTAACAGCAGGTCCTCATACAAGCAAATGGCTTCCTGTTCTGTGGTCACCGAGACAAGAAGGTCATCAACATAAAAACTGTGCATGATGGTTTCAAATACATGCTGACTGAAGAATTCCTTGTTATCCTCGGCGCACCTACGGAGTGCAAAATTAGCACTGCTTGGGGAAGATGTAGCCCCAAACAGATGGACAACCATCCTGTACTCCATCATCTGTTGGCTAAGATCTCCATTGGGCCACCAAAGAAATCTTAACAGGTCTGCATCTTCCTCTGGCACTCGAACCTGATGAAACATCGCTTCAATATCAGACATCAGAACAATAGGTTCCTTCCTGAACCTAGTTAAAACCCCAATTAGCATGCTTGTGAGGTCCGGTCCTTGCAGGAGATGTGCATTGAGTGAGGTTTCTTTGAATGATTCTCCACAATCAAAAACTACACGCATCTTCCTTTTTTGAGGATGGTATACCCCATGATGCGGAATATACCAAACCTTGCCATCACTGCGCTCCAAATCTGTGTCTGGCACTCTCTCTGCAAATCCACTCTCTATGAGGTTATCCATGAATTCAACATAGTCTTGGTGGAATGATGGCTCCCTGGCAAACCTTCTCTTCAAGTTGAGAATACGTTGCTCTGCAATTATGCGGTTATTAGGCATGCTTAAGTTTCTGTCTTTCAGAGGAAGAGCGATGCTGTAATGTCCATCAACCAGTTTTGCAGATATCAGCCATCTCAAGAAACTTGCAGTCATCCTTTGACATCCCCACCAATTCCTCTTGGTTGTTCTCCGGGAAATCCACTTTAAACTGCTTACTCCAGAGTTCATCAAGTGTGACAGCTGATATTCTGTTAATGGAAACTGTTGACTGACATCCAGGACTATTATCATCTCCACCAAGTGGTCCATTTACTGTCCAACCCAGCACTGTCTTTACAGCATACGGCCCTCCATCCATGCTCCTAATGACCTCCAGGGGCTCCAAAGCATTAGGAACGTTTGGGCCAATCAGAATCTCCACATCTGCATCAATTTCTGGCAAGCAAACATGTTTCAAGTGAGGCCATTTGTCCAAGTCTTGCTGGCGTGGGATGTTACTTCTATCGACAGGCATCTTTGGTTGTACAAAGAGCTTTGGTATTTCATAATACACGTCACTGTCCAATCCAGCAACTTCCAAGTGAGAAGTAACACCACTGTCAACCACCTTTTCTTGTCCCATGGTGCGCAGAAGAATTTTTGTTTTGCTCCCAGGGAGACCCAGCCTGTCCATCAGACCCACTGTGCAGAAAGATGCTGTACTCCCTGGATCCAAGAAGGCGTATGTTTCTACTGTCCATTGTCCTTTAGCTGATTTAACTCTGACAGGTACGATGGCGAGCTTACAATCTTGATCACCGGCCCCAGTGAGACCACTGGTTTGCACTTCAACCATACCGCTGCTTGATGGATTTTCTGAAATGTTCCCGTCCTTTTCCATTTCCACTTCATTTTCCCTCTGATGTATATGCAACATGCTGGGGTGTCGTGCACCACATATTTTACAAGAAAGACGCTTCCTGCACTCTTTGCTCATGTGCCCAGTGCACAAGCAGCCAAAGCAAACTCCATTAGTTTTCAGGAAATTCATCTTTTCACTGTGGGCTTTCCTCTCCAATAGAGTACACGACTCCATCCTGTGTCCATAGCTTTTACAGTATAGACAAGATTTCTCAGGTCCTTCCCTTTTGTTATCTGATTGAGTCCCTTTTTTGAATGTTACAACATTTGTGGCGAAACTGCTCCCTCTAGGCTTTGAACGAGGTATGGATTTTGTTCGGCCACTTTCCTTTATTGTGACGATTGGAGCATCCTGTATGTCTCCAAATACAGGATCCATTGTGATTTTTACCTGTCGTTCAATGAAGTGGACAATATCAGCAAACATAGCTCTGCGTCCGCACTTTTCTTGGATGTCACATGCTGCTGTACGCCACTTGTCCCTCAGCTTGTACGGTAGCCTTTTGATGATGTTAAGCATATTTGCTGATGTATTTAAATCGCACAGATTGTATACATCCTTCATGGCATTACAACACCCACGTAAAAACAGACTGTATGCTTGCAAAGCTTTTGCATCTTCTGATTTAATCGATGGCCATGCAAAGATTTTATCCATGTAAGCAGATGCAATTACATGATCATTTCCAAAATGTTCATGGAGCAAAGTTTTCGCTGTGGCATATCCATTTCCATCAGTCATGTGTTGACAGCTTCTGACCAGTTGTTGAGGCTGTCCTCTGGTGTATTGCTCCAGGTAATAAAAACAGTCTCTCTCATTGTTGGCCTTTTGTTCAATTGTTTGTTCAAATGACTGTATGAAGGTGTGATATTGCAGAGGGTTTCCATCAAATATCTGAATATCCCTTTTTGGCAGTGATGCTAGACATTGCTGCTGCACCAGCATTGATGTTATTTCATTTTGTTTCTCCATCACAGACATGATGTAGTTGTCGCTGCTGATGTTCTGAAAAAAGGGTAAATTTTCAGCCTTGAGATGAGACATTGGTGGTACTGCATCATTTGGAGTTGTGCTCTGAAATTTTGTTGGCACCGAAGACCCCTGCTGGAGAGTTTTAACTGCAACCTGTTGCTTTGACTTTGCACCACCAAAGTTTGGATTCAAAGTTTCTGCTTCAGGTTGTCCTCCTCCATCCTTTCCATCTTTACATGGTAAAAAGGGATCTGCATGAATATTAATTCCCTTTTCAAAATAAGACTCCATGCCGTCCAGTTTGCTAGAAGCAGCACTCCTCACGCTTGATCCAGACTTTCTCAACACATTTACTTTTGCCACAGATGCAGCTATCTCTGCTTCGAGTTGGAGTTGTTCATTTCTTTTCCTTATTTGCTCTTCCTGCTCTTCAAGAGCGTGTTTTTCCTTGAGCAAGCTTTGGCGAGCCAGCAAAGCAGCAACATCGGCCTCAGCTCTGAGACGTGCGGATGAAGTGGATGACACATTAGACCTTGTGCTGTGTTTAACGCTGTCATGATTTGAAATACTGTCAAATGGTGCTATTTCATCCTGATCATCATTTTGAGGGCATAACAACCATTTTCCTTCTTCCACATCCTGCTGTGCTTCATCTTCCACAGACAATTCCTGATTGGACAGGTGAGTTTCCAATAGAGGTACTTGGGTAATTTTAAACCATGCTTCCACCTCCTTAATGCATCCATCTTTGTGCTTATTGACCTTTGAAAACCATTGATTTTGTCTTTCTTGTTCCTCAGTGGGAATAAATGGCATCAGAGATTCATGTAAAGCAGTAGCGCACTCAGATTGTTGCATTAAATCATTCAGTTGTGATTTGACCGGAAACACATTTTTCTTATCCCTCATGAGCTCCTTGAGAGATGAAATCAAGCGTTTTATTTCATCCACTTTCTTTTTGCGCTCCTTTTGAATTGATTCAATTTTATTCACCATGGCCTTTTCCGTGAGAATTCTTTTTCGTTTCTCCTCAGATTTATCGACGCTTGTTCCAGTATGTGTAGCGCTCATTTTGCATGCACACAAAAATCACAATGAGAATCCAAACCAAAGCCAGCAATATCAAAAACCACAATAGTTGCGCAACATCAGTTCATGAAATCCAGCGCCGCAATAAATCACACAGTGAGGCAGCAATCCAAGCTTCCAACAAAGCGTCAAAACTTCACTCAACAGCAACAAGCAAGACTCCGGGACAACACGCCAACTTCCATTCGGTATCAACCAGCTCAAACTGTTTCCAAAAGCCAACATAACAGCCGAACTAAGTCAGTTTTACATACCGCTGGTGATCCGCGTTGTTGCCCGGCTGCTGCACTGTGAGGCGTCCTCAGGTGAGCTCCAGCTCAAAGCGCTTTGTCTCGAACGTTTTTGCTGACAATATTGAGCGACTATCCGAAGGGTCCAAAAAAATATAGTCGCAGAGAGGCTAAGAAAGGGAAAGGCGATTACCTGCCAGACACGATGGTGGTGAGGAATCACGGCTCCGAGACATATTACCTTTTGCACATTTATTGCTGCTCAAACACAAACATTGGGACGATCACTTCCAAAGCATCTTGTATGAGCACCAAAATGTCGAAGCAAGTAAAAGGTGATATGAAGCAAAGAAAAGTGATGTGATGGCGCTGTGAAATCGGTCAGCAAAAGTAGAACTTCCCCCCTCACCCTCTCATTCCAAAAAACCCGCCAGGAGAAGACCAGCTGATAATAGTATTGCTGACGTAACACCTACACCATGTGACAAATCCCCGTATGTGACAAGTCATTCAGAAACCCATGCATCCTCAATAAACACCACAAGCCCGTGACATTGCTGGCACCTACACAGATGTTAAAGACACTTACTGACAAATAGAAAACAAACTGGAAAGCTTCTCTGAACAAGCTAATCTATGCATATAACTGGACAAGAAGTGAGGTTACCGGGTTCTCTCCTTTTTACCTTTTGTTTGGAAGATCGCCAAGGTTACCTATCGATCTCCTGTTTGAGCTCACCAACAAACATACGTGGAGAATTGGAGATGAGAAATGCAAGAAGCATATGAAATAGTTCAGGAGAATGCAAAAAAGACGACAGAGAGAAGAAAAAAACATTATGATGGATCCTGTGTTGTATCCTGGTGATCATGTCCTTGTTAGGAATTTGACACCCAGAGGAAGTGTAACGGACAAGGAAAGAGTTTTGTATAATTTTTTGTTGTATTTTATTAATTTCACCAAAATCCTTTCTATTATGTGTTTTGACTTATTTTTATGATTATTTTTATGTTATCTCAACATTATTTAACATTGTTTTCAGAATGAGGTAACCTTATTTATTAATTTAGGCTTCACATTTTATGGTTATTTTATTTTCATAGTCAGCACTTTTATTTTGAAGTTCCATGATGTCGGTTGTGATGTCAGATCCGCCTCTCCTCAGTGTTCGTTAACCTGATGGAGAGCGGTAAGTGTTTGAAATAGCTTAAACTAAAAAGTTCTTTTTTTTTTCAAGTTTTAAGTGTAGTTGGAAGTAGTTAAATTTGAGAATATTGGTCTGTGATGTGTTTGTAAAGGTTTTAGGTCATGTATGGTTTGTTGTTCATCTGCACGTTGAACGAAGAGAGCAAGCTAGTTTGCCGGAGCTCTCCCTGTGTGTGGGTGCGGAGGGGTGCGTCTAAGCACACATGTTAATTCATCTCTCCTTATCTTTGTTTCTTTGTTTTTGTGTGTTAGGTAGCCGGTCGTGGAAATGTGTAAACGCTCACACTCAGAATGTCACATTACAGGTATGGGTGCAGCTGATTGTTTATGGAGGAATGTTTAGTTTAAAATTTATTTCATTTCAAAGGCTCAGTGTTCGTTAACCTGATGGAGAGCGGTAGCCGGTCGTGGAAATGTGTAAACGCTCACACTCAGAATGTCACATTACAGATTGTGGGGAACAGAATAAAGAAAATTCACGTGGCAGCATCTCCAGCGTCCGGTATCTCTTATTGCACCTGAACACAACGCAGAATTGTCGGGACTTCAAGGCTGTTCCGGCTACATTGGTGCCGTGACCCGGATCTCTTCGCCACGGATCATCGCCAGAGTGATCACCGGTGGTTGCTGGAATAAGTAGAGATTCAAAAAAAAAGTACATACGTATGTTACAAGTTGGTTATATTGAACGCCATTGACACTCTTGTTTTTGTAAATTGATTTTGTTAAGTTTTTTTTTCTTGAACTGTGTGTATGCCAAGTGTTACTAACCTTTCCACATTACTTTTGTACGAATGTCAACCTACCTGGTTAAAATGGCTAATGGTAGGGATGTAAACAGGCCACCTAATGATGATGAGGGTGGTGTAGTAATGACTCTGGGGCGAGGCAGGTTTTTGGGTGATTCCACTCCAGTTAAAGGTGTCAGCAAAGTGGGCCACCCAGTTTTATCTTCCACTCGCATGCACCATGATATCACTAGCCCACAACAGCAGACGCCTAATTCATTCAGCTTTACAGGTATGGGGAGAGGTGCAAGCGCAGTACGTCCTCGTACATCATTTTCCCCTCACATGCTCGCTGATGAATTCTCTCCCATGCAACAAAAAACTAATGAAGATATCAGCTCTCAGGACATAGGGAACCTCATAACTCAACTAGCACATCAAATTGGCGAGAGCATTGCAAACCAGATACAGAAGACCGCAGGTAAACAGAATGACACAAGTGTCCCCACACCCAACATAAACACAGGGGAAGGTCATCCTGAGTTAAACCTGACAGGGGTGAAGCTTGTAATGCAGGCAGATGTCAAAGAGCCGCCACACTTCAGGGGTGATGGGACAGACAAACACACAGTACACGAATGGGAGGAAGTTATGGACGTCTATCTGAAGAAAAGGGGTATTCCACCCAATGAGCACTCCCAAGAGATAATGTCAAAATTGGTGGGAAAGGGTAGAGATGTTGTAAGGGTGATTTTGCGCAGCATCCCCTCTTTAAAACCTGCTGAAGACCCCAAGCTTGTTTTTGATATTCTCAAACAGCATTTCAGTGAAGTAACATATTCCTCAATGCCCCTAGCAGACTTCTACAACACCGTACCTCTGGCTGGAGAAAGCCCCATGGACTACTGGATCCGCCTGAACAAAGCCGTGGATGTAGCAGATGAGTGTCTGAGGAGGCAGGGGAAGAATATCGGAGATCCCGCTCATGAAGTCACTATGATGTTTGTAAAGCATTGCCCTGACCCTGCACTCACCAGTGTCCTGAAATGCAGAACGGCAGAGAAATGGACATCACATGAAATACAGGAACATCTCATTGAACATCAGAGGGAGGCCAAGACAAGAAATCAAGGTAAAACATACCGGCCACCACAGCAGAGGCAGGCTAGTGCTCACGTTCAGGCTTCAACACTGGAAGATGTATCTACTGATAATGTGGGGGAGCACACTTGTGAGCAAAACATGACAGGGCCATTGTCCACTCCTCTTGCTGAGAGTACTTGCATTCATTCACTCATCAGTCTGCTAGATCGTGTTTTGGAGCAGAAGACTCAGACGGCAGTCAATATAAGACCAAACAGAGAACAAGCAAATTCTCCCCAAAGGAGATGTAAAGTCTGTCAGGCAGCTGATCACTCTACTACAATGCACTGCAGACAGGAGAACTTGTGCATGAACTGTTTCAGACCAGGTCACTGGAGGCGAGAATGTCGGCAACGCAGGTCAGGACGCAATGCCCCGCCCCACCTCAGCCAGTCTCCACCCACAGAAGGGCAAGCTACAGCACCTTTAAACTAAATAGCTCACACTCGGAGAGGGGACGTGTGGGCATCAAAGAGGGAACCCTCGAATGTGGTGAAGATTTAAAGGAGGTGTATTCAAAAATATGCAAAGCAATGTCTGATACCACAGTAATTGTTCAAAACATCCACAGGGTTGAAGCATTTGGTGAATTATTTCACGCTCCTGTGACCATAAATGGTTCTGTTCAGCTGCGAGGATTACTTGACTCTGGATCGATGGCTTGCACAATCAGTGAGGTTGCAGAACGGAGACTCTTATCTGAAAATACCTTGATCCAACAACAAGAAATGACACAGAACATTGTCCTTGTTGGTTGTGGAGGAGTGCGGGTGAGCCCAAAGTGCATGTATGACATGGAACTGACATTGTATGGGATTAAGTGCATGGTACCAGTTTTGGTGGTTGCTGGTCAGAATGATGAACTCATTGTAGGCACCAACCTGTTGAAGTATGTAGTCCGTCAGATGAAGAAGGATGATACTTACTGGAAACTTGTCTCATGCAATGGACAGGAGTCTGCAGAATGCGAACGGTTCTTGGAGATGATGGCTGGCCTCACAAGGTGGAGAGGGGAGGATGTGCCAGACAAGGTCGGAACAGTCAAGCTGACACAGGCAGTGACACTACAACCTCAGCAGGAGTACTTGTTGTGGGGCAGGTTGCCAAGTAATGTCCCTATGTCACCTGGGAGTACAGTGATGGTGGAGCCCACCTCATCTAAGTGTGCCCCCCGAGGCATAATGGTCGGCAGAGTGGTCACACACTTATGGGGAGATGGCTGGACTCCAATGAGAGTGACAAATATCACTGGAAAGCCCCTCACCCTAAAAAGAAACTGCAAGCTAGCAGATGTCTCTCCTTGCGTGGCAGCCGAAGACTTCACATTGCTTCAAGGCTCCTGTCAGAAAGAAAATGACACGGATAAGACAACACATGACCGACATAAGACTGTGGATAACACTGACCTGAAACATAAACTGAAGGACCTTGGACTGGGAGATGTTGACATTGACGGTTGCCAGGTGAGCCCCTCTACCAAGAATCAGCTGGTGGAAATGCTTGAACAATATCAAGATGTGTTCTCAAAGCACCATCTAGATTGTGGGGAAGCCAAGGGCTTTGTGCACAGGATTCGGCTCACAGACGACCATCCCTTCCGCCTCCCATATCGCAGAGTGCCCCCGGCTCATTACCAAAAATTGCGCCAAGTCCTCACTGAAATGGAAGAGCAAGGAATCATTCGAAAATCAGTGAGTGAATTTGCTTCCCCTTTGGTGATGGTTTGGAAAAAGAACGGTGACCTCAGGATATGCACAGATTTCCGGTGGCTGAATGCGAGAACCATAAAGGATGCTCACCCTCTGCCTCATCAAGCAGACTGCCTTGCTGCCCTTGGCGGGAATTCGGTTTTCAGCACCATGGACTTGACATCAGGGTTCTATAACCTGCCCATGCATGAGGAAGACAAGAAGTACACCGCCTTCACAACACCACTGGGCTTGCATGAGTATAACAGGATGCCACAAGGCCTGTGTAATAGCCCTGCATCCTTTATGAGAATGATGCTGAGCATCTTTGGTGACCTCAACTTTAGCACCCTGCTGTGCTATCTCGATGACCTCCTGGTCTTTGCTCCGTCAGAGCAAGAAGCCCTCAACAGACTGGAGGCCGTCTTTCAGAGGCTGAGAGAACACAACCTGAAGTTGAGTCCAAAAAAGTGTCATCTATTGCGACGCTCCGTGAAATTCCTCGGCCACCTTATTGATGGTGATGGGGTGGCTGTTGACCCAGGAAAAGTGGAGGTCATTGTCAGGATGACAAGGAAAGATTTGATGGAAGATGACGGCTGCACACCTTCAGTTCGGAGAGTGAAATCGTTCCTTGGAATGATATTCTATTACCAACATTTCATTCCAAACTGTTCCTCTATCGCCAAGCCTCTGTTTGCTCTCACAGCTGGCCAAAAGCGAAGAGGAAAGACTGGCAAATCAAACCAGAAGACAGGGGTTTTCAGAAAGCTAAAACCTACAGATTGGACTGATGATTGTGACTCCGCCTTCCTCAGTCTCAAGGAGAAGCTCCTGAACTGTGTGGTCCTCGCACACCCAGACTTCTCCAAACCGCTGGTCCTCTCCATCGACGCCTCTCTCAATGGTCTAGGAGCGGTTTTGTCCCAGATACCAGAGGGTGAGACAAAGGCCCGTCCAATCGCCTTTGCAAGCAAGACTCTGACTGGCTCACAAAAGAGGTATCCCGCCCATCGCTTGGAATTTTTAGCGCTCAAGTGGAGTGTTTGTGAGAAATTCGGTCATTGGTTGAAGGGACATTCTTTTACAGTGTGGACCGATAATAATCCATTGACTTATTTGATGACTAAACCAAAACTTGATGCCTGTGAACAGCGGTGGGTGGCCAAGCTGTCCCCATACACCTTCAGCATCAAGCATATCCCCGGAACGAAGAACGTTGTGGCGGATGCCTTGAGTAGAGACCCTTTTTCCAGGTCAGTGAGTCAAAGGCTGATCAGTGAGCCATACGAGGATCTCGTGGCAGAGGCTAAGGCTACAAAGGCGGAAGGAGTGCAAGATGTTTTTCGGTGCAGGGTTCAATGCTCTCAGGCACCTGACTCAGTCTGTGCAAGTGCAAATGTTTCTTGTGGCAATCAAATTGGAAGTCAGAGTTCCTCTGATGTTAAATCCATTTGTGTAGCTCACATTGAGTGGGAAGAGGCAGCAGAGTCACGAGCGGTACAGTTTTTTAAGGCTCTTCCTCAGATAGCACCATCCGAACAAGAGGCACTTCCAGCTCTGTCTCTTGAGGAACTTCGGCACAGTCAGGAGTCGGACCCAGACATTCGGGGGGTTTTGCTATTTGCAGAACGGGGAGAACCGCCATCCAGAAGGGAGAGAAGTAACTTACCTCATAAGGCACGAGCACTCTGTAAGCAATGGCATCGTCTGAGAGTTCAAGATGGAGTCCTCTATAGGACAATCAGGGACCCATTGACTAGACACACAAGGTATCAACTCGTCTTACCATCGACCTGTAAAGCCAAGGCCCTTTCTGGAGTGCATGATCTTGCAGGGCACCAAGGACAAGCCAGAACCCTGCACCTTGCCAGACAGCGCTTTTTCTGGCCACAAATGGAAAGAGACATTAAGGATTACGTGAAATGCTGCCTACGATGTGTCCTTGCAAAAACCCCTGAACCAGCTGCCCGAGCTCCATTGGAGAGCATCCACACCTCAGCACCCATGGAGTTGGTGTGTATCGATTTTTGGAGCGCCGAGGATAGCAAGCAGAGATCTGTGGATGTTCTGGTTGTAACAGACCACTTCACAAAGTTGGCTCATGCTTTCCCCTGTGTAAATCAGACGGCGAAACAAGTTGCAAAGAAGTTGTAGGATAATGTGTTTTGCATATATGGTTTTCCGGAGCGGATTCATTCCGATCAAGGAGCCAATTTTGAAAGCAAACTAATATCAGAACTCCTCAGTCTCGCAGGGGTAGCAAAGTCACATACAACGGCATATCATCCTATGGGAAACGGACAGACTGAAAGATTCAATAGGACGCTAGGCAGTATGCTACGTTCCTTACCACTGGCAGCAAAACAACACTGGGCACAGCAGATACAAACCCTGACATTCGCTTACAATGCTACTGTGCATGAAACAACTGGATAGGCTCCATTCTATCTGATGTTCGGTCGAATCCCTAGACCCCCGGTAGATATGATCTTCCAGCAGGTCCTTAAGGACACCAATGTGGTTGACTACAAGACCTATGCTGGCAAACTGATGGCGAGCCTTCGTGAAGCTGCTAGTATTGCCCAGCAGCATGCAAGAAAAGAACAGCAGCATCAAGCCGATGGCTACAACAAAAAGGTCCGGGGCACCTGTCTGAATGTGGGGGATAGAGTTTTGCTTGCCAATAAAGCAGAGAGAGGGAAGAGAAAGTTGGCAGATAAGTGGGAACCCACAATCTATACAGTCATAGACTGTAATCCCCAAACTCACATCTACAAAATCAAGGATGAGAGTGGAAAGACCAAGGTGGTGCATCGGAACTTGATATTGGATGTGAGCTTTTTACCAATCCCCGAACAAACCGGTGCAGAACCCAGTTCAGCCACCACAGATGAGATCAGTGGGTCTCAGACTCGGCTAGCAGATGCCTTGAGGGGTCTGTCAGAGGAAACTTCAGAGATCCGGACCAACTCATGGGTGAGCATGTCATCGGATGTTGACTGTGAGTCATTGGGGGATGGTAAGGAGACGAAAGAGATGGATGAGAGGTCAGAATCCTCAACTTTGGACACTGATCAGATGTCATGTGCAGATTCTCATGACAATTCTGCAGATGGTGGGAGTGTGGAACGGAGGGAGGAGGTTTTACCTCCGAGAGACTTGCCTGATGTTATAGTGGATGGTGATCAAGCACCAATGCAAAATTCAGGGCTTGAGAGACATGCTGTCAGGACCCGTACAGGCAGGGTTGTTAAGGCGGTTAATCGCCTAATTGAGAACATGGCCCAGAAACCACTTCCAAGGGGTATTATGAGAGGGTTTGGCAGAAAATCTCAGTCTTTGCTGACTCTGTTCTGAGGTGTGATAGATGGGTGTACAGCTACGTACAAATTGTAGTATTTTTTATTTTTTTTATTTATTTATTATTTTTTTTCATTCATTATTCATCATCATTCTTATGTATCTTCTTGTTCATGTACGATAAATGTTTTCATTGGTAGGGTTGTGTGCCAAGATTGGGTGTGGTGTATAAGGCACCATATTAACTAGGAGACACAGTAGCCTGATCAACTTCTGTCTTCTCTGAACTTATTTCATAAGTAGCTTTTCATGCTGTATTGAGGAATCTGATTCCGAGGGTCATCTTGGTTTGAGTGAATGTGACCATTGTAGATTGCACAAATTACTGATTACAGTTCCTTCCTAATGTTTGGGATTTTGGAGAAATTAAGGAGGGGTGAATGTAACGGACAAGGAAAGAGTTTTGTATAATTTTTTGTTTTATTTTATTAATTTCACCAAAATCCTTTCTATTATGTGTTTTGACTTATTTTTATGATTATTTTTATGTTATCTCAACATTATTTAACATTGTTTTCAGAATGAGGTAACCTTATTTATTAATTTAGGCTTCACATTTTATGGTTATTTTATTTTCATAGTCAGCACTTTTATTTTGAAGTTCCATGATGTCGGTTGTGATGTCAGATCCGCCTCTCCTCAGTGTTCGTTAACCTGATGGAGAGCGGTAAGTGTTTGAAATAGCTTAAACTAAAAAGTTCTTTTTTTTTCAAGTTTTAAGTGTAGTTGGAAGTAGTTAAATTTGAGAATATTGGTCTGTGATGTGTTTGTAAAGGTTTTAGGTCATGTATGGTTTGTTGTTCATCTGCACGTTGAACGAAGAGAGCAAGCTAGTTTGCCGGAGCTCTCCCTGTGTGTGGGTGCGGAGGGGTGCGTCTAAGCATACATGTTAATTCATCTCTCCTTATCTTTGTTTCTTTGTTTTTGTGTGTTAGGTAGCCGGTCGTGGAAATGTGTAAACGCTCACACTCAGAATGTCACATTACAGGTATGGGTGCAGCTGATTGTTTATGGAGGAATGTTTAGTTTAAAATTTATTTCATTTCAAAGGCTCAGTGTTCGTTAACCTGATGGAGAGCGGTAGCCGGTCGTGGAAATGTGTAAACGCTCACACTCAGAATGTCACATTACAGAGTGTGGGGAACAGAATAAAGAAAATTCACGTGGCAGCATCTCCAGTGTCCGGTATCTCTTATTGCACCTGTACACAACGCAGAATTGTCGGGACTTCAAGGCTGTTCCGGCTACAGAAGCACTGGAAAGCTTCGTAATCACTGGGAAGAGACTATTCATGTTGTGATCAGACAGGTGGGAGAAAACATTCCATTTTACGAAGTCAAACCTGAGCAAGGAAGAGGAAGGTCAAGAATCCTACATCACCTTCTATTGCTACCATGTGATTACTTACCTTTGGAAATCCAGCCGAAACGAACACTTAAAGGGAAGGAGAGAAAGACAGAGGCAAACACAGACAACACTCATCAGGAAGAGGAAGGTGACAAAGATGAATGTGAATACTATTATAGACCAGTTGTACAGCCTCAAGCGCTCACAGGTGATAAGACCACTGAATGTGTTGATACACAAGAGGACACTGACCAAGAGACACCAGCGCTGAGCACTGATGAACCAGTGGCTGAAGAAGTGCCCATGACAAATACAAATCAATCTGAAACATCTGAGACACAGCAAGAAAGTGAACTGCAGGATCATGATGATCAGAGTCAGGATGTACAATCAAATGAAGAACCACAGGATGAGATCTCGATACCTCTGTCCCCTGATCCCCCTGAGAATGACAGACAACAAGGACATGACTTGCCAAGAAGAGAAAGGCGAGCGCCTAAAATCTTCACTTATGACCAGCTTGGAACCCCAGTATGCTACAGTGCTGCACCTGCAAATGAAATGTTTTACCAGCCCCACCCCATACTGTACACAGATGTGCAACCAGTGACAATGTGGATGAGCCCATACCCAGTTTACCAATCCTTCCACATACAGGGACACTGATCATAAAACAAATTTGAGCCACTGAGTACGTACTGTTCAGCTTGATGTAACTCTTGAACAGATCTTGTGAATTCATATTGACAGTAGTTGCTAATTTTATAATTGCCCTTGAGTCATAGTTAAAATAACTAACATAACCAATCGAGAGCTCTTGGTTCATAAAGGTTGTGATGTCGGGACAATGTCAAATTTTGCAGGGGAGTGTGTGATAGATTGATTTAACTAAAATATGCATTGAGTATTAATTAATGAGTTGCTAAAAACGCATGTCTTTTCATGTCTATAAAGGGCTAAAATGTTAAGTAAGATGAAAGTATAAAATGGGTTAAAACAAATATTACTTGATCCGTGATCTACCTGTAGTAGCCTTATCATGTGTGATTAGTTTTGCCTGCAGAGAATGAAGCTGTCATAGAGGAAGATTGTGTCCGTGTGCTTTATTAATTTCCCCCCTGTTTCAGGTATGCTATATGTATCTATGTTCTTGAATTTAATGTCTACGCATGGTTTTGTGCGTGTTGTATATATATATCTACTAGTTAGCTGTATTTTGAATGATGGAAGGAACTATTATACCTTGTTTATACTATTGAGCAGCTAGCTTAGCTCGTCCTCTCATCGGGCAGCAAAGACCAGTGCATTAGCGTGCATACATACAAAGAACATTATTTTCCACGTGTAGTGTGCACTTTGAAACCTGTAATTAAGATGTTACTTTATGTAGCATGATGAAGGTGTTTCTTACTTATCACAAGTGTGAAGAAGATAAGATAAAAGAAACGTATTGCAGTGAAAATGTTATTCAGTATACTTATCTGTTAACTAAGGAAAATTGCGTACATTGGGTTTAATATTAAGGCTAGACACAGCATTAACATTGAGAGATATATTGGGGGTTATTGTAAGAAGAGCATCTTATATTTCGGCCGGCACTTGACGCACTTCCGATAGCTTTTTGTGTGGCGCTTGTCTTCCCGGGCAGGTAACTTAAGTTCTCTATTGTTTCGCTTTTTTGTTTCATCTTGCAAATGTGAAGGCTACTTACCTAAACACACGGTTCACGGTTCACACACGGTTTCATTTTACAGCTAAACAGTACAGCGCCGGTGTTTAGTTTGATAGTTGGAGCTGGTTAACAAGTCATTTAAGTGATGGTTTTACCGAAATAAGTCGACATTTACCCACAAAATACTTTTTAAAAATACATCATCATGATGCGCGCCTTCAGCGGACACACCGACTCCTCTCTCACTGAAAATTCTAGGATCTATAAATGTGCATATACCTTCATTCATTCATTTAATTGACAACAGGGATGATTTTCATTTTCAAATAAATAATGTGAAGCTGAAAGGCGCATCTCACATTTAAAACGTTCTGTTTTGTCCTTAGGTGGCTCCAAGTGAGACCGCAGTGTAAAATCTGTGGATTCAAAGCAGCATCACACAAGACATTTGAGATTGGAAATTAGGTACCTTTTGAGAAAGAGATGAGAAATGAAAATGTGAAAACAAGGATCCTGCAATTAATTTTGCCTTTTTTACTTGATCCAAGATCCCTCTGGACATGTTTTATTATGTTTTTTTTTTTTTAAAGACTACTTTAAGAATAATTTGTTTAATGTAGTTTTTCTGCAAATAAAGTTAAATTATATCATTAAAGTCCTTAACATGATATCAACTCCTCTTCACTCATTAAAAAATCCAGGATCTATAAAATTAATCTTCTATGTTGATGATTTTGAGGTTTGTAACCCATTAGGGACATCACGTAATAAACACAAGATCACCGCTGTTTATTGGATCCTAGCAAATGTCTTGCTGTCACTTTCCACAAAACATCAGCTGATGATGGCTTACAATTGGCCAAGAAATGTGGCTAAGCCTGCCCTGGTAATCAGCAAAGTGTCATCTTTGCCTTTGGAAGTACTGTATATTCACATCCAGGAGTCTGTTAAGAAAAAGTGTACAGTTGTCAAACACTGTGATTTACTGTGGAACAAGGTATTCAGCTGGGATGATCTTGACATATGGTTCTACAGGAGGGCTCCCAGACTTTGTAGAGATCATACAGATGTTGATTTTGGAAAGCAGTCTTTACTTTATTGTTAAGAAGCTCAGTGTTTGGTGCCTGGAGCACCTCAGATCTTTTCTGTTGAAAACCTGTAAGGAAGTAATACTTGTTCATCACCTCAGCCTTCAAGATGTCTATCTACTTGCAGCTTACAGAGTTTCAGGAATGCGTGTGGTTACACTGAAACATTACATTTGTTGTACATTTTAGATTCTTAACATAAAGAGTAGATTGTCTGTGATTTTGTGAATTAGCCTATTTCCAAAAAACAGCTTCCACACATCATTTGTTTTCAGAGGGTTTGAGTAATTTTGGTGCTTATTGGAAGTATAAGCTTTACTTTTTTAAAGATTATTTTCTTCTCACTACTAGACCACCTGACATGGATCCAGCAATGCTCCGGGTCATCTTTGGTCACAGAATAGAGAAACTGACTCTTCCATCCGGAATACCAGAGACTATGGAGGAGGTGAACTTGGCTGTCAAGCAGACATTAAGTATCCCTGACGACTTCAGCCTGCAGTATTTAGATCCAGATTTTGAGGACTTTTTCACTCTCAACTCCACTACAGAAATTACACACAAAGCCACAATTAAGGTTGTGGCAAATGAACCGGTGGTTCTCAAGATTTCCAAATTGTATGATATTTTTTTTTATTATTTATTTATTTTTATTTTTTTTGGTGATTGATTTATCAGTTGTTGCATTCCTTCCTCCAGGACTCAGTGCGCTCTTCGGTTGAGAGGGCCAGAGAGGTTGTCCTTCAGTATCTTATAGAATACCTTGGAGAACAAGGGGGACATCTCATCAATGAATTCAATGTAAGTGAACTTAATTTGCAACTTATTTCAAGGACCACATTTCCTTAGTTCCTCTAGTAGGTGCTGTTGTCAAATAGATCTCTGATGTTTGTTTTTTGTAGTATCTTTTTTAACAGCTTCAGTGCATAGATTCTTCAAAATTCTGAACTCAACTAGCGGGATGAACACTATTCTTCCACAAGATACTGTAAATAGAAAGGGGTAAAATAGTAGAACAGCATAAAGCCCTCATTATAATGGAAGAATAATTGTAGAACATAAAAACATCACAATATAGAAAAAACAAATTGGAGACCAAGGCCACGAGAAAATAACATTTAATAAAATAGATTTATAAGCTATGAAAACAGTAATGAATGTATTGTCAAGTAATGCCATATGCTTGCAATATATTTCTGACAGCTTTATACTAAGACACTTACAATTTCATGTTGCAGGACACTGAGAACTTGGAGGACATAAGAATTGTCATAGGGGCGTGGAAGTCATCACAGGACTTAAAGATGTTGCAAGGGCTTGCTCTGTCCTTCTTGGCTTGACCTACGCACTGAATCCCAATTATCCCAGACAGCTGAAGTACACCTGTGAGGTACTCCAAAAACTTTTCTTGGAACTGGATGATTCAAAGCTGTCAAACAAAGTCCAGTCCCTCAAGAGCAAACTTCTGGCTTGAAATGAGACTGTAGTTGCAGTGCAGACTTTTGCCCAGCTTCTACAGAGCTTGAGAATTGCACATTTTAAAGTGCTATGTTTGTAAGTTGGCACAGATTTGTCCCATGAATGTCAGTGACATTTCAATTGTTTCAAAGTACAAATGTTTTTGCTCTGTACAAATTGCACTTTTATGATTTATGTTTTGGCACATGCACTTATGGAGAATTTTTACTTTGAGATCATTATTGAACTAATTTAGTGGTTTAGTAAGTTGAGAAAGCATCAAGACACATGTTTATGGATACATCACTGTGTAAAATTTAATTTATTTTTGTTTTTACAAAATATTTTGGATTGCTGTAGTTGTGCTGCAATGTGTTAGAAAACATAAAAGTGAATTAATAAACATAGACTAGTTATTCCTAAGAAAGAAGAATATTTAGATTTAATTCATTGCATTGAATAAATGTACATCAATGCACAGATAAATGTAGTTAATTATTACTCATATGTATCGTTGATATGTAGAATTAAATCAATTTTATTAGTGCAATTTACGCATTAGGGAATCTTTTTCAAATCAAGTCAATATTTTTGTTTAGGTTTTAATTAATTCTGTACTGTTTTCTATTCAGATCTACTCATATTAAATTGTTAACTATTAAGGGTCTCATTTAATTCAAATTTACTCAATACCAAACATTGTGAAATTTAATTAATAATATTGCGTGTAATCTGTTGCCTCATTTTTATTGAGTAGATATGGTGTATCTTTTCTTCCAGTGTATATGAAGATATGTGTATAGAGCTGGATTCCGAAGACTTACCAGGAGAAATAAGTTGGTGCCTGACTTAAAAGTCTGTCTCTCTGGTGAAGCCAAAGATCCTGAGAGATTTTCAGACTTACAAACGTTTCCTAAATCCAAATGTTAGCCACACCTATAAGCTGATTGGACATTTGAAGCCCGGCTCAAACATCTTTCTATTTCTCCCTGAATAGTAAAGCTCCATTATTTGTGAAGGATGTGATGCTTTTTTGTGAGGCCTTTCATGAAGTGCTGGCACACTAATCACCTTCACATTGTGCACAGGAGTGATGAATGCAGTTCACCAAAGATATGCTGATGGGTAAGAGAAGCTGCTGCAAAGACCGTGTTTGGCAGCAAACAATGGCTTTCATGGCTCACTTATTTCTCTGCTTTGTTATGAAGGAATTTATGAAACCACAGCATGTAGCATAGGGCCAGAATACATGATAAGATGATATTCAACCGATCCCTGAAGGCAAATTGATTCTCCTCAGATGTCAGGGCCAGCTTCAGAACAGCCTCTGTCCTACTCTAGGACACATAATTAGTGTGGCTGTTTATACAGAGACAAGTGGTTGAAGGACTTCATTGATTGATTGGAACCTGATGATTGATGGCAGCTGTAGTTAACTTTTTCTCTCTCTTGGCAGCTCATAAAAGTGTAAAATTAACAAGGTTGTCCAAATCACATGGACAGTCCAGCAATTTCATGACACATCATGTCATGATGCACCATGATACAACTTGAAGCTTTATCTGTAAAGCCTCACACATACTCCCACTAACTATTTACTTGCACTTTTGAAAGCATGGTTTTCCTTCATCTGAGTATGTTTTAACTTTTGAGCACATTTTATTAAAAGATTTAGAGATTTATGAACAGGGAAGAGTTGAGAGGAGAATGAATGTGTTCTTAGAAATCATATAGTCTTCTATAGTTTTTTTGTTTTCATGCTTTCTGGTAACTTATTTCCACTGTGAGGCAGTTCCCCTTTTCTTTGTCTTGTTTAAATCACGTTTAATTTTTAAAAATCGAAATGCTTTCTATTTTTATTCAAGTGTGTGCCATCTCCTTTTACTGGTGGAATCGTTTCAAATTTTTAATTTTCCATACACATACATAACAATTACAGTATCTCATACAGCTCGTGTTAACGTGGAGACAGGCATTAAAGGGAGTCGGTGCACTGTCCCTTTAAGAGCAGACTCAAAACAAAGCGTGGACGGAGCAGTCTCATGGAAGTGCTTCCGTTTTGATGGCTCTGACAATACTACCGGAGAAATGAAACCCGCTGCATGTATGACATTTAGTGTCCTAAAATAAAGGCGTTTAATGTGTTTTCACATTACATTGTTCTTTAAAACTATTTTAATATCACCTAAACGGAGGGAAGGATAGCTAAGTTGTAAGATAGCTTGATTAGCACCATGCCGTCCTACTCTGATCTGAGGAAAAACAACCATTTCTACTACTTCATCAAATTCACCCTAAATATCTACTCAATGCTCTTCTCGGTAAGTTCCTGGTTCATTCCCAGAGTCACTCTGAGTTGCTCTGGTCAGTCAGTTAGCCGCAGCAGAGAGATGTAAAGCAGCAAACAGCGTCAGAGACATCGCTCCTGACTTCATTCAAAACAGACGCGTTTTAATGTGGCGTCACCTCCAGGCACACACACAAACTTCTTATAAAAGACTTCAGGTATTGGACACATCTGGACAATAAATTGAACTGTTCGGCGTTGACCCCAAATAATCACACCCATTTGTCTGATTGTAATTTCAACCGAAAACACGGGCTCCGTTCCAACTCCTGTGAACTTCCACCAGAACAGTGTGACGTTGAGGAGCTGAGCATTTATCCTGTTTAATGATTGTGTGCTGAATACACACATTCCATGTGAACTAAGGGACTGCATTGACTAAATTAAGATTAAATCTATCACATTTTTATGTATTTATTGTGGATGCTGTAAAGGATTTTCTCACAGTCTGGTGTGTAGTTCTCTGCTGTTAGCTAGCTGAAATGTTAGCTTACAGAGATTGATGCTATCATATCCCTCTAAATGTCAATGTGGTCCTGATGGAGAGCTGTGGGCAGGCAGACAGCAAAACAATAATCTCATATGTTTGTGTTGTTGTGTGAAAGTGAAACAATAAACAGGAGTAGTGGCTGACAAACAGCCCAGTGGTGCAGCAGGGCGTGGGGTCCTCTTAAAGGGAAGGGGGAGGAGGAGTATGAGGGTGGACAGTATTTGATTCTACAGATAAAATCAGATGACTTAAAGATCCTTCTGATGGTTATTAAGTAAGTGAGGTTTACATTTGTGTTCAAATCAGCCACACTGACAATAGGTTACATTTTGATAATTAATCGAAAAGTATTTTCGATCTTAATTGTAAGTTTGATCTTATTTGTGTAAACAGGTAAAGTTTGATTCATTTAGAATCAGGGGAAACGTCTCTGTGAAGGTTAGTGACTCAGATAAATCCGCCATTTCCAGATAGACTAAAACAGCCTGAATTCAGCTCATGGATAAAAAATAACTGACCTTCCATTTTACTGGACTTTGGTAAAACTGTGGTTTGTAAACTGTAAATGTAAAGATGAGTCATCTTCATTCTTCATCACCACACCTCCATACAAACATTTTATGTGTGGTGTTATGGTTGCCCCACCCCCTCATGGTTGGCTTCCTGTTTGAGCATGCATTTTTTTGATGAGAGTGTGCATGTATGTGATACACCCTGCACCACATTATAGGTAGAATGAGTATGAGTCAGCAACTTGGCTCCATTAGCGTTCCACTGTCCCCTTAATGTGAGCCCCATCTCCTCCATTTGCTGTCTCTCTCTGTCTGCTGTGATGGCCAGAAGCTGAGAGAGTAAATCTCTCTGAGCAGCTCAGTTAAACTGACTGATGTGGGAGTCATGGGTTGATCTTTTTATTTACAGTCACCCTTTATTTTTCATATTCATGCGTTCAAATTGAGCATTTTATTCAAGAGGAATAATTATCTGTGATCACTGGGAGCAGCTGGAACACATTCAGTGCAGGGGTCTGGTTTAGGTTGGACCCCTGTGATCCATAAGCATCCAGCTAAGCCTCAGTGTCCTGTGACCACTGTTTGCAGTCTACAGCCTGTGAGCCTTTATCTTCATTACTGCAGCAGTCAGGATAGATATGTGCCCACCCTTGGAGTGGGCATAGAGCCATGGAGAGCATGGAGTGGTAAATGAACTGGATGGAGCTGATCTTGGAATAGATTGGCTCCATTCCAATTGAAAAACATTAGTAAGAAAGTAAATTCTCTTTAAATCTTGGCTTTTTGTTGCGCAAAAATTAAAACAAAGAGGGTTGAGACATACTGGCAAGCTAAAGATTCATAATGCAGTTTTCAGTGGTCACATTTTAATTAGATCTTAGCAGAACTGAGTTTCCTCCTCTCCTGTGACCTGAGAATCATCAGTTCATGCAGGAGCTTGGTTGAATGTCATTAGTGTAGGGAAGTAGTTAAATAAGCAAAGCCATTCGTCCAATAAATCATTGTTCAACTTTGATTCTGCTGATAAAACTGGTTCTGACCTGAATCTGACATGTAAGCTGGAAGCTGTCTTTGCAGCAACACCACAGTCATGGTGGTGTCAATGTACAACAATGATGTGGCACACCATCATTAAAAGCCTGCCTCTTTTGTGATTATTAAAAATTGCCACATTGTGATTTGGGTTCATATCCAAGCTAATTGTGTAGCTGTAGCTGTTTTATTATCATGTTAGCGGCAACTAAAACCACATTGCTGTCAGACTGGGCTCAAACTGTTTTGGATTTGGGATCATCCAATTCCACTTTTGGACTCCACTGTTCCCTGTTTGGCTCCATGTGAAGACTGCATTCATCTTTAGCCCCATTTCCTGACTGTTTATTTTTATTTGAATCGTTTGTAACATTCTGATCTGAATCTGAATCGTAACTCAGACCTTGTGTAAACAGTGGACTGCATTTCCTTGACTTTCTTCAGAATGTGGATGTGTCTTGTAATGTCCTCACACAAACACTGAGGACTCAGGTCAGTGTCCCATCTCTGTTTGTTGTCCATTTTCATGACGTCTGTCTGTCCCCCCAGCTGATGGGTCTCTGTGTCCTGTGTGTGGGGGTCTACGCTGAAGTGGAACGGCAGAAGAACCGGACCCTGGAGGGACTTTTCCTGGCTCCTGCTGTGGTTCTTATCCTGCTGGGCCTCGTCATGTTCTCCGTGTCAGTGGTGGGAATGGTGGGATCCCTGAGAGACAACAAGACCCTGCTACACATGGTAGAGATGGAGGGATGGAGGAGGGATGGACAGGGAGGGAGGATATAGAAGATGAAAAATGAGAGGAGGAGAGAGAGAGAAGGGGGTATGGGGTAGGAGGAGGAGGGGAGACGTGGGGGATGGGTAGGTAGGAGCAGGGAGAATACTGGAGAGTCAGCTCTTCCTAACAGCACTGATTCGTTGTGTGTGACACTGACTTCGGTGGATAAACTGATGATTGAAGTTAGTTTGGATCTGGATCAGTCTGACTCTTTGGAGCTTTTTCGCTTTACCTCTGTGTGTTTATCTGTTGATTCTCAACCTCAATCTTTGATAGAGTCACGTCTCTACATCGGACATTGTTTCCCATTGTCTCCAGTGGGTGATGTCAAAGCCAATCAGAGTACCTCATTAAGCTGCTTGTATAAACAAAGTCTCTGGGATCATGCCTGTATTTTTCTGATTTCAGAGTGAGGAAGTAAAGCGAAGTTGGTCTGAGTTTTTTGTATTGATAAAATAAATATATGGAAGCTAATCAAATCAACTTTAAAGATGATGTTGTGTGATCGGGACCACAGTTTTGGACAATGTGGTTCAGGGAATACTTCTTTTATTTTATCTTCATTTCTGATTCCCAGAGTGGACATAATAACAGAAACACAGTAACATTTAGATGTTAAAATCTGTATTTGTTTTTACGTGTTTGTGTGTTGTACATAAATGAACTAATGTGAGTTTTGACAGCAGCAGTTTCAAGTAATGTTTGCATTTGGGAGAGAAAATAGCGTTTGCACGTTCTTTTCTCTGCAAAAACTCAGCTATTGTGGGGTCCTATAGATCTCCACAGGAGCAGATCCATATCGCTGGTTGCTATGCAACTGTTTAATTAACCTCAGCTAAATTACTCAAACTGAGGAAAGTTATTAAAAGTTGGGTAAAAAGAAGGAAGTTATTGATGTTTAGTTTTGCTCTGATGCAGACAAGGGGGAGGAGGAGGAGTGCATCTCATGCTGAGGAAGCTGTGAAGTTAATGTTCTCACTAGGAAAAGCATAGATGCTGCTGCCTTTTGTGCTTCATCTACTCAACTGCTGCTTGATGACTTCCATCAGGTTCTCAGCAAACTTTGTATTTAATAACCTGTTAGAAAATATTCCAGAAATGTGAGTGTCCAACATAGGTCTTGAATATGGAGTTTAAGCAAACACAAACAGCTACATCCCAATGAGAAAATACTGGAAAAAAAAAATAATTAAACATAACCTCAAAAGACGAATATTCATATTTTCTAGATCAGTTCCCCAAAGGGTGAAATATTTCATTAACTGTTAATTTAATTTGAATAATTACAGTTTATGAAGGTCATAAATCCACATTGCCAGAATATTTAATGAGTTTGTTTAAATGACTGCTGTATCTCTGAGTCAGGGCAAAATTCTGAATGCAGCTGTTTCCAACATATTCTTGGAGAATTGGCTGCAAAGGAAAAGTGTGGACAAGCAGCAGGGACAACTGCACTCTGGAAAGGACAAGACTTGGACTGAAGCTGGAGTCAGAGCATTAAGGACCAGGACCACCCTCTTCAGGAAATCAACCACAATTGTCTCAGTCCACGTACAAGGACACCCTTAACCAGACAAAAGGAAGACCTGGCCTGAGGAGACAAAGACTTAGACTGTTGTTGATGGGTCCAAAATACTTTCAGATGAATGGACATTTTTATATCCCATGTAAATCTCGATCCAGAGTCTGTAGGACAAGAGACAGACTTAGGGTCCAAGCTGCTTTCGTTCCAGAGGCCAGAGTGAAATTTCATCAGTCTGTGATGATGTGGAGTCGTGATTGCTGCTGTTGGTCCATTGATTTGATCAAGTCCAAAGTCAATGCAATGTCTTCAGGATTACAGAATTCAGCCCTCATCTGTTGATCAACTTTATGCAGATGCCTATTTCCTGTTCCAGCAAACTCAGAGACACAGCGACACAGCTGATCCTTCACCTCCAGTCGGGCCTCAGCACAGACACAGCTGATCATCCATGCCATTACATACTGATGACATCACTGCTGTTGAAATATCCTAAAAAGGGAACTGGAAGATAAATAAACAGACTCTCCAGCTTGAAAATTTTCCTACTGTAAATCCTGTTTTCATTGAATATTCTGATAATGAATGTGTGCTTTCCTTCAGCTGGATCATCCAAATGAAAACAAAAAATGTATCTGGTTATATCACAATTTCACAGTTTCACACATAGTTTTCCACAAAGGGCAGATTTTTTCTCAGCTGACAGATTAAGAGACCTCCGGGGTCCAGAGCAGGACCATCCCATGAAGGATGGATAGAATTAGTGGATAAATTATGCATTCAAGTGTCCCTGGATCTTTGAGTCTCTGATGTGTAGTAAAAGATCTGACTGACATTTGGAGAGACATGGTGAACAGGGTGTTGATGATGATGTTGACCTCTGTGTCCTCTGTCCTCAGTTCCTCTGTGTCCTCTGTGTGTTGCTGCTCCTCCAGGCGATTGCTCTGACTACAGCTCTCATCTTTGAGAAGAAGGTAAAGGTGTAAACCCTCCCACCTCCCCACCCCTTCAATTCTGCCCTTTCAGTTCTGCCCCTTCACCTCCCCCTCTGCTCTGTGTTTTCAGACATCAGCCTTGTTTCAGAGCAGCATACGAGAGGGAATCAAACACTACTATGATGACCTGGACTTCAAAAACATCTTGGACTACGTCCAGCAGAAGGTTGATGGTTTCTCTACATAAACAGAAAACACATACATGTGGGAGATGTGAGAAACTGGTGGAGCTTTGATATGTGTACAGATGTTCATCTCACGTTATTGGCTAAATAGTTTTGTTGGTTTGAATCAGTCATACATCCAGTTGATGGTGTCATACCACATTGTAGAAGAAGCCTGTTGATCTCTGTGTTTTTCCTTTTTAAATGACTTCCCGGTTCATTCTCATGAACACAGGACAAGCAGTTTTGGCTTGTTTGTCTGTTTCCTGTGAACATCCTGATTGGTGGAGCAGACTCACTGTGACATAACTCATTCTGATGGCTGCAAGAGGGTGATCAACAATCATGAAGGGTGTCATTCATCATTTAACTCAAGGACTCTACAGGTGGTTTTTGGAGCAACAGATACACCATTTTGATAGATTGTGTTGAGCTGCAGGAACAGTGAGACTCCGGCACCTGTAAAAGGGTTTGTATTTTTAGGAGCACTCATCAGTGAGGGAATCCAGGTTGAGTCATTTAATTTGCTGATTGAACAACTCTATTTGATTTAATCCTGGACTCTGAGCACTGGGTTGTTCTCCTGGTTTTTCTATCAAAGGCTGTGTCACTGACAGATTCTTATCTGCTCAATTTGGGTCCTGGATCAGAGCTGTATGCAAGGAGATGAGTCTTCTCAACACGTTGTATACTTGATAACTGCTGGTCAGGGCTGTTTTGCTGCCGCCAGCATCTCCATGTTCACAGTTTCCGATGACTGACTCGGGCCACCCTATGGTGACAGCAGGGTAAGCTGAGAGTTCCAGACCTCCCTTTGTCCAACAAAGACATTCGCAGACCCGGTGGGACATTTGGTCCCACCAGGGAGCTCTGGGTCTAAGTTGGGACATTTTCCAATGGAGTTCAATACAATCTGGCTTCTTTTACAACTTCTTTTACAATCTAATTGTCATAAGATAAATTGAAGTTTTAAGGGTCTTCAGACGAAAGTCCAGTTCCAGGTTAGAGACAGGCACAATAGAGGCAACAAGAAGTGGTGCGTTCTGAGATAGCTGCACAGTGTGATAAGGGAGTGTCACACAGAAACGTTGGTGAAGCACAAGCTTTTTTCATCATAGTGTTAAATAGATATTTATTTGTTTCAATGGATGTCTGTGTTGGACACGGGTTTGATTCCAAACTGCTTTCTTTCTAATGTCCTTTTTCCTGTTATGTCACTAAACAATTGAATATCACTTCTCCTGGTCGGTCAGGCAATGTTTCTGTAGGTTGGATCTTGTCTTGAACCATCAGTCTTCTCACTCTGCATCATCCTTTTTCTTCTTGTTCTTGTCCCAGTTCTCATGCTGTGGAGGGGATGAGTATAAAGACTGGGAGGTCAACCAGTATCATTTCTGTAATGGGACTGGTCCTCTCGCTTGTGGTGTCCCATATACCTGTTGTATTCGACGAAAGGTGAGTGCTTGTCACACACACACACACACACACACACACACACACACACACACACACACAGATCCCTGTTACAGAGGGCACTCTGAGGTTTATGTCCTGTGAGGAAAATCTCTCTTTAGATAAGAGTTTCCTGCCACGTCCCACATCCCCCTCCATGTCTGGCATCACCCCTCACTCAGCTCAGAACACTGATCTGGTCTCTAAAGCAGTGGAGCTGAACTGAGGATTTAATGACACAGACATCTAAGCCACACACAGAGTAAACATACAGACAGACACATCATCAGGTCCTACCCGTCTCCACTGAAGTCTCATTGTGAATATTGAAGTTCTGATAAGTGGGGGAAGATCTCCCTCCCCCTCCCATAGTGATCACAGCTCTTTAAAATTTGTTGTCTGACTCTTGCCTCAGGTGGGCGAGGTCATCAACACGCTGTGTGGGTACAAGACTCTGGACAAACAGGTGAGGTGCTCCTGTCACCCTCCATGCTACACATACGCATAATGGAATGAAGGACAGTTGATTTATCGGCATGTTAAACTGACTAAATGGACAATGATTCTGTTTATTTAGTCACTTTCTCTGTTGTTGTTTCATCATGTGTAACCTGATCTTTAAAATGACTTTAAAAGTCACGTGTGTCCAGCTCAGGGACATGTAGCTGTAAGGACATGGAGAACAACCCAGACTTAAACAGAAGCACCATTGTAGTTTAACCTCTGCGGACACATATAAAAGGTTTGATCCAGATCCAATTAAATACTGGTCTGAATTAAGGCTGCAACTAACGATTATTTTTTCGATAAGTCAATTACAATTATTAGTCACAATTATCTCCTTTATTTTGAAGAACCTATTTTGACCTTCTGTTTAACCTAACTTGCTTAAATATTCACACCTGTGAAAGTTGCCTTGTTGTACTCTGACAGCATATGTTTTTAAACAAATATATTCAAATAATGATACATAAAACATTTATCTGTAACATAGCTGATAGGGCTGGGCAATAAAACGGTAACGATAATTATCGAAAAATAACTTTTCCTGAATCGAAATATAAGACATGGTCGATAGAACCCATTTCTATAGAAGCCTATTTCCGCCAGTAAAAAAAAAAGATGAAAACAGCCTTGTTTTAAAAAAAATAAAATAAAATAAAAAATTTAAAATCACATACTAAGTCATAATTATGAGATACTACATTAGCACTACAGTCAGAATAGTAGCTCTTTGTGTGAATTCTCTTCTTGTGAAATGGATTTTGAACATATTGAGGACCACTTTAAATGTGGATTAACAACAAATGAAATACTCATGCTTGTGGATTCCCATGGGATTGTAATAAGAAAACACACCTTTTTATCTCATAATTATGACTTAGTATGTGAATTTTTTTTATCAAGGCTAAGTTTTCTTTTTCTTTTCTTTTTTTTTTTTACTGGCAGAAATGGGCTTCCATACATTCCATCCATGTTTTGACAGATTATGTGGTGGTGAAAAGATGGTGGTTTAAAAGAGGAATCAGGTAATCTGGACACAGGTGTCAGATGAGGAATCTCTTTATTCACATCAGCCCTACTAACAACGTAGTCAGAGACAGAACCAGCAAAACAACATGTGACATGCTTCTTATACCTAAGACATGCTACAGATGTGCTTTGTGTGGATAGCCTTCACCCTTGTCTTGAACTTCAACCATTCAGTTGTGCAGCACTATGTGTGTGTGTTGTAGCTCTCTTTCCTGGCACCCGAGATGTCTTCGACTTGTCATTTTGACTTGTTTGGCGCCAGAGCACGTCCTGATGACCTGACTCTCATATTGACACATGAACAGAGACAAGGCCTCTGAACCTTGTCTTTCCCGTACAACACGAACAGCCAATGATAATGAGAATAGACCCGTATCGAGCCAATCACGCAGCTGGAATAGTGTTACAGCCACATTAGGCTAGGTTGACAAACAGAGAGAGTAGGTGATGTACCCGACTTAAACGTAAGCACACATGCTTATGTTTTGACCACCAGTACGTTAGAAGTGGGAGCGAAATATATGAAAATGGCAGAAAATGTTAACATGAGTGGCAGCATCCCCGAAGAAGACACCCCAGTGGACACAGCCCAAGGCTCAAAAGGCGAAGACATTGTTGAGAAGAAAGGTCTGAGGAATTCAGTAGTGTGGGGATGCTTTGGCTATTTAAAGTCCGACAAGAAGCAGAGTAGCGTGCACTGCAAATTGTGTCAAGCTTTTGACTGGTTAGAATTGAGACTTTTCTATTTTGTATTACCCATTTTATTTTTTTGGAACTGAGTTGTCAATTTGTCTGTGTTCTCCTGTAACACTGGAAGCTTCTGACTGGTAAGAATTAGGATTTTAGTTTATTATATAATCATTTTATTTATTTGAAATACAGTTATACAAGGTCTGTAGTACATTTCATATGTTTAACTTCTGACAGAAATAGTTATTTGATTTATATCATGATATATTGACTATTGATATCAACTGATATAAAATATAGTTAGTTGATATATTTCTCAATGTATATTGTCACTGTAAACCACAACAAAAAATTAATTAATTAAATTATACACACTTAAAGTACAAGTGGTAGTATACCAGCTAAGGGGTTGCTTTTACTAAAAGCAATTAAGTCCATAAAAGTAAAAAAATAAATAAATAAAACAAAATGTCCATTTAGAGAGTTGGCATCTCTTTTTTTTTTTTTAATTGCAGTGCAGGATCTTAAGCATGTCAATATGCTTAGGTGTGAGGCTGGCTCTCTTCTTTGAGACGATGTTTCCAGCTGCAGAGAAGAGACATTCAGATAGTGTAGTGACTTGGTTAGTGATGCAAGTGTTACTTTGCCTCATTTGACTTCCACCAAGAAAGGGGACTCTGAGTCTTTTGAAAAGAAGCTGCTCTCCAAAGTACATCAGTATATCATGGGACAACAAATGAAAATAAGCATTATGACAATTTCTGGAATGTTACCATAAATACTAATATCATATAAATACATCTTACCTCATTTGTGATAGCCTGGTTGTGAACATCCTGTTCACTGGTCCCAACTAATCATTGCAGCCCTAGTCTGAATTCTGGATTTGGATTATTCTCTTTGATATCCATGTTTCCAGTTCCGCCACAGACATAAAGCCTGTCCTATTGTGTGACACACTAAGATGATTGTTCTCCTCTGCATGAATGAATGAGTGAACTCTGGTCATTCTGTTCATTTAATCTTTGTTTGAAAAGATACATTTTTCTCTTTGTATTTCTGATCAATATTTCAGTCCCTGTGTTTGAATTTGTCGTCCATATGTCATAAATAGTTTAAAAATATCTTCACGCCAGTCCTTAAGAACTTTCCTTACTACTTGACGTGTCAGCGTGAAACGCTCCAGGAGCTGATCCATGTGCGAGGCTGCATCCACGCCGTCAATTTGTGGATGAGCGACAACATTGGAATAACCATCGCTCTCTGTTGTGCCATCGGACTGCCCCAGGTGAGTCACACTTGAGTCAATCATGCTGTTAAAAGTCCCGATACTGGTGAGGTAAAGATTCTAGTCCTTGTCCAGTCATCATATAACAATGAAATGGCTCTAATTAGCAATACCCATGAGCCTCTGGTGCTGTTGCCATTATTACTGAAAGATGGACAAAATCCTTTAGATTCATCCAAAATGAAAGAATAGAGAAATTATTGAGTTGGAGCTCAAACATTGGACTGTTCTCTGAGAGTGACCGCAAGTAAACATAAAAGTCCTTAATAAGAAGTCTGCGTCTGGAGAATCTTATTCTGATTGTTAACGGATGGCCCAGTCTTTGGTGCTGAAAAGTGGTTAATCTGTCATGAGACATGCATTTTCTCTCCTCTGCAGCTGCTTGGCATCATCCTGAGCTGCATCTTCTGGAACCTACTGGTGGACATGAGCGAGTCAGCTGACATGGTGGACTTCAAGCTGAAAAAGGCAGAGTTCGACTACAGCGAGCTGGACCTGGCTGGTGCTGGCTGGTGCATGTGCCTGCCGAGGGACGGTGGCTACCTACCTGTTCCTGCGTCTGAGCCCGAGTTGGACCCCATTGACCTTCACCTGGAGAAGCTGAAGAAGCAGCCACCGCGCACGCACTCTCAGCTCCGGGAACTACAGCAGTCCAGGTCTGTCACAGGGCTGGATGAGGTGGACGTGGGCCGGAAACTCAAACGAGAACACTAAGTCTCTGTGACATTCCAGCCTACTAGTTTCTTGCCTTTTTTATGTCATTGTGTTTCTACATTTGTTGGAGTTGTTGTTGGTGTTGCACTATGATGGGTGAACGTTTGGGTCTTGATTGGCCAATATGATCAGAAATATTTTGGCACTTATGTGGATCAACTTGTTTACTAGCAAATTTGAAGGGACAACCCAACATGGCTTTTTAAGAAGTTTTGGTTTGTGACGGTTCATGTTTCTGGCATTAACTGATTCTCCTTGTATTCTTAGCCTCTGAAGTTGAACCGTGTCTCAGTGCTAAAGTTTTACCTCAGGCTGTTTGGCAGCCCAGTAGTCCGAGGAAGGTACTGTACTGTGTGCTTGTAAGTTAACGGTAGCTTCAAAAAAGTTTTAGGTGTCAGACAAATTGGAATAGCCAAGTACATCTTGCGTGTAGCGTCTGTGACGAATGTACAGTTTGTGTATCATTTTTTTCTTATGATTTTGACTATACACTGTAAGACTGACATTTGTGGAATTTAATGGGATGCATGTTTTGTACTGTATATCAAGTTTAAAACAAAATAACACAAAAAATAAAAAGCGTTTCTGTGTCAGACTCTCATCAGGGGGACTTCAGTCTGTTCCATTTTTAAACTGAACTTTTTATTGCCTCCATTTTTTTAAAGAGACGATGTGCAGGCTGGTCCAGATCACAGAGCTGCACTGAGACTCCAGCTCCTGCCCTCTATCAGCACAACTTTCCTTGACAATAAAGCTGAATTTGTCTACTGACTTGTGTCTCGTGTCACTGCTTCGTCTTTAAACATCACCATGATCCAGTGACTCAGCTTCTTCCAGTGTCAGTGTTGAGATCAGGGGTCATGTTGTTCTTCCTATTTTTAAGTTCCTATTTCAGAACATGAAGAATTGGTGCACTTGAGTCTCCCGTTGGCCACCTTGATTACACCACAACAAATCATGATTCAGAGTCAGGGTGAGGATTATACTCCTGAGCTTTGGATGGAGAAAGCAGGAGATCAATCTATCAGTGAATTTTCCATTAGTTTGTTCTCCATTCGTGTTTAAATCCATCACCCTTTACCTCCCGTAGCCTCTCCATCAGTTTACCCACCATCAGCTTAACCTTCAACAGTTTGTGTTCAAACACGGGAGTTCGGGTATGGCCATAGATAATCAGAGACAGGAGGTTAGCCTCCAATGTAACTAATCTTATCCAGCCGAGATTAATACTGGAACACTGTAACTTTGATGTGGGTTTGTTAGTTTGTTTCTGTTGAGGGAGGTGTGCAGTCAGTGCCACAAATCAGCATGAACCTCCCTCACCCCGCAGAGAGCTACCCCTTTTCTGACCCTTCACTCAGGCTGACTTGATAAACTTATCAGGCAGCGAACGCAAATTGCCTCTCTGGAATGCATCCATACTTATAAGGACACAAGGGTTGATATAATAAGAAATAGAATACTCTGATCAAGTAAGTGACTGCAAAGACGCCGAACTGTGTTTTACAGTGAATCAGATAAAACCATGTCCACCAATTTAACTACAACATACAGAGAAAACTGTACTTATCAAACGATATATTTATCCCTGTTTACATATAACTTCAAACTTGAGTGAATGAAAGGCGTAGTTAAAATCCAAACACCGCCCTTGCTATGCCCTGAAGCTTAAGGGAGAAATTCAATTGGACCAAATTCGCCGACAACCAGACCACACCCATGGGTCGGCCTCCAAATAAAAGTAGTCAAAATTAATTTTTTTATGAGTCTTGGGGAGTTTTGGGGAAGTCCTGAAGAGGAGAGCTTCCCCAGGAGACCTGACGAAGCAATAACAACCACAACAGAAAAGAGCGTCTCGAGTTGCCGTGGTAACCATGGCCTCTTGTGCCGCCCGCGGCTCCAGTCTGTTTTCATCAGGAACGAGAAGGATAATTCGGATATTGACTTAATAACCAAGCCAATCCCACGAAAGACAGCCACTTCAGCCGAGGACCAGTCTAGCTTGGGAGACCATGACGAAGGACCTCGGCACGGCCGCTCTCGTCGGGCATCTGCTTTTTTCCTGGCCAGTTGAGTCGTCTACCAAGTAAGGTGGCGTTTATCTGCTTCCTCAGCGGGTTGTTCTGAGTGGTGCGATCATGGATGTTAGACAACAGTGAATTAAATTTTAGTTTTAGAGCTCTCCTTCCTCAGACAGACTCCCCCTTGTATTTCGACAAACAATCTGCCACTCATTCGCCCAAAACCTCAAGAATCACCAGCCGCTTAATTATCATTGTTATATCATGCCATTCAATTTACATACCCAAACTCACCTGTTTCACCTAGTTTATGCTTTGACTTGCACCTGTATATAATGAGCACGTTTTATTTCCCCCCTTTTTTTATTAATAAAAATCCCCATAAATTAAGCCATTGTTACACTCCTTCCTTCAGTAATTGTTCTTAAATCAATCCACAGTAAAGAACATTCCCTCTAGATTGAGATTTGATAAGAGGCAACCCTATACACAATCCAAGGCAGAACATCAATCTTCTTTCATCCACCTAGTTACCCCGCAACGCTACAATGCTTTCAACTCCACCGGTCTTGTTCATCAACCGTTCCCTCTCAGCTCCCTTCTTTTTCACCTCCAACTTGAAATCCGCCAACTTTTTTCTGGACACCTGTACCATCTCTCAGCGTCTCTCCCAGTACATTAATGTCTTCAATTATGACCTCAAGCTCCTGCCTTGAGAAGTTTTTGGACCTCTTCTTTTCCTCCTCCATAATTTGCAACACCTGACCGTTAATTTATGACTGAAGTCCTTTTAATTGGCTCGTACTAAATCCATCTTCACACAAGTATGTGCTTCCAAAAGGAACCAACTGTTTTAGAGCACACATGGAGATCTCTTGGGTACTCATCTCTTACTCCAAACCAGAATTCCTCCACTGCAACTTGCGAATGCGGTCCCTGATAAGCTTTGTCAAAAGAAAGCTGTTCAAGAGCAGTGGCAGGCAGGTCCATTGCGCCTGCATCACACTCAAATGGGTCCCTCACATAGTCAAACTGTCTGTGTCTCTGGTCCTCTTGGAGCTGTCTTTACAGGGTCAGGCTGGCGAAGAAATCTTTTCATTTGTTTTTTGTTTTTTTTTTTTACCCTGACTGAAAGTTTGTGTTTCAGATTTAAGCAAGGGAACTCAAGTATAGCAGTAACTGTAAAGTTATGTGATTGCAGCTGTCAATCAAGATACGCCAGCTCAGATATTTTTAATTGCTGCACTTTATTTGTAGCAGATTTATATTTGAGAAAGTGAAAGTATAGAATACAGTTGTTTAAAATTGTGTATGGTGTTTTAATTTAAAAAGAATAATAATTAGTTTAAAATATTTTAGCAGTATTTTTCTTTCATCAATTAGACCCTTCACTCGACCCCAAGGTTGAAAAACACTGCTTTAGGGGCTTCTGTGTTGTATCATCATCATTATCATCAAGCGAAAAGAGCTCTATCATTTCTAGCTGTCAAGCGATGTTATCTCAATGGTGTTTCAGGTCTGAGCTCATGGATGATGGCTCAGGAATAAAGTTTCAGCTAAGCTTAAGCTTTACTGAGTCTTTTTTTCTCTTCTTTCAATCCTTTTTGGTAAAATGAAAATAAATACAAGGTATACAATGATTTAATTACAAACTGTTCAAAATACAACACAAAATGAATTTACATTGCTTACAAATAGCCTCAACATGCATACTTTGACAATAAGCTACATTTAGCTTAGCTTAGCATTTTTAAAATTAGCAAATTAACCCAAACCCTATCATCATATATTTTTAATCAAACCCATGATAAATTTCAAATTATTTCTACAACCATTTGCACAAAGCACAGTAGAAATAATGACAAATGTTAACTAACCAGCCTGCAGACCCTGACCCATAGTAGAGGGTCTCTGGTTTAATGTGAAAACACAAAACAAAAACCAGGCCATTTTCATCTGAACAGAACTGTATTTTTTCTCTGATCTGCAGAGGTACAGCAGTGAACATACCTCCTACATCACTGGGACACACACACACAGCTCCACTTATGCACACGTAACACACATCAGGCTGAGCCTATAACACAAGCAAAGGCTCTCCAAGGCGCCCATGAAGAAAAAGAGGTAAAGAGCTTCCTGCCTGACCAAAGGGAGAATAAATGCACACTGCTCTAAGCTATAGTCACGTGATCCTAACTGAACAATAAGAAAACATTTTACAGAATAACTGTTTTTCTAAAAGCAGTGCTGAAGAATTAATTTAAATGCTACAGAAATGTGCCATGACAGTCAGTCAGGACTCCCTCTCCTACCAACTTTCCCAGTCAGTCAGACAGACAGACGGACAGTCAGGACTCCCTCCTCTTACCAACTGTTCCAGTCAATACTGCGTTGCAGCTCCACTGGCTTGTTTTCATTGATGTCAGCCAACAGGCAGCAGAGCTTTTCTGTCCTCTCACTGTCCAGCTGACCACTGATCCAGGTAAGTTTTGTCCTCCTCTCGTCCCTCTGTTTTATCTGTCCCGGTCCTCCTGATGTCTGCTGTCTCAACCCTGGATACTCCCTGATTCAAAGTATTTTCCTCAGGCTCAGGCATCGGATCAGTAGACAGACATAGACGTAGATGTGACCATGTAGAGACTCCGTCCATCATTGTCAGATCTTCACTAACTCTGATTAATCCAACTGGGACAGTTTGAAGTTAGTCTCAGCCTTTTGTTTTTCATATTTGGTTCAGATTAACAATGGAAACATGTTCCTGCTTAATTTGTCCAACAAATCAGCTGAGATGGGACTTTCTAAGACTTGGAGTTGTTTGTGTGTATGTAAATTATATTTCTGTGTGTCAATGTTATTGCTGATGATGTGTCTGTAGATGATATTTGTGTGTCTGGCTCTGTATGGGATGTTTTCATTGTTGGGATTCGAATTTGTGCATTTCCTCCACATCTTAGTTGTGGTTATGACTTTAGTCCAGTTGATTGTGTTTATACCAACACAGTGAGTTAATGTGAAACAGGAAGTTGTATGTGTCAGACAGTTCCACTCCTCTCAGGTTGAAACCTTTACAGGGAAACTTCTGCACACTTTGTTGTTTTTGAGAGTTTTGCACATTTTCAGCAGTACAGTATGCCAATACCTATCCCTCATGCACATGTACATGTTGATGTGTGTGTTTCGATCTGCTGGTGAGGGCGGGGGGGGGGGGTTGTAGCCTGCAGCCTCTGCTCCAGCTGCCCACTGGGTGTGAAGGACACTGATGTGACAGCACTAATTACCGAGGCAGGAAGTCATAGCCACAACAGCAGCTCCAGTTGCCTCTGTTGAGTTACACTCATTGTCCACCCGTCACTGTAAATCTCCCGACCCTTGGGGGTTTGGAAGCGTTGGAGTGTCAAAGTGATAAAATGAGACATTACCTTCAGGGAGACAATTCAGAGGAGTTTGGACTTATGGGCTGAAGAAATGTAACTATAAGAGATACAAGTGGCCTCTGCTGCTCAGACTGAACATTATCAATTCTTCAAGGAGCCGTTATTCATATTTAATCTCAAGTAGATTCTAGAGAAATTTGAAACTGATGAGACATAGCAGAAACACATACATGGTGGTTGATCTGCAGAAATTGAACAGATTATTTTTCATAAAACATAAAACTCAAACTAACCATCAAAATTTTACCTGAAAGGTTAAAAAATGTTGTAGCTGTTATATTCACACCAACAAATGTTTATAACAGCTAGTAGCATTAGCATTTACCCATAGTTCTTGTTCTGTCAGAAGATTGATCCTATTGCGTGACTCAGTTGTCTGTTTTGGTCTCCACCAGCTCCTGGAGTCACTGACAGCCACGTTAATTGTGCAGGAAGGCTAACAGGCATGTTCTGAGGTATTCATTCTTTCAGACCTGAACAAAAGCCTAAAAGTCACAGAGTCCGATTGAGTCCATTCAAACAATGGCACATTTGCTGTTCCAAGGTGCTTGGGGTCAGCATACTAGGGAATGCCAGGAATCCTGATAATGGAAATACTGAGTATACTCGGAATATCAGATAGATACATGGATAGTTAGAATTAACATTATTGATCCCAAACTGTTAAAATGAATCTGTTAATACTTATATTAATAATATTAATATCTATAGTATTCTTGATACCTAGTATAGGGGATCTAGTTGATTGACTGGATCCACTGTGCCTACTTGATTTTTTGGATATGCTGGTATCAGCGCAGATGCATGTGGCAGTCAGTGGAGGAAGAAGGGAGTTAAAGATGTTTGGACACAAAATGGTCCAAATAAATACTAATTAGTGCTACCATGTTAACTATAGAGACACAATATAGTAATAATACCTGAAAGTTGTGTCCTTTTCCTCCTGTAGGACAAAATTGATGAATGAGGCTTACAATGTTTAGGCCACTGTCAGTATAATACTGGATGTGTCTTAATGCAATGTGATGATGATTTTATCATAAAATGTCTCAAACTTTCTGCTGCAATGACGTTAACTGGAGCTGCTGCGCCTCTAACGCATATAAATGTGCATAATCTCCCTGCAAGAATGTGGTGGCCTAAAACTGTGCTGGTCCTGGTCGATGTGTGAATTGCTGCCATGTGCCACAATTACACTCACATTTGTTTTCATTTCTATCGACTTGGTCTCACTTTTAATTATTTTCCAATCGACCTGCCAAGCAGCAGAGAGCAGGTCAGTGGACGAGTGGATCCTCCAATTCAGAATTCAGAGATTATACACAACCAAATGACACATGTGGACCAAGGCTGCCACACACACAGATCACCAGAACAATAAATACACTGATCTCTCTGTCTTCACCAGAATGGACCATGGAGACAGAGGGATGGGCATCTCTCATCTTCGCTATGAGGAGGAGGAGGGTGAGGGTGTGTGTGTGTGTCTGGATTTTATTATAATTTTTTCTTACAGTGAATTCCTCATTCAAACCATATTGTTTCCACCCTTGAAATGGGTGAATATTCATGTACCCGCTCATATCTGTCCCCAGACCATCAGTCCATCTACATTGGTGTCCCAGTTCCTCGTGGTTACCGACGTAAGCGCAGGCGAAGGCGCTCCAGTCGAGAAGCTCCGGACATGGACCAGGGCCGACGCTACAACCATCGCAGACACCATGACCACGACCACTACCAGGACTTTCACATTGAGGAGGGACTCATGGACTCAAATGAGCAGAGTCTACAGGACCTCAACTGCACAAGTAAGTCAGCAGTCAGCAAAGACTTGCAGTGCCCAGATTCTCCAATCTGTTCTTAAGTAATGTTTTAAGAATCTTACAAATGTCTTTATTTTTCCAACTTACAAACTTCTTAAAATAATGGTGGACACCTCCCTCAACAGAAACAAAGTGACAAACCCACATCATAGTTACAGTGTTCCAGTATTAATCTCAACTGGGCAAGATTTGTTACATTAGAGGCTTACATTTTCATTGTAGGAATTTTAAGACAGGTCAAGGTTGTCTCAAACTTGAGAAAAAAAATCAAGAACAAATTTGAGAACTTTGTTTTCAAGAATGCCATTTATTCTTAAAAATTTTCTTCTGAAGAAACTTAAAAATAAATTTGAGAAAATAGAAAATAAAGAACTTTATTTGAGAATGTCAATTCTTTTTTTTTTTTCTTAAGAAAGTTTTGTGAATCTTGCCCCTGATCTTCTGTGAAGGACAAGCTAAAGTAAGAAAGTTTGGTCTGCGAAGGACTTTCTCTATTCCAGCCATTGCACTCTGACACAGTATTTATCCTGTTACCTAGCAACCATGACCACACAGGTTGTCTCCACCAGAGATGGGGACTTGAGTTTGCTCGTCCGACATAGACTTCAGACTTGACTTGGACTCATGGGCGATTCTAGGATCTGCCCTTTGGGAGGGCTAAGCCCCCATGAAGAAGCTGGCATCCCCTCTTGACAAGGAATTATGAGGCTATTGAATTTAATTCAGTGAAAAGTACAGTCACATAGCGACATTAATAACAATAAAACGTTTCGTTTACTTCTACCTCTTCTTCTTTCTAACATGGCATAAAACGGCATCACACAGTGACATTTCATATCTGATTAGTTTGCCGCTGGGCAACAACTGAACTCTTCGCAATTGAATAGCAAGCGCTAGCTCCTAGCGTCCTAGTTTACCATGTTGTGCATCATTACAAGCCATGCAAATTCAAACGTAAGAGACGTTGATAAAATCGTCATATGGTCAACTGCCGTTTAATAGACATCTGACAGATTATTACCAATGATAGACAGGAAATGCATTCAGGTTGTGCTTGATTTTACTGGCCCGTTTGAGCCATTTACCATTTTCACCATCGCCAAACTAAACAGGTTTGCGAGAAAAAAAAAAATATGATTTGAGGACTAAACGATACGATGGGCTAAGGCAAGTTTTGGATGGTCTTGAGCCCCCCCCCCAAAAAAAAAGGACTAACCTCGCCACTGCTTGGACTTGTACTGAAAAGACTTCAGACTGGACTCGGACTCGTGAACAATCATTATGGAAATTTTGAAAAGTCTGACGATCTTAACCTTCTTTTTGTCACTATAATAACCATATTAAGCATCGGGTGCGCGCCTCAACCACTCGTACCTCAGACGACGGTAACTATGGCGACCGGCACACTTGCAGCTGCTTCTGTAATTAGTGACTCCGCACAGATTATTGTTATCCTGCGCGTTTATTATTAGTGACTCGGGCTCCGAACAGAGTCACTATCGTTATCCTGCGCGTTTATTATTCTTTTTTTTTTTATATATAAAAGTTTTTTTTCCTCTTCCGTAAAAGGGTTCTTGTCGGAGGGCTTTCGATTTAGCGCCACGGACCAAAGCCCATCATGTGGGGCCTGTTTGGGATCGGTGTGCTATCCGTTTTCTGGGTAGAATACGATATTTTGGCGCCGTAAACGGCGAAAACGTGGCCAAAAAACTCCATTCATTTCCTATGAGAGACGGCGAAAATCCTAAAAAATCTTCACCTTTTTCAAACCTCTGATACTTTGGCATACATCCAGCTACACAGTCCATTTTACCTTCAAAACGGAGGGAAACTTGTTGTCTTTCAATTGGTGTTTTCATCTTTCTGATATCTTTTATACTTTTCAAACAGCGATTGTTCAAGCGTGATGTTCGTTTCACCTCATTTCTTCTGAAAGTTTTAGTTTCCCATGTGTGTGTATTGCACTGAATGTTGGTGGCTGAGAGTGGAGGAATCTTCAGTTAGAGTGCGTGAGTGAGCTGAAGATTCTCTAAAAATGTATTTTTAAATCGCCCTCACGGCCACATAGTTTAAGGTACGTGCCTCATTTTCTCCAAAGTAGTAGAGATTCTTGTCCTCTCTTGAAAAATGTCTTTAACTGTGGGACAAACCAAATTTGAACTGTGCCCCTCTAAAGGACATGCTCACCCCTCCTCTGTCCTATTACTCCCCATGTATTTTTCTCTGCCCACAAGGAGAGGAGTTCACATTTTCACGTGTTTTTAACTCGCTCCCCTGTCCACAGTTTACATCCTAGAAACACCAAAATACGCACACAGCTTCAGACACTTGTTGTGGCGCTCAGCGTCTGCTCGGTTTTCTGATAAGAGTTACAGTTTTGTCACAAATTGCCTCAGAGTGAGAGGCTCGCAGACCAAAATGAACCTGTTTTCTAATGGGCTCTGTGAGAAGGATGATGCAATCCAAGCTCAGACACACAGCTGCAGTCAATTAAGTCATCAGACTCCTCTGATTGGAGAGCAGCTGAACAACTGCTACCACTGACATTTGTGTCCCGTCAGCACGCACCCCGAGTCACTCTCAAAATTTCTGCCAAGGAATTTTTCTAGTTCTTCTTTTTACTATTATATAAGTTATTATTCCTCTTCCGTAAAAATTTAGATTTCAAACTCATCGGAGGGCTTTGAATTCACCCCCACGGATCAAACCCCATGTCAGGTTTAAGCCACCTAGCACATTATTAAACACACAGGGAAGAAAGACAAAGGACAACAGCGCTCATTTTACTTGCAAGGAGAACAGACAGAGATGTGCTCAGTGACACTCTCTACCCGCTCTGGAGTATCTCTTCTGTTCTCCCCCTTTTTATTTCCTTAGGGTGGTCCCTAGTTACAAAATCTTGCAGCTCTAAAGGTGAGAATACACAGCTGCAAGTAGTGAATGAATAGACGCTTGTTATATGATTTATATTCAAGTTACAAGTCACAAGAAACACAAACACATTGAGGGTTAGTTTATGAACGAAGTAATCTCGCTTCGACATCCTCCCTTTCTTCATAAATCTTCTTCGAAGGTCGTTGCTTCTTCTTCGGAGGTATGACCTCTGCTCCTGCTAGTAAAAACACAGGTTTCTGCATTCTTGCAGGGTCAGTAAAAGTTGAGCAGCACTGTGATAATCACTTTATGTACATTTATTCTAACACCCCATTATCTGGGGCCTGTTTGGGATCGGTGTGCTATGGTTTTTCTGGGTAGAATACAATATTTTGGCGCCGTAAACGGCGAAAATGCAGCCAAAAAACTTAATTAATTTCTAATGAGAGATAGAGATGAGTGATAATCCCCCAAAATCTTCAGCTTTTTCAAACCTTTGATACTTTGGCATACATTTAACCTTTAAAACGGAGGAAAATATGTTCTCTTTCCAGTCTTGTTTTCATCTTTCTGATATCTTTTATACTTTTTGATCAGCGATTGTTCAAGTGTCATGCTCATCGCACCTCTTTTCTGCTGAAATTTTCAGTTTCCCATATGTGTGTATTGCATGGAATGTTGATGGCTTAGAGTGGAGGAATCTTCAGTTAGAGTGCGTTGGTGAGATGGTGATTATCAAAAAAAAATGCAAAGCGCCATTACGTGCACATAGTTTGAAGTACAAGTGTCATTTTCTCCAAAGTAGTAGAGATTCTCGTCTTCTCTTGAAAAATGTGTTTACCTGTCAGACAAACCAAATTTGAACTGTGCCCCTGAATGATTTTTCTTCTCTTTTCTTCTCTGACTCTAACAGGAAGGGTGAAGGCAATTGGGTCAGCCACCCTGCCAATGAGGTGTCCTTTATTAATTTTTCAGGGACTATACGTAGTTATACTTTCAACTTACAGGCAGGTTACAGGCTTATTGTTGACCACATAACATTAATGTTACAGGTTTATCAGGTTACCATTACACTGGATGATAGATGAGAGAACCTTTATTACAACCAGAAGAGACATGAGAGATTATTTTTTTAGAGACTTGAGATTTGACTTGGACTTGTGACCAAAGACTTGAGACTTGACTTGGTAGCCAGTGCTATCCTGTAGCACTGGCTACCACAGAATCATAAAACATCCTGAGGATAGTCCTGCAGATACTCTCTGACCCTGGCCTCCAACCTGTCAGACACACTAACACAACACAAACCCACAAACACAATAGTGACACAACACAATACAAGCACACTCTCACAACATTAACACAACATTGACACACACTAGATTAATTAACATTTCTAATAGGTTAACTAAAGATTTTTTAAGAAGCGTAAGCATGAACTGAAGAATGGACCTCTTAAAGGGACACACTGAAGTTGAGAATTTTCTTTTTGTCGTCACATGTAATTTATTTCATGGTCATTCTGGAAACACAACATAAAAGAGGAATCATTATCAAATAGTTGTAGTCAATAAACAGATTTGATAGCAATGACCTTGACCACGGTGTTAGTTCTGCTGATTCTGGTTTTTAACTTGCAGATCCTGTAAATAAACTGAAATGAAAGGCAAATGTTCATTCATCTTCTACCGCTTATCTGTTTTTCGGTCGGATAGTATTGGTAGCTGGTATTGGTTCCAGCATCCCCTGCTGCCCCAAAATGGATAAGCGGTAGTAGATGAATAAATGAATGAGTGAACAAAAAGCCAATTTGATTTAACCCCAAAATGATGATGATTATTATGAGGATGATGATGATGATTGTGATGATGATGTGGTGGTGATCATGGTGATGATGATGGTGATGATTGTGATGACGATGGTAATGAGGAAGATTAAGATGATGACAATGATGGTGATGGTGAAGATGGTGATTATGGTGATGATGGTGACGAAAAAGTCTCTTTCTTCCAGTTTCTCCAGCAGCTGAGCGGCTTCGTTACATCCTGAGTGAGGATGATGATCTTCCTACACCGACACTGTTCACTGAAATGGACACGTTACAGAGAGAAGGGGACGAGCTGGAGTGGAAGGAGTCGGCCAGGTCACAATGAGACATACACATGCTGAGACAGACATACAATGATGCAGACACAAGCTGAGATAAACACACATTGAGACAAACACATTATGAGACGGACCATGTAAAAGACACATGCTGAGACAGACACACGCCAGTAGAGAGCAGAACAAGACATGTAAAGACCAGTAAATCCACTACACCAGTATATCCAGTATAGTCTAGTGAAGGATGCCCCCCTCTCCCCAACAGGTGGGTGAAGTTTGAGGAGAAGGTGGAAGAGGGGGGGGAGAGGTGGAGTAAACCCCACGTTTCCACGTTGTCACTACACAGTCTCTTTGAGCTAAGAACATGTCTCCAGACGGGGACAGTGCTGCTGGACCTGGACGGCTACTCTCTGCCACAAATCGTAGGTGAGCTTTACCCTGCCCCCTTGATGGCATCACAGTAGCATGTTGGCAAACAATAGCTCACAGGTCACTTATTGCTGTCATTAACTCTGTCCTAATCTTTGTTCTTAATGCTGTCCTTAAATCTGTAAATCTTTTCTTTGTCCTAAACTATGTCCTTAAGTCTTAATTTATGTTTTCCTAAACTCTGTCATTAACTCTGAACAGTGTTGTCAACATTAACCTCCTGAGCACTGAGCTTCAATTAGCATTGCATCTTGGTGAGATTTCTTGGCCATTTTGATTGGCCCCTGATTATTGTAATGTGCTTTGATGGCCACAAGAGGAAAGAGATCGACAAGTTAAGTTAAGGAAAGTATAATGGTGAAGGCAACTGGGAAGCATGGTGTAGTGGTTAGCGCTGTATCCCCATAATAAGAAGGTCGTGGGCTTGGTTCCCAGCCTGGGGCCTTTTTGTGCAGAGTTTGCATTTTCTCCCTGTGTCTGCATGGACTTCCTCTGAATACTCCGGTTTCCTCCCACTGTCCAAAGACAGTGCATGCATGTCTAGGTTATCTGGTGACTCTAAATTGTTCGAAGGTCTGAATGCGAGCATGAGTGGCTGCTTGTCTTTGTGTGTTGGCCCTGTGATGGACTGGTGATCTGTCTGGGGTGTACCTCGACCTCGCCCCGAGTGTTCACTGGAATTTGCTCCAGCACCCCCGGCGGCCCAGAAACAGATAGGCAGTAGAAGATGGATAGATGGATGGGTGAAGGCAACCCAAACAGTAATGTCCTCATATGGGGATGCAGGAGACTATGGAAACAGTGGAAACAGGAAACAGTAGAAACTCTTTAACCAGCTTGTGAAGCAGCTGCCGCTAAAATGGATGAGCCTTCATGTGTGAATAAACAATATGAGATTTTTTGACTGTGACTGTGTTTGGCTTTCATTTATGTTTCAGTTTGTCAATTTTTGTTTGGTTCTTTTTACACTTGTCTCAAATGAAATAATATTAATGTGATTATAATGACAAAAAGTTACTTTTTTCTGTGACTATGCAACTCTGAGTGAAAACAGAAGTCAAAGATGCAACCAATCAATACAGTGTTCACCACGTTAATGCTGCAAAACCCGTGTTAATAGACAAAAAGAACCCAACTCATGTGTGACAACAGCATGAGGCTTTGGTATCATCAACCCCTGGCAATATATCAAACTTGATTTGTCTTCTTTCCCTATAGACCGCAATGCATTCTACTGTCCTGTGTTTTTTTCCAGATGACATCATTGAGCGGCAGATTGAGGAGGGAATGCTATCCCCTGACCTCCGAGGCAAGATCACGTTTGTTCTGCTCAGGAAACATCGACACCAGACCAAGAAGCCCATCCATCGCTCACTTGCTGACATTGGCAAGTCCAGCTCCTCCACCAGTGAGTGTCCTTACCAAGAACTACTGAGACTAGTTGGTAAAGTCTGAAAGGTCCAGACTGCAGCTGACACCTGGTCCAGACTGAACATGAAACCAGGGTCCAAACTGAAGCTGAAATCTGGTCCAGACTAAACCTGAAACCTGGGTCCAAATTAAAGCTGAAACCTGGTACAGACTGAAGCTGACACCTGGTCCAGACTAAACCTGAAACCTGGGTCCAGACTGAAGCTGACACCTGGTCCAGACTAAACCTGAAACCTGGGTCCAGACTGAAACTGAAACTTGGGATAGCTGAAGCTGAAGAGGAAGTTGAAGATTATCCTAAAAGTGAAGCTGAATATGAAGTGGAAGGGAAAGGGGAAGGGGAAGGGGAAGATGAAGCTGAAGGTGAGGCTGAAGATGACGATGAAGATGAAGATGGAGTTGTGCCTGTCCCATCTGTCATGTCCTCACTTTGACGAGGCCATGCTGTTGAACAGAGGCTGCTTTGTCATATCTTGTTTCCATCATTATGACAGATAGTCATAAAATAAGTGTTATCTCTGATTGGTACGTTCTGGTCTCATGATCAATGATCCCTCACTCTGTTTGTGTCCACCATGAGATCGGAGTGTGGGGCCACGGGGAGGACCAGGCCCTGGATCAGGAGCCACCTTCAACCGGTCAACAGAAGACCTCCGGATGAAGCAACAATCCACCAACTATGGCCGCCTGTGTGAGTCACTAGATCTGTCTTTGTTTGTGTGTCTCTGTGTCTATCTCCCTCTCTCAGTTTCTGTTTAGTGTCAGTGTCAGCTTTAGTGAGTTAGCGTGTAAGGTCTCTAGGGTATTTGGGTGCTAGGGTGTTTGGGTATTAGGCTATTAGAGTATTAGTGTTAGCCCGACTCTTCTTTGTCCTCACTCACACCATGTCCGCTTTGTTTATTGAACTTTATTGAAAAATTTGTGGTGCAGGATAAAAATCAACTGTTTTAAACCCTAACCGTAAACAACAACAATCATGACAACAAACCTTGGCAATCTAGTGTTTGATCTGAGGCAGCGAACATGTCATGAAGATGTTGTTTGTCTTATCCAGGCCATGCCCAGAGCCGAAGTATGAACGATATAGCAGACACCCCCAGCACAGACCAGGTGAGCCTTCACTGCTCAGCCTCCACATGAACATTTGAGACGGACATGTTGTGTGTTTGTGCCGCTGTGGCTTCACAAACCAGAGTGTCTGTGACTCCATGTTGTGTTTTCATGACTTTTTGTTTATCTAATTTTGTCCTTTTCGTTGCCCCCTATTGTTGAGGAGCACACCTGGCTGTGTGTTGGCCCGGCTTTGTGTTAAGCTGAATTGATGCTTCCCTGGAATGGTGAGAGCAAGCTCCACTCTGAGTGGCATCAGACTTTTCTGGCAGAAGCTTGTGGAGGTGACAGCCACTGAGCCCCTAACCCTAAACCCTCATTATGTAGTGCAATGTAGTGACATTACTTCAACTTGAGCGGCAAAGGGCCCTGCTGTTGTTGGCTGGATTAGGCTGCCTGGCTGTTGAATTAGGATTGAGTGTCACCCACTAAAATAACTAATGGGGATGAATAACTGAATAAGAATTTTTGACACACAGCACCAAGTGCAGAGTGTTTGTTGGGCTGGATGTTCAGATTGTATTTACAGGCTACAGTAGTTCACATGTGGCAGTTTGCGTGTGTGTGTGGGTATGGCCCATTATCTATATTGAGCGGAAACCATGAAAATCCTAGATGTCAGTGTCCATTCCTCATGCCTACCTCTCAAATGGGAGTTGATTAAACGGCTCTTTTAAATTAATAATGAGAACCGAGTCACACTTGAGAGCCGTTCTTTTTATATGCAAATTGTCCACGCTACTTTCATGTGACATGTGAATGGCTCATGACATCTTTGAGTTTCTGAGTTGTCCCTGGAACTCTCCATTCACGTAAATTCATCTATGTGCAGCTGTATCAACTTCGGGGAAGAGATATAAGTAGTGAGCACCACCCTAACGGAAAAAGTCGGCAGAAAATTTTCTGTGGGGTGGCCAGGATGGAGACTGAAATAATTTGGAGGTGGCATTGCACGAACATAAAAAAAGTTGAATATACAGTATACAGTGCTTGCTCTATTTTTATATTCATACTTGCTTTGAAACTCTGAGTAGAGTTGAGTTAATTGATTTTTTTTTGCTGACTGTAGTATATATGTTGTATGTAGGGCCTGCTCCTGGGATGTTACACAGAATTTCGGCTGTGATGATAAGGCATTCTGTTCCATTCTATAATGCATATAATAAATTGCCTAAAGTTATGAAGTCAAGACAGAATCATAAATATATAAAAGTCTGACTGTATCGTTTAGCCCTTTAAAAGTTTATTTTATGCATGAGAGATATAAAACACATACACACATGTTAAGTAGTTTATAAATTATATTAAAATGCATTTAGGCAGAGTTCACAGGTTATCTCATTTCTATCTCCTCTCATCGGTGAAGCAATACACATTGTAATCTATTTTTTCGTTATGGCAGCTCTCAGTAGAGTTTAGTCAGGCACTGTTATATTATGTTACACAGGAAGCGCAGATGTTTTATTGTGAAGGAAACCGGAAGTTGTGTTGTGGTTGCCGGGCAAAAGTGAACAGGTGTGTGAAGAAAATAAATAAAAGTGGATGCTGCCGCCCACCTCCACCACTGACAACAGGCAAGATAAAGCACAATCCAATATTTGTCAGAGAAGCAAGTTCAGGTCAACTAATAATTTACATTGCCATATGACAACTCAAAACCCGACAGTAATTATGTTGAATGTGAGAAAAGAACTGACTGACTCCGGCACCAATGAGAGTGACTTCTCCTTCACTGAAAGTCCCCTCTACTTCCACAGACTACTTCCAACTAGATCTGCCTCCACATCAGGTAGTGTAAGACACCAGGCCACAAATATTCTGTCTACAGCACCAGCATCACCTAACACTCCCTCAGACATCATTACCCGGCCAAATGGAATTCTAATCAACATCTTACCTTATAATTGCTACCACTGATTATTTCCCTTATAAAAATTACCCCTGGTTGACTTCTAAAAAATTACCGTAATTAATATAAAGACGAGTCAGTCTTTGGAACGGCTCTTTGAAATGAATGCCTTCCCTTCAAATCTTAAACCATAAATCCCATCTCTAACATGGAGGGCTTATCAGTCTCTGTTATTGAGTGTCACATGTATGTTCAGGTTAATTGGTGAGTCTAAATTGCTCAGAGCTCTTTAGAGAAACACAAGAAACTTGTGCGACAAAAAAATGGACCAGACTCAGTGAACACCCTCCTACCAACAAATTTTCACACTGCTCTATGCTCCCTACAGATGATATACAATTAGGCCAGTGAGCGGTGATAGCTATCATGTCTTCGGGGTCATCAGGTGGGAACCTCCTTTCACCAGTGTTTCATCTAGTTAGGCCCACAACACCTCCAGAAGGCTAGACCATGAACACTGGCGTCCCAGAGTCACCCCCCTAATGCCAGCCATCACCACTCCTCACACAAAAACACAACTATCTCAAACAGCACTACTATCACCTACTCTGACCTCTCACCAACTGCACCAGTGAAAGCGGGGTGGGGATACAGACCCTGGTTCGGGTAGGGGGGAGAAATAGAAGAGAGAGAAAAGTAGGGATGGGATACAGACCCTGGTTCGGGCAGGGGGCATGAGAGTATAGAGTGTGCAGGAAGTGGAGGCACTACAAGCTACGCTAGCACACCAGCAGATTCAGCAACCAAACTCACCTGAACAGCCAAAGCCAACACTCCAACACAGGCCAATTCTCCTAGGCTAACCACATGGTGTCGAAAGGCACCAACACACAGCACTATTTCAAACAACACCACTGTCAACTACTCTAACCTCTCACCAATTGCACCAGTGAAAGCGGGGTGGGGATACAGACCCTGGTTCGGGTAGTGTGAGAGACTAACCTTACAACTGGACAAAATGTGCTTTAGAGTTGCAGTACCTGAACACAATGAACATAACGGGTCTCCATTTACCCAGAGCTTTAGGTTCTGGGGAGTTGGCAAGACATCTAATGTTACCCCTATCAAAAATCTAATCCTACTTTCCTCCATACTCCACAGCTCTTTCCAACTAAGCTTCTTCTTCTCTACACCTTCCCAGTTCAACCACTGTCCCTGCTTAGCCTGAGCCACTGCCCTCGCACTCCTTAATATTTCCTCCTGTCTACGCACCTGCTCTACAACCAGCTTCCTCTTCTCTTTGGGACCTGCTCTACTCCACACCGGTTTGCCTGAGCCAAGCCCCAAGCCTCCCCGGCCTATCTGTACATTACCCACAATCTCGGTATGCCTAAGAGTTGCTTCTGCTTCCTGCACTGCCATTCTTGGATTCCATTTTCTCCCCTTTGGTTGGGTTCAGAACCACTTTACTAACAACCATGTCTTTACTCCCAGATAACAGGAGCTCTGTCCTAACCTTAGTACATTTAAACTCCTCCACTAAACTAGATGCTGGGAGCTGTAGTATGCCTTTCCCATACAGTGCCACAGTGCTTAAACATCTCGGAACCCCGAGCCACTTCCTAATGTAAAAGCTTACTAGTCTTTCCATTTTCTCTGCAGCAGATATTGGAATCTCATATACTGACAGTGGCCACATCAAACTAGGAAACAATCCAAACTGCAAACACCACAACTTCAACTTTCCTGGAAGTCCTGATTTATCTATTCTGTCCAGTCCCTCAGCAACATCTTTCCTAAACTGCACTACCTGTTCTCTGTCATTCAAATCTGCCTTGTACCACCTACCTAAACTCTTTACTGGTTTTTCCCTAATTATTGGAATTGCTTCTTCATCTATTACGATTTCGATCACTTAATCTTCCTCTACTTATTGAAATACTTCTAGACTTACTAGGCTTGATTCTCATACTAGCCCACTTTAAGTTTTTATTAAGTCTCTCCAGTATTCATGGCACCGTCGTAGTTATCAACGTCATGTCGTCCATATATGCCCTAATTGGTGTAAGGCGCATCCCATCCTGCCGCCTCTCTCCACCTACAACCCACCTAGAGGCTCTAATAATTACCTCCATTGCCATTGTGAATGCTAATGGAGAAATCGTACACCCTGCCATAATACCTATTTCTAACTTCTGCCAACCTGTTGTAAAGCCTGCTGTACTTAAACATAACCTGATATCCTGGAAATAGTTTCTTACTAAATTGACAACTACTCCAGGCACTCTAAAATAATCAAACGCCTCCCAAATAAGACTATGTGGCACTGACCCAAATGCATTTGCTAAGTCCAAGAATATCACATGCAAATCTCTTTTCTCACTCTTGGCTGCCTGAATCTGATGCCAAGTCATGCTAGTGTGCTCTAAACACCCTGCGAAACCTGGTATTCCTGCCTTCTGTGCTGAAGTATCTATTAAGCTATTCCTTTCTAAATAACTAACTAGTCTCCGTGCAACTACACTAAAGAAAATCTTCCCCTCTACATTCAGGAGAGAGATCATACGAAACTGACTCAACTCTGAGGACTCCTTCTCCTTGGGAATAAGAACACCTCCTGCCCTACGCCATGCTCTGGGAATAGACTGTTTTTTCCAAACTATTCTTAACTGCCTCCACAAAAACTTTAGGATATCAGGTGCGCTTTTATAGACCCGGTAGGGGACTCCATTTGGCCCGGGGGCAGAAGAAGCCTTCGCACGCCTGACTACCTCCTCTACCTCCTTCCACCTAGGTGGTCTAACATCCATTTCTTGATCTATCTCCCCTAATGGTGGCAGTCCTACTACTCTATTCTGCTCTGAATCTGAATATGTATTTCTCAGGTACTCTTCTACTTCTATCTTTGTCGCTTTAAGCTGCCCTCCCTTTTCCTGGCTAAACAATCCTTTAACAAACTTGAACGGGTCCCTGCAAAATGCTGTTCTTACATATTCTTTCCTTTTTCTCTTTTTCCTAAGATTTTCAGCCCTTCTAAGCACAGCTAGCCTATTTCTCAATCCCTATTGCAACACATTAATTCCCTCTCTCTCTTCCTCTGTAGCTCTTTTCCACTGCTTTCTTAATTGTCTTCTTTCTTTAACTAATTTCTCAATTTCTCTTTGCCGTCTAGACTTAGCTACCTGTACTCTTTCAACCCTCTTTCTATCTTGCACCCCAAATCTTTCGACACCGTAAGAGTAGATTATGTCTCCCATTTTTTCTAATCTATCACTTGCGTCTCCTCCTAGTCTACTCAGAATTATTGACAAGTCCCTATTGACTGTCTCCCATTCCTTGCTACTATTTGCCCGTGGCCATCTAACTCTAGCTTTCTGCTCCATATCTCTCTCTCTAACTGGCCTATTCACCTCAATGTCAGCTGCATCCCTTCTTATAATCTCCTCTTCCACCCCTGTGGCTGTGTTGTTGATATCCTCCGAACTGTGGTTTTCTACCTGTCGCTGGATTTCATCCGACTTACTCAATCAACTTCTTAAAAAGTTCTGATCAATGCGGCCACACTGCCCTTCCTTTCCCACACATCTCATTCTTCCTTGATGCACTCTAAGGCCTCTGACTGATGTTATTTTCTGCCAACCACAAGGACAAACCTGGAGCATCTTTCCTCTAATCTACCGTCTTTATTCCCTCCAGCCACACTCGCTATGCCCTTCAAACTATTCTGCCCACATCTAGTCCTAGAGAATAGGTCCGTGCCCCTATCCTTCACTGAGTCACATATCCAACTCGTAGTCTTATCCGTTCCAGTATCTGTTACCGTGTAGTCTGCCTGTGAGTCATCTTCCACCCCTGCTCTCGCTGACCCTTGGGGTATTTTCTTTAAGTGACTTGTAGCTTGTGCTGGTTGTGACAAAGCTGTTGCGCCTTGCCACTGCTACCTTGGATTGCTAGTCCACGGCAGCACCTGTGGGGTCTTTGCCTCATGTCAGCTGTCTATCCAAGGTCTGAGTAAGAGTGTGTGTGGTTGTTTTTCTGTCTGTTTCTATGTGGCAATGGGCTGGCGACCTGTCCTGATAAGCGTTAGCAGATGAATGAATGAATGAATGTTCCAGATGTAATAAGATGCAAATTGGGACATGAGACTGCAACAGCAAGAAAAAAAAATATACACAAAATAATGGTGCAAAGGACAGTGGAAAGGATATATAAAGTGTATTTATTCTTGAGGATGTGAAATATCATATATGAGGTTCTTTTGCTTTGAGATGTCTCCTGTCTTCCTGCAGCTAAAAAACAAGTTCATGAAAAAGATCCCCAGGAATGCTGAGGCATCCAACGTGTTGGTGGGAGAAGTGGATTTCCTGAACAAACCCTTTGTGGCCTTCGTCCGCCTGGCTCAGGCCACTACTCTAGGGGGTTTGACTGAGGTTCCTGTACCAACCAGGTCAGACAATCTGTTGCCTCCAACCTCCTATTCTTATTAAAATCATTTTCACACTCACCCATCCATCTGCACATCTAACACCTTCTCACCACCACACAGGTTTCTCTTTATTCTTCTTGGACCACAAGGAAAGGCCAAGTCCTACAATGAGATCGGCCGAGCCATTGCAACACTAATGGTAGATGATGTGAGTATCTAATATTAGCACACGCTAACACTGATATAACATAGCATAACGTAACATAAAGTTATGTAATGTAACACAACACAGCATAAGATGACATAAAGCACAACATAACATGACATAGCATAACATGTTATATAACTTAATGTAATATAAAATAACATAAAATAAAAGCATAGCAGGTAGCAGATATTTAGATTGGTCTCTTCTATTTGAATTATTGTGAGGGAGAGGGGCAGAAAATGGAATTTGTTGTCAGAGCTGCGAGCTGCAGTTGAAGCTGAAATGTATGTGTTGTATTGTATGTACTGCTGCACTGCAATGCAGATTGTTGAGTGTGGATTTGATGCAGAGTTTCCACAGGGGAAATTAGGACTCTGATTTAATCGTGGACTGTTATTCACTGATTCAATGCATGTTTTAATAGCAGAAAAAGCGGCTTCTTACCATGTTCTACTTCCACACAAGTGGTTAGTTCCAGTGCTAGCTTGTTGACAGACTTCAGTGTGTTAGCAGGACTTTGTGCTCTCTCATCTCCTCAGTAGGTAAGTCCATGTGACAATAAAGAGCGAGAGGCCTAAATGCTGTAGCACTTTACATTTGTCTCATTACGTGGTTTCATTAACGTTTGTTAATGTTGACAGACAAGCAGCCCAAAAAATCCAGTTATTAGCTGGAGAAATGTAGCGGTTGGAGCCAAAGGCTTCAGTAACCCCATCTAATGATTGCTCTGGAGGCCAGAATAAAGCTGGACTGTTTATGTGGAGGGAGAAACCAATGAAAGTGCCCTAGAGCAGAATAACAATTCCCAATGACCTGAAGTCTGCTTAGTGTGATGTGACAAGCTGCAAAGCTCGAGCTGGACCAAATATAATCTTTAATTTTGCTGTTACGCTCCTATGCATTTGACTCAGTGTTTCCGTGCAATGATCAGTTCCTAATTTACATTGGGGCTCCAGTTGTCAATTCAGCTTCCACAAATTATGTTTTACACATTCTCCAGAGGCCATTAAAGAAGATAAGTCAGCCTCAGATGTTGTTATTACAGCATTGCATCCAGATCAGTATCACCTTGTTAGAAGCCAAAGTCAAATGGTAGAATTCTCTCCCTCTATTTCCCCTAGCTCTTCAGTGATGTGGCCTACAAAGCCAGAGATCGGGAGGACCTCATTGCAGGCATAGATGAGTTTCTGGATGAAGTAATTGTGCTTCCGCCTGGAGAATGGGATCCTAAAATACGAATTGAGCCACCAAAGAAAGTCCCCTCTGCAGACAAAAGGTGGGAGTTTTACCATCCAGCTCAACGAGGAACAGAAATCTCTGAACTTGTCTATGTGAATTTGAATATCACAGAACTCAAACTGTTTTCTCTAAGATTTAAACTCACCCCTGCTGACATGGAGGATTCATCTCTCCATGTCAACACCATCAGACAACAGCTGACAAGTTCCTAACCTTCTGATGCCATCATGGAGTTAACACAAATAAACACATTTGGTTTAATGTGTCTTTGTAGGAAGTCAGTGTTCTCCCTGAATGAGTTGGGGCAGGTGAACGGTGCTGCTGGGGGAGGAGGAGGCCTGGCTGAAGATGAAGAAATGCCAGTGCAGCATGAGCTGGGAGAGGAGTTGGCCTTCACTGGGCGGTATGTTGTCAGGCCACACGGCCAACTGCTGCAGGTTTGGATGGAGCGCTATCCATTTGACAAAGCAAGAAAATTATCTTCAACACCCCCAATGGAACCTTCAAGAACACTTGAAGTCAGGGGTGCCAAACTCAAATTCACAGTGGGCCAAAATTAAAAACTGCGCCGAAGTCGCGGGCCAAACTCAATATTTATTGAAAAATGGACTGCAACTCTTCATTGCGTTTCTGAGCTTCAAGGTCGGCAAATCGCTGGGTAAATTCGGTGCTGAGTACGCTGAGTTTTCCAGCAAACTGTGCACTAGGCAACACATCGGGTCTGATAAGTTTGTCCAATGTGCCTGGTAGAATGGATGCCAACGATTGTCAATGGAAAGGGAGGGGGCGTTTAGCGGTCTCGGCTGATGCGCCAACGCAAAGCATTCTGGGATTTGTGATATTAGTGGTGTATGTGCTATATACTTGTGGGCCAGCTCGAATGCAAATTTGGTGTGGTCTCGGCGGCCAAATATAATTACACCGAGAGCCAGATTTCGCCCGCGGGCCTGAGTTTGACACTCGTGCTTTAAGATAATATACCAAGATTAATCTGATTGATTAATCTCAGTCAATGTTGCAGTTTTAGCTCTACCCCAAGTAACAGGACTAACAACCCTCCGCCTGCCCACTGACGGTGGGGGGGCTTAACCCCCCCCTCAAAAAGTCTTAGCCCCCCCAAGCAAAAATTAAAACACTGTAAGCACTATCCACAATCAACTGCTGCGTTGCTATGCCATTGCCATATGTCAAAGCTGTAACATATGTATCAAACCAATCAAATCACAAATTAAGAAAAAGTTACACGCATACAAGAGAACTAGAGTGCATGTGTCTATGTGTGACCGACAGACAGTTAAAATTTGTAGGCCCCCCCCGATAAAAATCTAGCCCCCCCCAATTAAGAATTTCTGGCAACGTTACTGCACCTGCCATAGCAGGAAACATACAGTCACAAGATTTTATTTATTGATCTGATGTTTGACCTTCTCTTTAATGCTGCAGAAAGAAGTTTTATGTAGTTTAGCTGATCTTATTTAAGATTATCTTAGCTTTGCTTATATTTAGCTAACTGTTGTATGTGTGTGTAACAGTTTCTGTGGGGGCCTCTATCTGGACATAAAGAGGAAGCTGCCGTGGCTCCCCAGCGACTTCTATGAGGGTTTTCACATCCAGTCCATCTCCGCTGTTCTATTCATCTATTTGGGCTGCATCACCAACGCCATCACCTTTGGAGGACTTCTGGGAGATGCTACTGATAACTACCAGGTAAAATGGAGCCTGGTCATCAGAAAAAGCTTACATTTTTCTGCCAGTCAGTCCTTTTATATGAGCTGCTGTTTATCAGCTCAGCATCATCTGAAACAGTTGAAAGAACTTTTACCAAATGATGCTCAATCAAAAAGGAGTACTTCCTGGTTGTTATTTATCAGACTGTGACAGATTTAGTTTCACATTGCTTCATAACTGCACCTCAGCAGAAACAAAAAGTTTTAGATATAATAGATATAAATTTTAGATTAAATCAAGATGAGCTGATGAGCAGATAAATACTGAGACCAATAGTCTCTTTTCTTCATTTAAGTCTGAATTTGTCTTTGCTAAGTGGCTCATGCAGAATAAATATTATGTGAATAAGGATAAGGAAGTAGGATCTAGTTCAAATATAAACCTGAGCTCGCCCACTGTGCCAACAGGACATTAATTTTAATAAAAAATAATGTCCTGTATAATTTGAAATAAAAAAATATTGGTAAAAGTATTAGAGCTCTGGGTTAAAGGGGTTATATGTAGAAATACTTCCTGGATAAGAAATTTCACTTCCTGGACTAATTGCCCTGCTTCCGCTCCTTGTGCTAAGCTAACAAACTGAGACAATAATGTCTCTCTTATGTGTCTTTTCCCTGTAGGTCACAGTTTGTCACATATAAACCTGAGTTCCCGATTAAAATCAGCTCTGTCATTGCAGGAAGTCCAATTGTAATTTGTGTGTCATGTTGATGAAACCACTGAGAGGTTCTATCCATCCTTAGCTTGTTTTCCTCCACATAATGTTGTTGAACTCTCTACCCAGCTGTCCATCATTTTTATGAGAGAGATAAACTGAGACACGTCAGCTTTTATCTGGTTTCTCTGTTCCAAGTCTTAACTGGTGCCATTCATTCACTCGCTCACTCAATCACTCATTCATTCATTTATTCACTTACTTTGTTATTTGTTCATAAACACATCTCCACGCTACAGTGTGAACCATGCCTCTCCTTTGCATATTTGTGCATCAGTGCTTATATATACACACACACATAAATAAACAAGCTTGAGTTGTTCCTATATCCAGTTGTTTCTAACCTATCCCCCCCCCCCCCCCCCAGGGTGTGATGGAGAGCTTCCTGGGCACAGCTCTGGCTGGTTCAGTCTTCTGTCTGTTCAGCGGTCAGCCACTCATCATCCTCAGCTCCACTGGACCCATCCTCATTTTTGAGAAGCTGCTGTTTGAATTTAGCAAGTGAGTTTCACAAACATTCAGAGTGGTGCAGGGACACTGGGATGTCAGCAACTCTGTCTGTCTTCATGAAGGTCCAGGAAAGAATAGCAGTAGGTGTCCAGCTCACAACAAACCAAATGGGTCAAAGGTCACAGGTCCTAAAAAGATATTGTCTTTGTCAATCTTTAATTCATTCCCCTTGTAGATGCATGTAGGGCAAACAGCCTTGTGTTTGTTGTGCAGATGAATGTAAACATTCATTGACTCCTCCCTCCCAAAGGAACAACAACATTGATTACATGGAGCTGCGTCTGTGGATCGGCATCCACTCCTGCCTGCAGTGCTTCATTCTGGTGGCCACGGATGCCAGTTACATCATCAAGTACATGACTCGCTTTACTGAGGAGGGCTTCTCCAGCCTCATCTCCTTCATCTTTATCTCTGATGCCATCAAGAAGATGGTTGGCTCCTTCAAATACTACCCCATCAACACCGACTTCAAGCCCGACTATGTCACCACCTACAAGTGCGAGTGCCTGGCCCCCGACCCGAGTGAGTTCACCCCTTGACTCAGGCCTCAGGGAGTTTCAGTGGGATTACGGTCACCCAGACTGAGCCCAGTCCAACAATATAAACCCCACTGTGGCTTTATAAGACAGAAGTATGTGATAATATCCCCCACATACATCACAATCAGCATATTCAGCTTCCTCTAGTGGCGTGGGGGGGTCAAAGCCTCAGTCCTCACTAGGTCTGACTGGCTCAGCCTGAGACCACAGACCTCACTGCTAGGTTGGGGATGTTCTGGTGCAGGAGCATTAATAGACCCCGTGGCCGAACCACTTACCCCCTCCAGGTGTCAGCTAACCTCTGTGAAGGCAGCCCACTAAGTCTCCAGTTCTGTCCTTTCCAGACCTCTACCGAGAGAGAAGAGCGCAAGGAGCGCTGCTGTCAGTCAGATATTTCCTCCTGACAACCTGCAGTTGGCTGATGCTCTTGTCCTCTAGTTGGGAAACTGACTGGTACTACCCACCCAGGGAAAATCTGGAAAAAGGGGATTTCTTTCTAGATCCATGCTCTCATCCAGCTGCCCCCCCATCCCTCAGATGTTGCAGCAGGGAACTGCAGCTTAGAGTGCAGGTCATTTAGAGATGAACTGACAGCTGCTCACTGTTCATCTTGACCATATTTATCTTTGGTAAATGTTTCAATCCATCACTGATTTACCCATACTCTCACGTCTCCAATCTAATTTCTGTAGCCTGCATCATTTAGGCCTATGTTGCCATGACAATGGTGATCAAGTTGTTGCTATGTCACCAGCTTTTATGCAGGTAGAGAGCATGGCTTCATGAAATTCAACTTTCCTTACTCACTGTATAAATTCCCAGACCATCTGGAATCTGAGTTTTTGATTTTCAGTCATTCTGACGCTGACTTCTCTAACTGATCTGTCTCCTGTTTGCTTTTGTCATGCACAAATAATGTGGCTGCTGTCTCCTGCAAGTGAGTCTTTGTGTTTGTTTGTGTGCATGAGCCTCACACATCTGCATTATCCAACAGCGTGATTCTCACCATCTTCTGCATTTCTCTTTCCCTTGTTTTCCTCCTCGTTCTGATCTCTTCTTGTGTCACTCTCCAATTCATAAACAGTGGCTGCAATGATTTTCCACGGTTTAGTTCCAATGGCAGATAACAGCTCCAGTGTCTCTGGGGTAAGTTCTTGTTTACATTCAGTTCTTGTTTTTGTGTTTGGAACCGAAAATGGAAGTCTTATCACATATCTGATTCTGAAGATTGAATTACAGGAGACGTTTCTGACCCACAGGGATGACAATGTTAGAGATTCATTTGTTTTTAGCTGAAGCAGGTATCTGCTGTCTTCATTTACCTCACTCCCCCCAATTATAACTTCACATCCAACTTTTCACTGTGTCTTTACGTTCCTCTGTGTCTTTGTTGAAACTCTTCACTTGTTATCATCCATTCCTCTCTTCCACCACTGCCCCCCACCCTCCCAGTTGAATGTGACAGCTCTGGACTGGAGCCAGTTGAGTAAGAAGGAGTGTCTGAAGTACGGAGGCTCTCTGGTGGGAAAGTCCTGCAAGTATGTCCCTGATCTGGCCCTCATGTCCTTCATCCTCTTCTTTGGCACCTACACCATGACTGTCTCCCTCAAGAAGTTCAAGTTCAGCCGCTACTTCCCCACCAAGGTGATACGGCTACCTTTCAACTAATCATGAGCTACTATCCCCTGTCTGAATACAGCAATGACAATAAAGAATCTATCTATTGTAAGAAAAAACACAAATGGATGAAAAACAGAAAAAGCTTAATATGGGTGTATTACATTTCCATTGGAAAGCAACTAAGTGAAACCTCTTCAGTAATTTTAATGTCCTTTTAATGTCTGTAGCAATTATATCTAATAAAAGTACAGAAAACATAATGAAATAGCTCAGTAAAATGACATAATGGCGTTCCACCATGTTTAATTCATATATATATATATATATATATATATATATACCACTCTATCAACATTACAGTGTTTGGGATCATGTGTGTGTGCTTGTATGCTCCTTTCCTTTGTCTTAGGGACATAAAAATAAATCAGGGGCTGTTGCTACCTTGAGCCTTTAATTACATTTTAAACAGTGAAATGCTATAAATACCACAGAGCAAACAGAAAATAACAATATTTTAATAATAAAAAAAAAAAAAAGCAGCAGTCTCTAACCAATACGTAAAGCTTGCTCACATCACTCTCTGATTTAATAAATGGACCCATTAGCAGAACAGAGGCCTGATATAGATGGGGACACTGATTGTTCAATCCGTTCAGGTCCAACACCACATTGATGCTGCCCATCTGCTGTGTCTTTTATTTTTATATTTTTGCCTCCTATCAGACCTGCTTTCTGCTCTCAGCCCTGTAAGGACTGGATTCTGTGTCTCATCCAAAATCCCACTCTCTCTCTCTTTCTTTCCATGGGTGGTGCTAGCTGAGGAAGCTCATCAGTGACTTCTCTATCTTCATGTCCATTATGACTTTTGTGGGACTTGACATGTTGATGGGACTCAAAACCCCGAAATTGATTGTTCCCACAGAATTTAAGGTAAAGAAAGAACTTTTCAAGTTAGGGGTTCATTCAGAAGTAAGATGGCAAACAAAAATCTAAGAAATATTCAACATTTTCTGAATTTTATTTATTCCTTTTGATGAGTTGATTGAAGCCATGTTAATATTTCTCATAGGAAGCTACAACCAGGATTGACTTTCGACACTGTGCTATTCTTAGAGAAAATTATGGGAGATGTTACATGTTTAGGGTAATGTTGGTTACAAGTGAAAAAGTTATCAACTATATACATAAATACGTATGAATGTCTATAATCAGTTAGGAGAGATTTTAATAGACAGTACAAAGTTCTGCTGCTGGAACTGTTTTAAATGTATCTATTACTTATCTACAACTGTGATTATTAGGAATTTTTATATTTTATTTTTTAGTTTTCAAAGATTTTCAAAGGTCTGGATGTAGCAGTGAAGATGATAAGTTGTTATGTGAGTCTCAATTAAAAGATGTTAAGTAGCTACGGTCAGGTGGCTGATCTTATCATAATTACCTTAACTTAGCATAAAGGCAGGCAACATAGAAAACAGCTTTGAGCATATGAATGAGTGAATATAGCTTTGTACAGGTATCACAGGTATCAGAGCTGGCTCCTCTTCTTCAGTTCCTGTTCTGACATGAAGACCTGAAATTCAATTAGCATCCTCAGGAAATAAAATAACTTCTGTCCTTCCATCAGCCCACCCGGCCCGATCGTGGCTGGCTGGTGATGCCATTTGGAAAGAATCCGTGGTGGATTTACCTGGCCAGCTTCGTCCCTGCGCTCCTCGTCACCATTCTCATCTTCATGGATCAGCAGATAAGCGCCGTCATCGTCAACCGCAAGGAAAACAAACTAAAGGTTGGGGTGCCAGTGAAGAGTCCTGAAATAATCTTATTCAGACAGAAATTAATGTTTAAATTGGATTTAAGGCTAATCGTGTCTCTGATTGCAGGTGTTTTCTCATACAGAACACTGTTTTTCTGAAATGTCTGTTTCTGTCCCGGCAGAAAGGCTGTGGCTACCACCTGGATCTGTTCTGGGTTGGTGTTCTGATGGCCGCCTGCTCCTTCATTGGCCTCCCCTGGTACGTGGCGGCCACTGTCATCTCTATTGCACACATCGACTCTCTGAAGATGGAGAGTGAGTCCAGCGCTCCTGGAGAACAGCCCCAGTTCCTTGGAGTTAGGTGGGTCCACATTAAGTAACCCAGAACACAGAACAGTTAGTTTGTCAATTTGTTGCAAAATTGACTTAACAGCCTTTTTCTGTGTCCAAAACACAGAGAACAAAGAGTGACAGGCATTCTAGTGTTCGTCCTCACTGGAGTCTCCATCTTCCTGGCTCCGATCCTGAAGGTAGGAGGAAAACAAAATACACTCTTGATCAAAAGCTTAAGACTGGTAGAATAATTACAAGTATTGGCATTTTGCACCGGTGGATTGTACCCAGGTTGTAAGCAGAGCATCAAAATGCAAAAAGAAGAAGCAGAAGCAAGTGTGCCGTTTAAAGAAAATAATACTGTGGTCTATTAAAGAAAATGTTATTTGAATTAAGTTTTCGACATGAAATGGTTAATGTGTATTATGTCAATAGAATAACAGCACAGCACCTGTAGTGAATCCTAACTGTGTTGTCTTGTTGTTGTTATGTAGTTCATCCCAATGCCTGTGCTGTACGGAGTCTTCCTCTACATGGGCGTGGCTTCTCTCAGTGGAATCCAGGTACGATGGTCCTGTATCCTTAAAGGGAGTTTTTGTGGCTGAATGTCTGATTTACTGTCTTCAGTCGAGCAGACAGATGGGATCTGTCCACTTAGACACATAGAGACACATGGAGGGCAAACTGTAGCTGGAGCATCGTTTTGCTCCCATATCCTCATGAATTCTATACATCACTTCTATGAACTTCATGCAGCATCATGCTCCTGCCTACACCAGTTTTGAATATCCGCTCTCATTCTTTCCCTACTCTACCCAACTTTGAACCCCCCCGTGCTTCTCTCTCTCTTTCGCGCTCTCTCTCTCTCTCTCTCTCTCTCTCTCTCCCTCCGTCTCTCAACCCAATCGGTTGAGGCAGATGGCCGCCCCCCCCCCCCCGAGCCTGGTTCTGCCCAAGGTTTCTTCCTCTTAAAGGAAGTTTTTCCTTGCCACTGTTGCCAAGTGCTTGCTCATGGGGGGATCTGTTGGGTCTCTTTAAGTCATTTTATAAAGAGTTTGGTCTAGACCTGCTCTATATGTAAAGTGCTTGATGTAACTTTGTAATGATTTGGCGCTATACAAATAAATCTGATTTGATTTGATTTTCGTGATGGTGCCTGCTGCTCTTGTGACCAGGTGTTATAATAACTAATATTTGAGCTCAGGCCTCGTGAATTCAGCAGCAGGTGCAGCAGGATCAGGGCCAGCAGCTATGACTCAAATTAATTGAGATGAATGATGATAAAGAGTTTGAACCTTGTAAACCAAGCCCTCCAGACCTGATATCCTGTCTCCTTCTCTTCAGTTCTGGGACAGGATTAAGTTATACATGATGCCATCCAAGCACCAGCCAGACTTCTCCTTCCTCCGCCATGTTCCCCTGAGGAGGGTGCACCTGTTTACATTGGTCCAGATCATCTGCCTGGCTGTGCTCTGGATCCTGAAGTCCACCTTCTTAGCCATTATCTTCCCTGTGATGGTAGGTGATTTGTTTCTGAGGAAACTGTCTGAAGAAGCTCCAGCTGTGGTCAGAGGAGCTGCTGGTAAAATATTAATCTGCTCCGAAATGGACGAGGAACAGCCCTAAAATCAGGCTAACTGTGCCAAACCCTTTAGATCCTGGGCCTGATGGTGGTGCGGAAGATGCTGGACATGGTCTTTTCCCAGCATGACCTGGCATGGCTTGATGACCTCCTCCCTGAGAAAGAGAAGAAGAAGAAGGATGATGACAAGAAGAAGGGAAAGGACAAGAAAAAGTCCAGACCAGACAACAAAGAGGAAGAGGTGAGACAACTGAAGCTCTGCTGTCCCCTGCAGGAAGGACAGAACATCACATCAGGCTCTGTCTCTGCCTCTGTGTCTGATCTGTCTCTCTCTGCCTCTGATCTGTCACTGTCTCTATCTGTCTTTGTCTGTCTTTTTCTGCCTCTGATCAGTCCCTGTCTCTGTCTTTGTTTAGATGTCAAATATCTTGTTTCCGTTTGTCTGTCTCTGAGCTCTGTTATCTCTGTTATCCCCCTCTGTCTCTGATCTGTCACTGTCTTTCCACACAGGACAAGTACCGCACCTCCTCCAACCACTCCCCCAGCTCAGAGTCAGACCTGGACCGCAGGTATTGTGTCCTCAAACTGCACATCCCATACAGGGACCTGGTCTGTCCTGATCTGGATCAGACTCAGTGGGGAGCTCACTGTCAGCCTACTACACGTACTGCTCAGTAACACACACAGCATATACTAAAACACACACTGCTATGTAACACATATGGACACACACACTGCTCAGAAACACTAACACACACACACACACACATCCTTTGGCCTCACTCTGTCTCCAGTTCTGAACCAGTTTTGGACATGTAAAAGAGGACACTCTAAAATGCCCCCCCCCTCTGTCAGGAAATATCTCTGTCCTCACTGTTCCATCACAGGCTGGGATACAGCACTGTGGAAACAGCCACACGCTCTTTGTCATGGTGCTGTGTGCTGTGGATTGAGGACTGGGTACAGTATCCAATGGAGGACACAGTTTCATCTCTTGGGCCAGTCTATCCATACACTTTAAGGCAATAAAGAGGACTTGATGTGTCACTGTGAAGCTGCTCTCCAGGCTCATGACCCAAGGCAGCTCTGGTGATGCATGTAGATTTACACTGATCGGGGTTCTCAATACAGATTAATGAGTGCATATTTAAAGCTGTGTGGGACATTGGTTGTGTGAGATATTAGTTGTGTCATTTACAGTACAGGCCAAAAGTTTGGACACACTTTTCTATTCATTTGAATGAGAAGGTGTGTCCAAACTTTTGGCCTGTATTGTATCTTATTTACTCACACTTGTATTATAGCTGTGTTCATCGTTCTTGAGCAGCATCATTGTTTTGGTTGTTTCTTCTCCTTCATGTTCTTAAGCTCCTTAGCGAATCACTCAGACCTGCATGGAACATGTACCTGATCCCCCCAACCCTGACCCCAACCTCTATTCCTGCTTCCTATCCTGATGCTGCCACACTGACCCCTTGACCTTGACACCTGCTTCCTGCCCTGACCCCCCTCTCCCCAGCCCCCTTTGCTGGGACTGCATTGGAACAGACATTGGTTCGTTCCACATCAGCTTATTGTTGTTTGTTTGGATTAAAGTGTTGCCTTTGTCAAAGGACAGACACTTTTTAAACACACAACATTCAGTCATTCCAATCATTATAGTTGCTGACTGTTGTCACGGTGACATCTCATCATGACAGACAGAAGTAAATGATTATTTTACAATCAACTAAACCAAACCAAAACAAATCAACACAAAAAAATCTTTAGGTTAAAAAACATCCAAATGTTGAGCCTGTCCACTCCCAGTCCAATCCCAGTCCTCACTGTGGTACAGGCTCCCTTTGCAGCAGTTCTGTGTGTCATGAGCTGCCTCAGTGACAGACTGGAGTCTTGCTGTCCCCCGGCCCCCAAAGTAGTCCCTGGGTGTCATTGCCTGTGGGTGTGTTTGGTAACCGGAGCTTGCCTTTCTCAGCATCACTCTCCACCTGAAGATTTCCTGCCCATCGTCTCCGGCCCTGCCCATGGGCCGAGGGATGTCCTGTCCCATCCCTCAGGTCAAGATTGAGATGGAGTCAGACTACGACTCGGACATCGACCGTCACCGGCCTCGGGACATGAGCAGTGAGACAACGTTATAGAGCCTGGACGTGCCATTTTTAGACAGGAGTTGGAGCCGCCCCATGGACAGGACGGTTTGAACCCATGCTGTGATGGACGGGACCTGTCAGTGCAGCTTCCATAGACAAACTGAATTTATTTATTGACCTGCCTGACCCTTATGACAGGAGACATTTATCTGTGTATCTTTATTATGATAATGTACTTTTACTGTAATGATGATAGCTAATCTCGAACCAGAACCAAACCTGATGTCCCAGTTTCACATCAGAGGCTGAGTTGGTTTCAGACTGTGAAACGTGAAGCTGTGGTATCATGTTTTACCGTGGTTGACCCTTGACCCCACAGATCCAGCTCTCCTCTCCCCATGTCCCTCGAGTTGTCAAATTTACCCTGGCAACAAAAAGAAACAACCAAACAGTCCTGATGTTGCTGCTGAGCAGGATCAGCTGCAGACAGATGTTCATTGTCCCTTCCATTTGTCATTAAAATATTATTGTTCCACATTGTGTGTGATGTGTCTTTTTTTTACCTTGAGCTAAAATATCTGCAGTCAAAGCAGGTTTCATTTTGCATCTTGAAAGGTGATCACCAGAGATCGGCGTGATAACACTTTGTTTTAATACTGACGTCAAATTTAAAGATGGAGACCTGGATCTATTTTAAAATCAGTCTTTCTTTTTTTTTTTCAAATCATCTTTCTTCCCTGTCAGATTCTGCTGCATACATTACCCACAATGCTACTCCAACAGCGATAGGTCAGAGTCAGGTGTATTATGTTCTTCAGTCGTTACATGGAACCAGCTCACTCAGTCTTACCACCTTCAGCTGCTGGTCACTGCTGGGAACCAGAGGCTTTAATGTGTTTGTGTTCCTGGGCCAAGTGACAGTGACAGACGCTCAAAGACTTGGCTCTCATAAGCTTTCAACCTCATAATGGCTGACCCTCACTCAAAACATGGACATCCTGTTGCACTGAAGAACCTAAGATTGAGACCAAAAACTCATGAAGAAAACATTTACTGAGCTAACAAATCAAGGAAGACATAGTGACATTTTCCCATTGGTTTCAATACAATCTGCCTTCATGTTACTGCACAATAAAAGACACGTTTTTGTTTTTCTTTAGATGAGTGCTCAGTTTTAGTGCAGCTATTTTGGTGACAGAGCAAATAAAGATGATCTAAGTTCTCATAAACACTTTTAATTAGAAACTGGAGTTGAAGTACAACTAAGCATCTTCTCTGTCATTCTACAGCATCCACAGTGAATGGGAGTAGTTCCCTGAAACTACCACTTGGGGACAGCAGGCCTTCACACTGTCCTAAATGAAGCACATCAGATCAACACACAGGAAGTGTAGGGCACAACGTCGGAGTGGCAGTGAAGCCATCAGCAAAGCCATGTCCTTCCACCAGCGTGGGTTTCCTGTTGCACATGGGACACAGTGTGTTGCGTTCCTGCGATGCCCTCATCCACATAATGAGGTTCCAGCGCTGGCCAGAGGAGATGGGCAGGGCCCCATGCATATGTTGGGCCCGGTGCAGGAGGCCCTCGGTTACTCTGTGCTCCACCTCATAACACTCTGTGTCACTTAGAGGAACCTGAAGGTTGGGGGGCAGGCAGAAGGTTATATCAAAAATCCACACCAAAGAATAACATCAACTATCCGCAACTGATAATTTTTCCTTTATGAAGATCCGGCAGCAGTCAATCAGAGTCAGTGGGGACGTAATAAAAAAAAAAAAAAAAGCACTTCCTGTGTTGGTCTGTTACATTTCCTCGACAAATTTAATTTGTCAAGGTTGCTGATATTAATGGTATTAATGACATCACAGTTGGTCACTAGCACCTTCCTGTATTATTGAAGACCTCTGTGATTACTTACCCATCCCCCGTTATTTACTCGACATGTTTGAATATTTATTGAAACTGTATCAGCTGAACATTTTGGAGCAGAAGAGGTTGATGTTTCAACAGTAGATCTAATAACGGACATTGTTAATATCAGCAGCGTTCTGGCCTATTGGTGGATCACCTGTCTCATGTCCCCAAAGTAAAGGTGTCCGTCTTTGAAGTCTTTGCCCAGTGACACATTCAGGGTCACCTCTGCATTGTCATAGTGGTAGCTCAGGTCCAGGTCTTCTTTCATGTTGTATTTAACCACGAAGGCCTTGTGACTGTCCAGGGATCCGCCCCCATATTCTGGATAGAGCAGGGAGGTGAGCGGTTGCAGGTATTGCTCACGAAGTGGTGTGAAGAAGCCCTCGTCAAAGCCCAGCTCATCCAGAAGGACCTGGAGGACAGAGGATGGAAGATGGCCTATTTTATCCCTAGTCTTTCTACACATGAACATGTAACAGTCTGAGGGTCAGTTCACCAGCTCCTGACTTAAAGGTCTAACTTAAGATTGACACAAAAGAGTCCAGAGGCCCTGCCCTCTTCCTGTGTTCTTCTTCTGTGGTGTTTGGGAGGTTTCCTTTCCTTTCATGCTGTTAATGGATCCTTCAAGACCTAAAGGTCATCCCCCTGGCTTCCTGACCCTCAGCTGACTGCCAGAATGGCTCAGATAAGTTACCCCATGGTGATTCATAGTGTTGGGTCTCCCTTTAGGGACAGCAGACATCTCAAAGTGCTCCAGTTCTTCCAGGAGCTGCTCACAGAAGCTCCTGTTAAACACTGGGAGGCGGAAGACCCTGGGAGCTTACAGCCAGAGACAGAGGGGTCATAAACACTTACACCACAATGTGATTTCCCAAACTCACAGTCATCATCTAAGTGATGCACATATTGGTACGTATGCTTCGAAAACAAGTTTGGCCACAATCTGCTGCTGTTTCACTGCAGTTTCCTTGAGCTTACTGCTGTTTGGAGACTTAAGGCAGCCTAGTCTCCTGGGTCAGGCCTTGTCCTCAATGTGGGCCTCCCTGGGTCAGTGACCTGTCCTCACCACTTGGGTCAGGGTCCTTCCTCAGTCTGAGTCCCTGTGTAAAGGGGGTATGTGCTCAATCTGGGGCACCTGGACCATGCTCTGTCCTCAGTCTAAATCACCCAGGTCATGTCTGTTCTCACTCTGGGGCACCTGGTCGGGGTCTGTCCTCAGTCTGAGCCCCTCAGGTCAGGGCCTGCCATCTGTCTGGGTCCCCGTGCCAGTGGGGTATGTATACAGCCTGGGCGCCCAGGTCAGGGTTTGCTTTAGTCTGGGCACCCTGGGTCAGTGTCTATCCTCACTCTGAGGCTGCTAGGTCAGGGTCTGTGCTCAGTCTGGAACATTACTGTATCAGAATCCAGATTGGGCCATCTCCAAATGGAGCAGCTGCAGGTCGAAAACTAGTGTTCAAGTTTACCTGGCTGCTCCTCCAACAGGTTGGACAGCCCCTGCTCAGTGGCACTGCTGCTCCGACAGTACTCCACCACCTGTGTGAATCGAGGATCGAGGAAGGACTCCTGTAGAGAGGTAAGAGTCTGAGCTTGACCAACCCATCAAGGGAACTCTGGGAGAAGGTGAAAGCTGCTACCTTCAGGTGGTAGATGTGAGGATGGAGTGGCCGATACATGTCTCTGATGACAGCAGCCCTCTCTGCAGACGTCACACTGAGACGCTGCCTTCGCTCCACTTCCTGTGAGACCTAAACAGAGCAGTCACATGGTCCAATCATTCCATAGGAGAAACAGGTCAGATCCATTCAGAAGGTATCCTTCTTAAAACTAATTTCCTGTGACAAAGTCTTAATGGGTCTTCTGAGATCAATTTATTCCACCTATATCCATCTCAGCTCAGTCCTGTTCTGAGTTCAAGTCCAGGGGTCTGTATCACAAAGCTGGATTTCAGTTTAGTGAGGTGACTTCCGGATTAACCCTGAGCCCATTAATGTGGTTGCTAGAACCAGAAAAAGAGTTCTGAAGCGAGAAAGGAAATTCAGTGAAAGAGTTAACCTAAGTGATACAGATCTACATGTTGTGGAGCTGTATGCTGGGAACAACAGCTCGCAGTCAGAGGCTGACAAAGCTCCAGATGTGTGGCACTGTGGCTCTTTGCCACATAAGTGATTTAAATCTTTTTTTCATTACATTTGTTAATTTATTTGTAGCCTTCTTGTGATGTCTTATAACCCCATATTGAATGATTTACAGGACTAGAACAACAGGAAAAGGAAACCCATTCATTCATTCATAGGTACATTCATGTGCGCTGTTGACAACGCTAAGAATATCAGAAAGCAGGGCTATGGAAAAAGTTTGGGCAGCATATGGCAGATGGACACTGAATATTACTTTCATCATATTCTGAAATTGTTATGATGCTCATCAAGGCTATTTCTTTTTATCTTTAGGGAAGATCAGTGGAGGGCTGCTCAGTGACAGGGGATATGCATGCCACCTGTCAAGATTAAGATGACCTTTGGGATGATCAGGGCCCATTTCAGCTGTTTCAATGGGCTGAGGGTTGCCCCAGACCAGGCACACAATATAATTACACATAGCAACTGTCCGGAAGGAGAGGACCCCTCCTGTAAACCCTCCAGCCCCTGACATGGTAGACCCCAGCACCCTTGATTACCCCTCTAGAAAGGCAGTAAGAGAGGCCATCACTGAACATTGTTTTAATGAATCACATAAAGTTAGTTTATTTTATTCTTTCGGTTTAAATTTCTTTCTCCAGTTCCTGTAAAAAAAACAAATACATATTTTGTACACTTTATCAGGCGGCAATTTTTTTGTAAAGTGCTCATAGTGTCAGCACCCACCTGAAACAAATGATATAAATAATACAGTGGCTTTGGCATAAAATTTACTTAGTCTTGAGTATGGTTCACTTTAAAATAATGCCAATGTCACACAGACTATCCTTGTGAAATAAAGTTTTATACATCTTGTGACTGTCTCTTTTTTTCCCCCCACAATGTACAATCAGCAGCAACAGATCATATGTTAATGTTTATGATAGGTTGAACTTACTTTTCTGGAGGACACCATTTTTGTGAGTGGGAGTGGCAGGGTCGCTGCTAAGGTCTCACTATCCACTATACAAAAAAATACATCTTACTTTCACAGTAAATGCATAATTGTGTTTCTGCAGTCAAGTGTTTTAACTTTGACTCACTGAAACATACCATGCACAAGTGTGGTGCTTTGTGAGCTGCCACCTCCAGGGTCTGATATGACCCTCTCTACAGCCTCCATCAAAAGGGACCCTATTTATTTTAAAGGATGAGGTCCTCTGCAGGAGCGTAATCCTGAGTAGCACCTTCTGACCACGTCTATGTCTTTTTCATGTCCCATTTTTTCCTGTGGGCTGCAACAATCACAAATCATTACCATTGTGATGATCCTAAAACAAAGATTCAGTGCAAAAGAAGTACAGCTCCATACCTGTTGATTATATTATGGTTGTTCATTTTCTCCCAAGCCATTTTGCTCCCTTTGGGTTGTATCTGACATAATGAGGTTGAAATTGTCAAACAAGCTGTAAGGTAGTTTGGCTTTGCCTAGAAAGGTGGTAGGTAGTCAGAAATCTTGGTTCCCAAAACCAGTGAAAATGTATTAGACACTGGACACGCCAAAGCAAATAACTATCAAAATCAAGCTAAATGCACATGTGCACCACATACTTTCTCTCCCCCCTGAGCTCAAATTGATCTTATATACTACCCTCAATTAGTCCACTTCAGGCAGTACCAAACAACACAGGTTAAAACTCACAGTAACCATTCTACAGAATTGAAAACCATCATCACATAATCAACTTAATTGCATTTACTCCCCTAAAACAAACAAGCAAATAACATTAACCATGTAAAGTATATAACAATAAGATTAATCAAACAAACACACAACAAACATACATACTCAAACAAAACGGAAAACCCCTCCACATGGTTCAGTCCGATGATGTCAGCCATGACACCAACACTCTTAAAAAAACCCAGGAAGTGCAGGGCAGCCTCCTCCCAAACACTCCTGCATGCTGGGTCTGAGCAGAAGGAGCAAACAAAGAAACAATTTTCAACCTGCAACAAATAAAGATAACTGAACTAATGACTATGTGTTTGCTTTAATTTACGCCTATGCTTTGACATGTTAGACTGTAACATAACACAAACACACGCCTATTATTGTAAATAATACAAAGTTATGGCAGCAATGGTAAACTATCTCTCTCTCTCTCACACACACACATACATATATATATATATATATATATATATATATATGCTACGATCCGGTGCAACAAAACCCCGCCCCTTCTATGGGAACGCACTGATCTACATTGGAAAACTCGCTGTTAACCGGCTTCGTGACAGCGATTATCCAGGTTGCTGATGTCTGGGAAAGTGAAGCCAGGTAACGAAAAGCGATTCCAGGTATGATAATCCAGTTTGGTGATTCGGACTCATATGTCAGTCATGTCGCAGTTAAATCTTACACAACATACAATCGATGTTACCTTACATACATTACCTCTTTGATCACGTCCTCTATCTGACTGTCAGTGACGCAGTCGCACCTTCGAAGAACCTGTAACAACAAGTGGCGTTAGAGACGGAAAGTACAGGAAATAGTTGTGAAGATGATGGACAGACCTCCTGGTAGTCCCGCCTGAACTGCTGATGGGACTCGAAGTGAACATGAAGCCGGTAGCGACTGAGAAAGATGTTCTCAGAGGAGAAGCAGCTACAGTAGAAGAAGCGGCGATTCTCGGACTCCATCGCAACCTGTCGAGGATGCTAGGTCCGTTAGCTTCACTCCGCTAACAACAATAGGTTAGGGTTTTCTCTTATAAAGCCCACTTCCGCGCTTCACAATAAAACTCATTAACTCAACAACGTCTCGTAGACGCTTTTATTCATTTGTTGTCTTTTTAACATCAGGAAGTAAAGCAACCTTATCTCCGAGTGTGCTGTTTAATAACATGAATATGGACTGCTGAAAGTGTCTCAGGTCCCTCCATAAACTTGCTCAGAATAGACAGAAAGATCTTACTTTGAAAAGCGGAAAGGGCCTCGCTAGCGGACGCGCATGTCAAAGTTGTGTTTGTGTTTTGAGTGTGAGTATCACACACTTGATTTACTGTTCATGCTGCTCCAGCTTTGGCTCAGCGCCCCCTGCTGGTCGGAAACAACTGAGACATCTGAACTACAGACTTGGATTATAAACTAGAGATGAACCTGTGTCTGGAATATAGACTGGATGAGAACCTGGGCCTGCATTGTAACCTGGGCTTGGACTCTGGGGTCACTGGATGATGATGATGCTCATGTATCATCTGACCTCAATCATCCTTGTCTTTACACTGGACCTAGACTACACCCAGGACATGAATGTTGTCCATCTGGTCTTAAAAATTGACCTAAACTAAAGCCTGGATCTGGAGCTGGTCTCAGTTCCTCTGGTCTTTACATTTAGAACTTGATTTCCTGATATTGCAAATTTGTTCAAATGAGATTGATTTATATATGAGGGATCTATTAATAATCCTGCTGTCAATATTTAGACCTGTGTTCAAGGGGACACACAATCTAATGCTACCTCAGGAACCTGGACTGGTCCAAATCATCGTCCAGGTTCCTAATCTGGTTACAGATCGACCTGGTTTGTCACTGCCAGCATCCTTCACTTCACTCTAGAAAAAATAGTGCCGCCTCTCGCATGTGCATAGTGTGGGGCCCCATCTGTGTGGTTGTCTGTACATGTCTATTTCAGATTGTGAATTGAGAAAACATTTTTTTGTGTGCATTGATTCTCTCAGTGTGTGTAACAATGACAATAAAAGCTTTCTTTCTTTCATTCTAAATCCTCTGCTGTAGCCTCCATGTGAGTGTTGCCATCAGGTTTATTGATGTGACCCCCCTACTGAAGATGCTTGTTCACTTTTCAGGGCTGAACTGAACACTATACTTAAAGTGGCATTGGAGAGCCGCGTCTGACCCTCTGATAGAAATCCTAGTCATGCCAGCAGCAAGAACAGGATGACCTAGTGGCCACTGTTATCATGTTGAGTTCACAACTCCAGGTATGCCTTTGGTGAGAAAATAAAAGCAATTTAAATAAATAAATAAATAGTAACTCTTGCTGTAGGGCAGTGAGCGGCATATTGAGTTAGTGCTGTTGCCTCACAGCAAGGTTATGGGTTTTATTCCCAGGCCTTGGCCTTTCTGCCTGGAGTTTGCATGTTCTCCCTGTACTTGTGTGGGTTTCTTCCAGGTACTCTAGTTTCCTCCCATGGTCCAAAGACATGCGTATTTAGGTTGATTGGTGATTCTAAATGGCTCATAAGTATGAGTGTGAGTGATTGTTCGTTTCTCTCTCTATGTTGTCCACGGTGTACCCCGCCCTCGCTAGTGTGAGCAGCCGCCACGACCCGGAAATGGATAGAAGGTGAATAAATGGATGAATGCGATCGAATTTATCTCTTGCGTAGGGTTAGTCCCGGCGTTTGTCCACCAGGGGCACTGATCACCCCCGATACAGAGTGTTGAAGAAACCGTAGAAGAAGAGTGTAAGTCAGTACAGTGGTCCTTGGTGGGCAATTGTGGTTGTGTTGTGCAGCAGTTTTGGGTCAGTCGTGGTCAGCAGCTCAGAGCCGCAGGGGAATATGCAGGTCGGTGCGGTGTGATCCCTGACCTCTGACCGAAGCGGATATGTTGAATGTGGAATCGCTGCAGGTGGCCGAGGAAGAGGTGGTGGAATCCAGCTCCAACAAACTGGGGGACGTCTTCACGCTGGTGGCCAAAGGCTGTCTGCCCCAGACCATGACCCCTCTCCGAAGGAAGAACCTGAAGAGATTCGCCCAGAAATTCATCATTGAAGGTAACAGCTGCTCCTCCAGACAGCACCGAGCCTGGCGGGAATTATGTCATCCCAGACCTTTAAACATCGACTAATATAAATGTGCGGTGGCTTTTAGAGAACTGGGCTCGGCTGCTTAGAGTCACAGTCAGACCTAATCGTGATCAGACAAGTCTCAACTCTCAAGGAAGACTCCTGCTGCCCCCTCACTTATCGCGATAAGAGGGAACGGTATCGAGGGAATGACATTCGATCATTGTAAATTTACCCTGGGGCGGGCTCTGGAAAATAGAGTTGAGGCCGAATTGAAGAATGGATCTAAATTGTTTGAACACCACCCCAACTTTACTTTCATTTGAATATCAGTCTTTACAGATTAGCGAGGAGGGTTAAATTCAACGAGTCTGTGTCCGACCACGGCACAGACTCACACCATGGTATGATGATTTTAGTAAGTGTCTTCTGTGTGGGAAATGGTTGTCAACACTAACTGTCTTTATTCAAGAGGGCAAACTGTACTATGTGGGAGCCAAGAAAGAGGAGAAGAGGGAGGTGGTGATTGAGACAGAGAGGAAGAGGCAGATCTTCCTTGACTGTCACTTCAATGACATTGGCCATCACCTGGGGCAAAAGAAGACCGTCCACAGGATCCAGAGCAAGTACTACTGGCTGGGAATCATCAAGGATGTTGTGGATTGGGTAAGTGTCAAAGCTTCAGATATTATTGATTATAATGTCTGACCCCTGTGATCACTGTTTTTCTGCCTGTCTGCGTTAGATTAAAGTGTGTGAGACCTGTCAACACACAGAGAGGACCAAGAACCTGGCCAGGGCTGTTCGTCCCATAAAAGTGGATGCACCCTGGGACATTGTTGGGATTGACATCATAGGTTTTTACCCCTTTTTTTTTTCTTCTATCGAATTTATTTCCCTGTTTGAAAACCTATTAAGCTATCTTCTTCTCTTTACTAGGACCTTTTGCAGAGACCCAGCAAGGCAATTCTAATGTCACAGTCCTCATTGATTACTTTAGTAAATGGCCAGAAGCCTTTCCTGTGCAGAATGCGGATGCTTTTTCAGTTGCAAGTTGCATCTCAAAATGTATATACAGGTGAAAAAAGCTTACTAATGAATGTCTGCATCAGAGCTCGACATGTAGTTTAGTCGTCAGAATTTGTTAATATTTTGATCCTGAAATTGAGCTCATCCTTTCTGTTAACTCAGATTTGGTGCCCCGAAAATGATAGTGTGCACGCAGAATGCTGCTTTCTGTGACGAGGTGAGGTGCCAGTCTCGAAACTGATTACATTAATCAGACTGAACTGATTTGATTGCAGCGCTGTTGTGAGTCAGTTTGGTCAGTGCAGATCCGGATGTTTTCCAGGTGACAAAGCTGTTGTGCAACAAGTGGAGCATCATGCAGAAGGTCTCTCCTCTTGATCAGCCTCAACTCAACCCACTCCACGACTGCACCTGCCCTTTACTGAAAGGGGCCATCATGCAGATGGTCACGGAGAAACAGGCTGACTGGGATGACTTCCTTGACCCTGTGTTGTTCTTGTTCAGGATGTCCACCAACCCTACCACCAAGTTCAGCCCCTACTCCCTCATGTTCAGCAGGAAGGCAAATTTACCCAGTGAGGTGAGACTGCAGCAATAAGTTCTTTCTAACTGGATGTTTTGCTGCCTGCTTATTAAAAATCCTTTCCTGTCCTCTAGTCTACACTGAGCCTGCTGAATTATGATGAACAAGAGCATGAAATGTACTCCACAAAGGAGGGGGCCTGTGCACATATGACAGTAATACAGGAGCAGCAGAACTCTATTAAACAGCTGGTAATTTATATAATTTTATTTTCTTTAATTAATAAAAACAGTGTTAGTGGACTTTGGTTCTTTGTCGGATGTCTTCATTGAGGAACAACATATTCAAGGTCTCTGGGATCAGTCCTGAATTTTTCTGATCTCATAGTGAGGAGAAGTTGGTCTGCAAATAGATATAGACAATAAGATATTTCAAGCATTAAAGGCCTTGGAGATGTTTTGTTTTTTTTTTTAATCATTACTGCTCCAAAGGATGAGCAGAACTCCTGAAGAGATAAAGATACTCAACAACCTGAAGACAAGTGAGGAACTCTGTTCAACTTTTCTTTGGTTATACTAGTTTACGGTTTTATATAGAAAATAAAGAAAAAGTCTATTTAAGCTTTAGTTTTTATTTACTGTTACTATCCCCTATTAAGGTGAACAGAGTCTTTATTGATTCACCAATATAATTAGTTCAGGTTGAACTGAATATGTGTAGATGTTTTTAAAAGGTTAACAGTCTTTATATGTTCACTGATTTGCCAAAAGCTCATCGGACACTTGCATTTTAACAGCTTCCTGCTGTAATGTTTGTGTTCCTGTGAGTCCCAAATCTGGTTCTTGGTGAGTTTCCTAACATGTCAGACATGATGTCTTCATAATTATGTTTCTACTGAACTCCACTCTTGTGGTCCCAGTTGAGTGTTTTGAATGACAGACATGATTCTTACACCAGAGGCTTCTGTCACAGAAACTCTTATTCATTATTAATTAATAAGGATTCAGAGTCATCTCTGTGACAGTAAACCTGAGAACAGATATGCAAACTTTTATATGGTTTAATCTGTGGACTCAGCTCCTTTTCTTTGTTCTGTGTCTGAATGTGTGTTTAACTTCCAGGTAATAGCCAATATGAATGCAGCTTACAAACAAGAAAAGAAGAAGAATGCTAAACGCAGGGCACACAAGTTATCTTCAATGACTTGTAAAAACGCAGATCCTCTATTTGGTGCAGGAGACTCTCCCTCACCCAAAAAATTAAAGGAGAGTTTATATCTGTCTTTTCCTGTTGACACGGTGCTGTCTGCTGAACAGAACAGCTCAGAAGACCTGAAGACTGAGATAACTTATCACTTACCTGAGCCTGATGTCCCCTGAGGAGGATGCTTTGGATGCACTGCAGACTGGACACGCATCTTGAGCAGCATGACACAATTTCACAGGCTGCTGAAGCAACTGGCAGCCACCAGAAGTCTTGGACTGAAGATGTAAACCCAAACAGATTGGATGATCAGTGGCGATGAACCCACTACAGGTTAATGTTTCTCTTGTAGATGAATCTTAGAATTCACTGGCCAAGTCCCAAGTGTTTCAAATGAATATTATGTTAATTAACTTGTTTTCACTTTGTAGTACAATCTGTTCTTATGCAACAATACTTCTAAATAAAGTTATTGCTGCATTTGGTGTATGGACTATGCATGAAAAGACATGAGTCATCACATCTGAGCACTCTGCTGCAGACTACGAAATAAACCTCAAGTCCACAATTCTGAGTCACAGGATACATTTAGACTATTAATATAATTTGATAAATAAATGACATTTGTAATCTATTTGGTTCTCATTATTTGCTAAAACTTAAGCATATTCATCTGGATCTTATTTTCTTATAATAAATTAGTCAATATCCCTTCTTCCTGGGGTTCTTAAAACTAGATGAGAAATGACTTAGACTATTGATCACAGGTGATTATTGGGGATGCGAGAACTAAGAAATGGGAGGCATAGCTTTGTCATGGCTGGAAAATTGCTTACAAAGTAGACAGCAGTCTGTCAAAGATACTGTATCAGGATTTAGGGATTTTACCTTTCATCCAATAAGTACCCCAAGATTCGATGATTGGTACAATGTTGGTTATGCTATGCTATGCATCTACAGCTTATCCGTTACTGGGTCGCGGTGCTGGAGCCAATCCCAGCTCACACTGGGTGAGAACAGAATACTCCATGGACAGGTCACCAGTCCATCACAGGGCCAATATACAGACAGAGACCAACAACCACTCACACTCTCACTCAGACCTACGGATAATTTAGTTCTTGGTATACAATATTTTTTATTAATATTAATTAATTATTTAATTTGTCTAATTCATTAGACATTTCATTTTATTGTTTCTCATCAGAAGTCTTTGTTTTTTGGGAACTTATAGTATAGACGTTGAGGCAAGAAAAATAAGGAAGACGTAATTGGAACAACGATTTATGTGGATTTTGTGAAAATTACATTAAAATGATAGAACAAAAATTTGTTGGAAGGTAAGCATGTTGGTGAATTTTTGACTGCATTTCAAAACTGGCTGTTATCTGAACAAATAACAATGTGCCCTTTAAATTGGATATCAATTTTAGTTGGAGTACAGTTCAAGGAAAATAACTTGGACTTCTTGGTAAACAATCTAATCTCACTGGGGAAATATTTTATTCACAGATGTGAATCTGTCAAGGTAAAACCCCACATCAATGGGTGGATGAACGAGTTCCCAGGCCATATTTAAAGATGGAGTGACATCACGGCCCCGTTATCTCAGCTCCCTGTGTTGCAGATAAGTCTCTGCCATCCAGAGACTAGAGCCTGCCATCTTCTGATGCGTCCACTTCAGGTGTTAACTGCAAGGGATGTAGGGAAATGCAGTCTGTTGATGGATTCTTTTGTCTCCAGAGAACAAAGGGATGGAGGTGACCTCGTGGTCAGGCCCAACACAGTTGTGTTTAAATGAGTATGCTAAAATTGTAGGATATGATAAGAAGCATTTATTTTTCCAAAAGAGGTCAATTCATTGTGACAATACAATTTAGTGATATAGAAATTGTATGTCACCATATGTTTGTTTGTAGCAAAGGACCCAATTATCATGACACCTCCATGTGATGGAAGGCTACCACATGGAGGCATAAATCATGACATCACTCAGCTCTCATATGGAATACCAAAATAAAATAGAGAGGAAAAGGCAAGAGATTCCACAGAAGTGGGACCCAGTCGGTTGAGGCAGATGGCCATTCCCCTGAACCTGGTTCTGCCCAAGGTTTCTGTTTCTGAAAGGAAGTTTTTCCTTGCCCTGTTGCCAAGTGCTTGCTCATGGGGGGATTTGTTGGGTCTCTTTAAATAATTTTATAAAGAGTTTGGTCTGCTCTATATGTAAAGTGCCTTGATATAACTTTATTATTTGGAGCTATATAAATACATCTGATTTGATTTGATTTGAAGAGCACATAAAGTGTCACAACTGTTCTCCAGAAGGACTAACATGTTTGGCATGTCACCATGAATACTGCTCATAATGAAGCCATGAAAAACAAGGATGTTTGTTTTCTTTAGACAGTGGCACGTGGTAAACTAAAATGTCAGCACATGCACACAGTTGAACTAATGCAGTTTGTTTCAGTGCAGCATTAAGCAAGTGAAACAGGGTAAAGATTGGTTAATTAAGTTTGAGAATCTTGGCGTAATTAGGAGCAGTAGAGATTAGTGGCTGTCAATGCAACTGCAAGTATTTGCCAGTAATAGACTGATTATTAGGGTTGTCTGAAAGTTACTTTATACTTCTGAATAAACAAAAACAAATTAGTAGCCTGTCGTCCAATAATGGGTTATCTTGTCAACAGCTGACAGAAATCCATGCCCCTTTAACACAGTGTTAATTTTATGCACCACTGACAAGCACAGAGCAAATCAATAGCACGACTATAAAATAAGGTGAAGCATCAATCTGCAGTGATGGGGAGGGAGGAACTGTGAGCAGATGGACTGAAACGTGTAAGCAACTCCTAACATAATGAAGTCTGAATAAATGTTGTAATGTCCAGATGGACTGACATTGCAGCAGCCAGCTGGGGTTGACTCACTCATATCTGACTGTCTAAAGATGTACAAGAAATCCTTGTACTATTGAGCTCCGGAAGTTGATGTCACGTCAGAACATTAGTACAAACTACAAAGGTTTGTAGTTTGTAATGTAGTCCTTTGCAATCACAATAATATCACAGGGGAACACTGCTTGACTGGTAGCCTATTAATTTATTTAATTTAGGTACAATCCCGCGGGGGAGAGGTGCACTTGGCAGCAGTTTAATATGAAATATAAAAACATTGTTCAAAAAGGTAAGACCTCAGCATAATCTCAGGGGCTACCTCATTTTGATCATGTTTCTATCTGCCTGGTGGAGCAAACTCATGCCACGCCTTGTAACTGTAAGTAGGTACGTTGTATTTTGGGGTTATTTTTACTAATTAAGTTATTGTGTAATCTTTTGTTTTTTATTCAGCAGTACAGTGCATTCATTATTCATATTTAAATAATTATATTTTTACAGCATCATTTAGTTACTTGTAGATTATTATTTTATTGCCATTTATTTTGTTTCATTTGTATGTTCTTGTGCAGCCTTAGTGTATTGAGTTAATTTGTTCATATCTGCCTTTGTTTTATGGGGACAGGTATTAGTGACACCCAGCAGGAGTGTCTCGTGCGTTCTTGACGAGAGAAGTTGCTGTACTGTGCTGTTTGCAGGTGCATTAATTCGCCCAAATGGAATCCTTATCCATTTGCGCCCCACGGAGTCACAAATGTAGTCAGAGGCAGGCTGTTTACATCCATGAAACCTTGGTGGTAGGCCTTTCCTTTGTCTAGTAATGAAAACCATGTATTGCCACCAAGGCTTTCGAGGATGTCCTTCACTCAAGGGATCGGTTGTCTGTCAGGGTGGGTTTTTCTGTTTAGTTCTCTGTAATCTATGCAAAGTCGAAGGCTCCAATCCTTCTTCCTTACACAGACCACAGGTGACACATCAGGTGAGTGGGATTTCTTCACCCATCCCTGTGCAATAAGATTGTGCAGATAATCTTTCATTTCTTTATACAGTGGTTTTGGCACAGACAAGTAAGTACGTGCAACAGGGTCCATATCCTTCAGTGATATGCTCAACTTCAATTTCTTGATACATCCAATGTCGTGATCTGACTTTGAGGAAGAGGAACATTCATCACAAAGCATGTTCTGCACCACTAACCTTTCAGGTTCACCCAGATGACTCAGGTCTTGACTTACTGATACTGTGGGGCAACAGTCAGATTTCTCCATGACAGCAGCTGGATACACAGCCTGGATCTGTTGAAGGGTACCAACGACAGTTCTTCCTTGCAGCATCCAATTGCTCTTGAGTGTGGGTTTTCCCTATTTGCTCACATTAAATCACATCTTAGGTTTTAATCACATTAAAACCTAAGATGGGCTGAGAAAGGCGTCTACTCTTCAGCACGAGCATGGGCACAACAAGTTCTTTGGGGTCTGCTCCCTCTGCCGCTAATCCAAAAGTGACTTCAATGAAATTCTTATAAGGCATGCTTTGTCCATTGGCAGCTGTGATTTTCAAATCGTCTGGGGCATCCAGTAATTCAGAGATGTTTCTCAACTTCTCATGTGGGAAATGTCTCTTTATCAACTTCTCATCCACAATACAGACTTGAGAGCCTGTATCCCACAATGCTTGTGTTCTGTGGCCTTGTATGTAACACCATGCATTGTTTACCTACCAGGGCAAGAAGACGAGTCTGCCTGTCCTCTTTCTTGGAGTAGTTTGGCTTTGAACTTGAGTGAGAGCACTGGTGTACTTGTGAGCTATGGTGCTGATTTGTGGCGAATACTGAAGCTGGGAGAAGGGGATGCATTCCTCCGCTGTGGGTGAGGCCAGGTACTGGATTTGTGCTGGGTTGGGCTACCAAATTTACTCTCTGATTTGTGCAACTTCCACCCCTAGGTTTTTTGTTTTGCCATGTCAGATCAAATTTCTTTCAGTTCATTTAGATCAGACTATATGTTGTTGGGGTGTTCAGGATTATGATTTTTCCCTTTTTTATCTGCAGGTGTTTCATTATGTTGGACTGTGTACACAGTGGTTTGCCGCTGTTGGGTAAGTAGATTCTTTTGGTTTTGTCTCTCAGTTTCGTTTGCACAGGCAATGTTGAGTTTTTCAAGGAGCAGCTCATCACTTACTTTCAATTCTTGCAGGTAAGGTTGGGGGTCACTCCGAATGTTATCATTTTGCAAGCCTGTCAGGACAGTGTGGAGAAACATGCTCTGTACAAGGAAAAGATCATATTTTAGGCCAGATTCTGCTTCCTGTGAAGCAAATAGAATTTTTTGTCTCAAATTTAGGTCATGGATGAGGAATGTTTGTGGAGTTTCCTTGCTGTTTTGAGCCTCTGATGTTAGTTGCTTGTACAGTTCAGTTGCACCCTTCTCCTGATAGTGTGACCTTTTTGCCCTACCTCACCGATCTGACCGGATATTTTGAATTCTCTGCTCCACTGCACTGATAGACTGGGTAGTGAAGTCTGTTGGGCAGGGGACTGGTCTGGTTCTACAACTTTAACTCCCTCGTCTGCTGATTTTCTAGCTTCTCTATTTTGTTTTGATTTCTCTTCTTGAGAAATTGCTAGTGCATGTTGTAGTCTCTCTATCTCCTTTTTCAACAGCTCTTCTTCTAATGTCTGACCAGCCTGCTGTTGTGCCATTTCTGCCCATTTTTCACCTGAAGCCACTTGTCCTGATACTTGGTTTTCAGCAGAATGTTGCAACTCAACAATTTTATCTTTCAGACTCAGTATCTCAGCCATGCCTTCATTGTCTAGCCCTTTTAACTCTTCTATCTTTAGATACCTGGTGATATATGAGATGAGAGAGGAACGACTTTTGACTGATGTCTCCTCAAATGCTGGACCAGCAATAGTTAGAAAGTCACAAACTTCAACCAATGCGTCTCTTGTCAAGTGTGAAGCAGAACACTCTCTTTGCAGGATCAACACTGCAGCTCTCTTTACACCTTTGGTTGACCTCAGATGGCAAGCAAGTCTCTCTGCGCAGATGAACCACAACACGCTATCATCCACTATGGCTGAAGAAATGGGGGGGTTGAATGATGGCTGGGGACGTCTATCTGAGACAGCCGGCCCTCGTCTCACTCAATCCCAGCGGTGCCTCCAAGATGTTACACCCTGAAACGGGGAAAATTAATAAAGCACACGGACACAGGTTTCCTCAATGACAGCGTCATTCAAAGTGAAGCGCTGTGGCCAAGAGCTCCCCCTTCTGGCCTCTGCAGGCAAAACTAATCACACAGAATAAGGCTATACAGGTAGATCACAGATCAAGTGATATTTTAATAACTTTTAACCAATTTTATACTTTCATCTTACTTAACATTTTAACCCTTTATAGACATGAAAAGTCTTAATAATTAATAATTATCTTTCACTCTTTTCTCACGACTATTTATATTACCTGTTTTTAGCAACTCATGAATTAACACTCAATGCATATTTTAGTCAAATAAATCTATCACATAGGATGAGGGGAAGTTGATCAATTAGTTACATATGTCCAGATACTGCAGGTCTGGGTAGTCCTTTTCGGCGGAGATACTAGTAAAAAGCACACCGGGGGCATTAAATGGGTAATATTTAATCTATTTAGTTTTTATGTAAAGATCAATTTCATCCGAGTTACAGTGAGAAGTGAATTCAGAAGACTTAAAATCTACGGCGCCGGCTCTAGCCATTTCCTGTTCCAGTTACAGCCAAAATGGTGGCGTAAACAAAAGAAATCACCTGACGTGCAGAGCTCTATATGACGAACAAGATACCCAGAAATTATTTTCTTTAGTTGACTTATGTTCCCTTATAGAATGAGACCCTGACATTGTAATTATTTTTTTTATTCTTTGCTTTGTTGGATTAACTGTTCCTTGTAGCTTGAAGCTAGTTCAACATCTTCATTAATCAGGTATCAAAATTTGCCCTAAACTTTTGTAATGTGAAAAATACTTTTAAAAATCGTTTTATTGCTGCATGGTGGGAGGAGCCATCGGGCATTCATTTCCGCAACAATTGCGTCACGGAAGATAGAGCTAGCGCAAGAGGCATCACTCCTTTTTCTTTCACATCCCCTCAAACCACACTAATCTGTATTTGTGTTTCCCTCTCTCTTTCTTTCTCTCTGTGTGATTTTGTGTGTGTGCATGCGTGTGTCCGTATATGCTTTTATCTCTCTCCTTCCCTATGTATCTCTGTACGTGTGTTTGCATCCGAGTGTCTCTCTCTCTCAGTGCGTGTGTGTTGTCAGGGTACAAGACATTCCAGATGTGAAGCCCTTGTGTCAGATGCGATCTTTGAAACTAACGTCTCTTAACTCTTCCCAGTCTGAGCGGAGCAGGAAGTGAGTGCTAATTTGTGATGACTAGAGAAACATAAAGGTTAAAGGTCGATGCTGCTTGCAGACACGTGATCGGGCATTACGGATTTAATAATATGGACGCCAGGTTCAGCTAGAGGCTAGCAGCCTTATGTATTGGAGCTGATATGCAGCTAACCAACTGATCATTAGCCATACGCGGCCGGAAGCTCGTTCCTTTAAAATAAAAGAAAGCAATATTCGGGGGAATCATCTCCTTTTCATCCTGGGACTAGATATTGTAATGATTTGATGGTGGAAAGATTCTGGCAGTATTGATGGTGTGTCTTGAGTTTAGAAGACCCGAATGTTATTGCCCGTGTTAGTGTAACATTGGTGGTAGGGCTACTTGTCCGATGTCCTAACTTCTATTTTGACTATAACCATGGGCATCAGAGTGATTGTTAGCTGCACGGTGTTCTTCAATCTACTGGACATTATCATCACCACTGTCCTGTACACACATGGATCAGACTTGGTCATTTTCAGAAAGGAGATCCTGGACTTCAACATCCTGCACTCAGCCTTGGACCTCTGGGGCACTGTGCTGCTCCGCTCCTGCCTTTTGCTGGGAGCTTCCGTAGGTGTGTTGTACAACAAGAAGGACGGCCCCCAGAGGGTCTCTATGCTCAGCACCTTCATTCTCTTCATCTGCCTGATCGTCATCACCTATGCCCTTGCCAAGCTATTGATGCTGACTGAGGTGGATGTTCTGACCCACCAGCCCTGGCACTCAAGCCTCATATGCTGGACTTGTGTCTCCTCTCTGGGCATCATCCCGCTCTGGAGCCTGCTGGGGATGCAGTCTGTCTCGGTGAGCAGTGACGACAGCAGCAGCAGCAGAGGAAGAGGAGGCTCAGAGGACACTGAGAAGCTGGTGGGGACAGATGAGGAGGAGCAGCAGAAGAGGGGCTGTGATGGCAAGAAGCAGCAGCAGCAGGAGGAGGAGGTGGGAGGCCAGAGAAAGGAGAAGACCAGCTCTGGGGCCACACTGGGACGTTTATTGACCTTTTGCAGGATGGATGTTGGCGTGCTGTCTCTGGCTATACTCTTCCTCATCATCTCTGCTGTGTGTGAGTGGCCTTTAGATCATCACACACTGCATGGACAAGTTACAACATTTCTTTGTTCCTCACAAAGCATGCAGCCATTTTACATCAGGCATGCTTTGGTGCCCACCCAGGATTGTGTTACTCATTCAAACCTTGACCTTTAGCTCTCATAACAAGCAATAGAGAGCAATAGGAACCTAATCCAGGGTGAAGATAAAGAACCATCAAGAAACCTGGGTTCTTCATCTTCTTCTGTGGGGGTGGGCTTACTAAGGACACAGATTTTATTGACACTGGCTTTTACATATTAATTTTTACTCTTGCCAAAAACTGTTCACAGTTCAATTTGACTTTTAATGTACAGTAAGGTCCATGAATATTTAGACATTGATGCACTTTTTAGCCTTTCAGCTCTGTACACCACCCCAATGGATTTGAAATGAAACAATGAATATTTGTTTTTCTTCTTTCTTTTGGGGGTATTTACATTCAAGTCAGGTCAAAGGTGCATGAATTACACCACATCAATAGATGTTGGGTTTCGTCCCTGGTCGTGCCCTGCCAGGCCTCTCCTGCAGCTGTCTTCAGTTCCTACTTGTTTGTGGGGCATTTTCCCTTCAGTTTTGTCTTTAGATAGTGAAATGCAGAACATTATGCTTTTTTGCCTCAAAAAAATCTTGGTTCCCTTTGCAATATGCTTTTAGATAGGGCTGAGCAATAAAAAGATTAAGGTAATTATTGCGAAACAACTTTTCCTCAATAGAAATATAAGACATGGTCGGTAGAAATCATTCCATCCATGTTTTGACAGACAAAACCAACAGCCAATGATAATGACAATAGCGCACACATGCTTATGTTTTGGCCACCAATACGTTAGGAGTGGGAGCGAAATACGTGAAAATGGCAGAAAATTTTAACATGAGCGACAGTGTCCCCGAAGAACACACCCCAATGGATACAGTCCAAGGCTCAAGAGACGAGGACATTGTTGAGAAGAAAGGTCCAAACAATTCGGAAGTGTGGGGATGCTTTGGCTATTTAAGGCCCGACAAGAAATAGAGTAGTGTGCACTGCAAATTGTGTCGAGCTTTTGACTGGTCAGAATTAAGATTTTAGTTTATGATATAATCCTTTTATTTATTTGAAATACAGTTCTACAAGGTCTGTAGTACATTTCATATTCTTAACTTCTGACAGAAAATATATAATATTTAAACCAATATAAATTTGGTATCTTCACATCTCACAGAGGAGTAAAAAGAAACCTTTAAACTTGACAGAAACAGTTATTTGATTTATATTCTGATATATCGACTATCATTATCGACTAATATGAAATATCATGATAGGATTTTGTTCCATATTGCCCAGCCCAACTTTTAGACCTTCTAGACCTTTTACTGCTCCTGTTATTTCCTTCTGGAATAGTGAGGAATTAACAGATACCTGCCCATGGAACACTTCAGTGAACATTCCAGATTCTTCTGGTCTCCTGAAAGGGTGGCAGGCACATATAAGATATGTTATAATTCCCACACTGTTCGCCTGATTTGGATGCAAATACACTCAAGTTAGAGCCGAAAATCTGCACTTAAGAGTCATAGTGATGGTCCACATAGGAAAAATGCTGAAAATGTGTCTATGTCCAAATACCCTGACTGTATCGGTCCAAATCCGATACAAGATACAAGCAGAAAACTGCCATCTCTGAGGGTTCTCATTGAGCGTCTTGTATTGAGTCAGCCTATATGACGTTTCTGTGTGTACCTGCAGGTGAGGCCTTCATACCCTTCTACTACGGGAAGGCCATCGACAGCATCGTGGTTCACCAGAGCATGGGGCACTTTGCCAAACCGGTCCTCACAGTAGCAGTACTGGCCTTAGTCAGGTGGGTGTGTTCAATAAACAAATGATGCAGTGTAAGCAGGACAGGGAAGAAAGGGAGGGTGGCTCTGCTGCAGATAAGACAAAGCTTAGTCCTGATCAACACTGTGATCCTGTGTACATTTTTACAATTAAAGGACCTCTGTAAGAGAGAGGCGCTTTCACTGCAGTGGAAAGTGAAAGTGTTTGTGGGTCATGGGGGTGCTGGAGCCAACCTAAGCTCACATTGGGCACACCCTGGACTGGTTGACAGTCCATCACAGGGCCAACATATTGAGACAGGTAAAGACGAACAACCATTTACACTCAAACTCAGACCTACAGGCAATTCCGAGTCACTCACTCACTCACTCACTCACTCATTCACTCATCTTCTTCCGCTTTTATCTGTATCTGGGTCGAGGGGTACACCCTGGACAAGTCGCCAGTCCATTGCAGGGCCAACACACAAGGACAAATAGAGACAAACAACCACTCATGCTCGCATTCCCACCTACGGTCAATTTAGAGTCACCAATTAACCTAAACATGTCTTTGGATGGTGGGAGGAAACCAAAGTATCTGTAATGGGTTCATGGCAAGAAAATAGAAAATCTGCATAAAAAGGCCCCAGGTCTGGGAACCAAACCCATGAGTTTCATGTTTTGGAGTAACAGCGCTAACCACTATTCTAACATGCTGCCTGAATTTGCTTATATGAAAATGATGGAGGCTAGGATGCCAGTGTTTTACATGTTCTACCAATAAAGAGATAATTTTCCTTTGGCTTGGTGGTCACTCCAATGATGTGGAACACATGATGAGGTAGTGTTTTGTACACAAGCCAGAAAAATTAGAAGCTTGAATGTTCGACAGCCTTTTCTGACTGCTCAGTTCCTTAGCGATGGGCATGCGTGGAGGAGTCTTCACCTTGATGTTTGCTCGATTAAACCTCCGGCTAAGGAGCCACCTCTTCAGAACTCTGATGAGGCAGGAAATCAGCTTTTTTGATGAAAACCACACAGGTAATGTGGTAACAGGGTTGATCTGTTATTCTTTGAGTCCTTGCTCTTTGACAGTAGGGCCATCTTCTTGATACCACTGTGTACCTTTATTACCCTGTAGGTGATATCCTTTCACGTCTGTCAGCTGACACCACCCAGGTGAGTGACCTCATCTCCCAGAATGTCAACATCTTCCTGAGGAGTATCATCAAGGGCGCTGGCTTTTTCATCTTCATGTTTGGGATGTCTTGGAGGCTCACACTAGTGACCATCATGGGATTCCCTTTCATTGCCCTGGTCTCCAAAGTTTACGGAGAATACTACAAGGTAGTGTTGTGCTGTGTTCTTGTTCATGATTCAGTTTGCGGATAACCCTTCAGCCATGTCTTTGTTGCTTACACAGAAACTCACCAAAGAAGTCCAAACGACTCTTGCTGAGGCCAATAAAGTAGCAGAAGAAACCATTTCAGCCATGAGGACGGTGCGGAGCTTTGCCAACGAGCATGGGGAGGCCAACTCGTATTGCACCAAACTTTTAGTCATGTTCCAGCTGAACAAAAAACAAGCAATAGCTTATGCTTGTTACATGTGGTCCAGCTGTGTAGGTATCAGTTGCCCTAAACTCTGTAGCTACCAATGACTGTCTGTCACAGTGTGTGCCTTTCAGATTTCAGAGCTGGCGCTAGAGGTTGCTATCCTCTATTACGGTGGCCACCTTGTGGTTACTGGTCAGATGAGCAGTGGGGCCCTGATATCATTTTTCATATACATGCTGGAGCTAGGAGAATGTCTGGAGGTTTGTCCTGTGTGTTTTTCCTAAGCCTCCTAATTACAGGTGTAGAAAAAACACAAGTCTTTTAAACTGGCATTTTCTACTTGACAGAGCATTGCATCGGTGTACACGGGCCTCATGCAGGGGGTGGGAGCAGCTGAGAAGGTTTTTGAGTATCTGGACAAGAAGCCCAAAGACCCAGCTGATGGCACAGAGGCTCCACACTCATGTACTGGCCTAGTGGAATTCAAAGACATCACATTTGCCTACCCAACACGCCCGGAGGTCAATATCCTCAAGGTTGGTTCTGAGGATGCTCCCTCCTGCACTCTGTTGAGAAACTTTACTTCACTAATAGAGTCTGGTGTAAGGTTGCACCACCACCAGCACCATAATCTTAGAATATCAGCAGCCCTCTATTGTTTCTCTCTAACCCCCATCTCCCACTGGGTGTAGGGGGTGTCATTCACTTTGAGGCCAGGGGAGGTCACAGCCTTGGTGGGACCCTCAGGCAGTGGAAAGAGCTCCTGTGTGAGTCTACTGGAAAACTTCTACATCCCTCAACAAGGACAAGTGCTGCTGGACGGAAAACCTGTTCACTCCTATCAGCATGAATTCCTCCATTCTAAGGTCTGTCATGATCAGTGATGCACAAACTAATGTAGGTTGGGGACAGGATGTCCTGTTAAAGGTGCTGAACCTGGGGAACTCACAAACAGATAGGTTATGTGACAGTTAAATGGTGTCAGACATGAGTCGTGTGACATTTGCATCTTTTTCAGAAAAGGCTTGGTGATTTCCTGTATTTTCCTGAGTTCTCAGAACATCTAGCAGTGCAAATGGGCCATGAGTGAGTTATTTTCAGTGGCTGATTAATCAACATTGGAGTTTTTCCAGCAGCAGCAGGAGGGCTTGTGTGGAGGAGTGAGTCTAAATAAGCTCCCATGTTTGTGCCACTGAGGGAACACATCACCAAAAGAGTTCAAAAGTGTGCTCTGTTTATAACTGGTGCTTCTCCTTGCTGAATCAGGTCTGTCAGACCTAGATTCAGCCTGCTTCTTGTCCCTCCAGGTGGTTCTTGTGGGCCAGGAGCCTGTGCTTTTCGCCCGGACTGTCAAGGAAAACATCACCTACGGCCTGACTGACATCCCCATGGAGGCAGTGGTGCAGGCTGCCACCAAGGCCAATGCTCATGACTTCATCTCTGCCTTACCCAAAGACTATGACACAAGTAATTATAAAGACCTGTTCATGTAAGACTGCAAGTCAGTCATTGATCTATTACTCAGTGATGGACAATGGAGACAGAAAATAACAGACAAATAGTCAGTTCAGCCACAGTGGATGGAGTTTGAAATTACACCTCAATTATTGTTTTTGAAAAGTACAAAATGCTTTACTTACAGAATATCTGTATTATCAGCCACATTCCATTTTTTATCATGTCCAGTCTCCTCTGCACTGGCCACAGTTCAAATTAACATATAAAGTCCCTGTAATGTAAGACAGTGTATGACAACATTATTGATTTGTTGAACCAAATAATCTTTGCAGATGTGGGAGAAAAGGGCACCCAGATGTCAGGGGGGCAGAAACAAAGGGTGGCCATCGCAAGAGCTCTAATCCGTAACCCCCGTGTTCTAATTCTGGATGAGGCCACCAGTGCTCTGGATGCAGAGAGTGAGCATGTTGTGAGTAAACCAAAGGGCCTCTGCCACAGAGGTGATGCAGCACATAAGCAGCAACTTTTGGGTGTAATGTGGCCCTGTGGTGAATAAAACGTCAGGGACATAATGTCTCATGTCTTGCAGGTTCAGCAGGCTTTGAACCACATCATGCAGGAACACACGGTGTTGGTCATCGCCCATCGGCTCAGCACAGTGGAGAAGGCAGACAACATCATCGTCCTTGACAAGGGCCAGGTGGTTGAACAGGGTCCCCACAGGCAGTTGATGGCTAGTGGGGGCCTCTACTTCAAGTTGGTCGAGAGGCAGGTCCTGGGCATGGAGACAGGCACCGAGGTACTTAATAGGCCTGAATCCCTGAGCTGGAAATCTGATGGACAGCATCTGCGCAGACGACATAGCAGCAGCATCAGCCATTCAGAGCTTAACTTTCACTACTGAGGATGGACAGCATGCACCTGCTGTTGGAACCAGAAACCAGAATTAGATGGATCTTAATGAGGAGGTTAATGCAATCATCACTTTAGTATTGGTTCAGGTTAAGATTAATTAAATAGCATTATGAAGTTATTATTATAATATATCTGAGCATATCAAAGAGGGTCAAAGGTCACTCTATAAAACTTGAATGAATGGTCAGTGTGATCATCAACTCATCTTTATAAGCTTTAGAAGCTGACTGTATTTCTGTTATGTGTGTTTTAAAGAAATATTTCATTTAAGATTTTAAGGATTTTGATTTATTTATTTATTTATTTATTTGTATTCTTTTTGAGTAGTGGGTGTGAAAAAGCTCATGGTGGCTTTTTATTTAATATTATCACTAACTCCAATGTCAGCAGCGTGGTTGTCATAGACATGTCAGGTGCCTTGTAGAGACAATGTGAGACAAACTTCATGTAACTGAGTCTGTACAATGCAGAGTTTAAAATATTCTGCATCAGTGGTGGACAAAGTACACATCTCCAGTACTTGAGTCAAAGTACAGATCCTCCTGGTCAAATGTTATTCCAATAAGTGAAAGTAATTAAGTTAAACTATGACTTGAGTGAAAGTACTTGCTTTTAAAATACTTTGCATCTCAAGGCAATGTGTCCTGAAACAGTACATTCAGAGACTGACTCTAAAATAGTGCAGTTAATGAACTGATTTAAACACAATATTATGGAAAAAACAAACTCTAGAGAAACAAATTTAAACCAGCTAAAGGAGCAATACTATGATTGCCTTGTTTTTATTAAAACCACCACTGTTCAAAATAAAAATGCTTAGTAAAATAAGTCATAATGAACCTCTTGGCTCAGTGACAAAACCTATAAACTGAATTTAAAGCCAAAGATAACAGTCCAAAAGTGCAATTTTTCCCTCTGCATTTTCTCCTCGTTCTTCCCCCTTTCGCTCCACTGCTTATCCCACCTCCCTTCTTTCTCCTCCACTCCTTCTAATCTACTGTTGAAACTGTAAGAAGTTCTCGTTATGCTTTAGCAGAAGCTGGTTTTCAATGTCCTGTTAAGTAATTCTTCACCGTCTTGGAAAGAGGCTGCACCCAGCAGTACTATAAAAGCCTTTCACAGGCAGGGCTGTGTTTAGATTGAGAGACGGGTTGGACACAGCGAGGAAGGAAGCCAACATGTCAAATCCGAATTTAACAAATTTAAAACGATAAGAATAATTCTTAAGCTCTGTGACTTTAAACATGGAGTTCTGGTATGGCCACGGATGACCAGAGAGGGCACTTTCGTCTCCATTGCCTGCCGTAGCCCGACTTGCAGTCCACAACTGCGGCAGATCACCTTTCCTCCCCTGCTTGAACTTTACCTGCGACTTCACCGCCCAAACTGAGTAGCGCATGCGCAAGGGACAGCTACGGCAACACCACTTGAACAGAAGAAGAGAGTGTATTTAATGAAAATGTAACAAATAATTCACATAAATGTAGTAGAATCAAAACTACAAAATGTGCCTTTCAAATGTGGTTGAGTAAAAATAAATCACCAAAGTAAAGGACAGATCCTCATATACTGTACTGTAAATGTGCTTTGTTACTGTCCACCACTGCTCCACATGGAGTCCTGGGCAGTAATATCACAATGAATTGTGTGAATGTCACATGATTGGTTTATTGGGGGTGTTTAATAATTAAAATATTTTGCCTGCATTAAATCTGAAACGATAAATTGATAAAATTGATCAGTCGAGAGAAAAGCAGACATTGATGTTAAACGACACATCTTTGGACACTGGACATATATATAGTTTTTACATTTCATTGATCTAATGCTATGATAATTTATTTGAGAAGCTATAGATAAAATCGAGCAGCAATTCCAGTGTAAAGGTGATCAGTTGGATCTATACCTGCCATAAACAGGCTCAGATCCCGCTGATTCTATTTTTGTAATTTTGGTTATTCTTTATTTTACTAATGATCAGCAGCTTAATAAACTGCTTACCCAACTGTTGGAGGAACAAGCACATCCGCATGCACCTGAACGCCTCTTAACCATTATAAAAAATTAAGTTTAGGTTGAAAGAAGATGAAATGTTTGGCGCTTCAATGTATATACAGTTAAAATGTCATAAAAGATGAATTCAGGTCTTAATTTTGCTCCCAAGTTAGTCAGTAGTCCTCATCACCCAGCGCTCCGTGAGCTGTTGCTGCCCACAGTCATGTGTTTTCCGCCGGGTCCTGAAAGCAGCACGGGGCCTGTGTATCCTACAGTTCCCGTCTGAGCGGCTCAGTCAGCTGTCACCGTCCGACGCGGGCACACAATAAACGCACAAAATGTCCACTTTCAACGACAAGTTCAGCGCTTACACGATGACACAGCTCAACGAGATCCTTGAGGACGACGAGAAGATGTCTCGAATGGTCCAGGACCTGGACGAGGTACGGGGTCCGGGTGAATGTGAGCCGAGTCCTCTGCCTTGGTTCTTTGTTGTTTGTCGTTACTGCCAGGAAGGTCACAGAAACAGCCACTTCGACTTACGACGAGGCCAAGCACCCTGTAACGGACGCCGAACGGCCTGGGACCCGAATCGTTCAGTAACCTCGGGAGAGATCTTTGTCTCAAGTTTTAACTCGCTAGGGCTCAGGTCTGTCCTGTGGACAGTTCAGGCTCCACCACGGAGCCGTCTAGATTCGGTCATTTGCACGGACTATAATGGAAGTGTTGGCCCGGCCCCGGTAGTCACGTCGGACTCCGGCTAAAAGTAGAGGGTATAAGGCCGAGAAAGCGTCTGAGCAGAACCCGTGTTTGGTTCACTGTCCGGTCCGTGGCTCGGAGAATTAGACATCCAGAGCTGAACCTGTCGGTGCCGAATCCTCCGCAGCCCGCCCAAGTTGGTTTTAAAGGGTTGATAATGTCAGGAGATGATTTGTTTTCATTGTAAGTACACTAATATTGACTCCCTCAGCTGAGCTCAGGCCTGAGGCTCTGATCCGGATCCTCCCCTTTATCACGAAGCTGCTGTGTCATGAGTCCAGGTCTTGATAAGCAGCTGGTAAATTTTCCAATGCAGGAGATGAGGCGTCACAGGCATAATAAGTTTTATTTTATTTTTTTTTAACCTGCAGACACGAATGTGAGACATCAACACAGAGAGCAGATATATTAGTGGAATTTTCTAGGATGAATTTGTTCTTGTGAACCACCACCACCCTGCCCCCCTTCCCCTGCCCATCATGCCGCTCTTTCTAGTCTGGGTCTTAATCTGCCCTCATGCCTGGCCCAGAATGAATTTCCCACCATACACTCCCTACGCAAAATTTAAGGGAAAATTTCTTTCCCCTTCTCCCTCACAGCTCAACCTCCTCAGAGATTGCAGACTGAACACAACTTTGGGACACAGGAAGTCTTCCTTTCTCTTTTCATGTCATCATCTAATTTAATACTGTTTTGTGTAAGCGTGAAGATGCACTGCCCTGAATATGATAGAAAAAGGTTACTGTCTGTCTTCTTCATCCACCTCATCCTTGGTGGCCCAGATCCACTTAACCTCTGAGAAGCAGGAAGTACAGAGCAGTATTGTTGGAAGGACGAATGTAATCCTGTCAGCTGTTCTTTTATGTTGTCAGTGGTGTTTTTGCTCCACACCCAAACCATAGGTATCAGGGAGGGAGGGGCTTGTTCTCTGCCATGACACAGTAGATGGCAATTTAAATCTGTCACGAGGTTTGAGCAGAGTGAAAACTCACCTGAGTGCAAGGTGAACCTGGAATTTATTCCTTACTAATGCTGATGAGAAACAAAGGCTGGGCTGCCGTGATGCGTTCAGTGAAACCTGAGAGTGCTGTGAGACATTGTACAGCTGTAGAGCTTGAACCCAACCCTCCCTCTGATGAGCTGAAGGCAATAATCTAATTTTGTGTTTTTGTGTCTGTGCTGCCTTTTGAATAATGCAAATGTGGCTGCTATAAATTTGTTTTGACTTCCTTTATTCCATGAATTGCCGTGAATGTGTCGTACCTGTGTGTCTCTGGCTCAGTTCATTCGCAGGTGGTGCGTGTTTTGAAGCGTCAGTGTTGGTTTGTGGAGACACAGGATCGGTTTAGATCCCTGAGATCTGAGGAGAGACCTCCAGGCTGCTGCCCAGTGTCCCTGGGTTGAAAATGAACTTGTTTTACTGCAACATTACATAATTTTTTCACATGTTAATACCAGAAAACACAATGTTGCCAAGGACAATAACCAAATTGCAGGCAGTGCTTTGTGTCAGCAGCATCACTACAGAGCAGGCGGATATATATTTTAATGTGCTGGTTGCAAACAATTCATTCAACTCTGGTTTTTACAAACTGATTCTAATGTTGACTTTGTTTAAAAGTCTGATGATGGCACATGCTCATTTTAATTAATTTTATTATTCATGGCCAATCATAATTGTTGGTTCAGGGGCTTTAAAGCACAGACAGTCTGATCCCTGGTGCTGAGGTCGGTTCAGCTCCTACTATATACAGAACAGGCTCCTGGTCGTCTTTCATGTTTTTTTTTGCTATAGCAGCACGTGACAGTTGGCGTTTTCACTGGATTTGTGGCCTCCTCATCACCAGTCGGCCTGTCAGCTGTTGTCTGGTATAAATCAATGCTTGGTGGAAACAGCCTGCAGATCAAAACACGGCTGATGCTGGTTCAGTTTGAAATTTAAGGGTTGTGTTGTTGTGGCTATGACCGAGCCCTCCAATGCCTCCCGACTGGATCAGTCCAGTTGACCAGTGGTGGACGCAGCAGGACAGATAGTACTAGCTCTGTTGACCTTGTTGTGAATTCTTTATTTTATAAACGTATAATTTCTGCGCAAAACCAGCTGTAGCAGAGGAGGTTATTATGGAAGGTCATTTGCAATGGAAGCATCGGAAGGAAATGTTGACTGGATTAGGGTTGTTTGAAAATTAGTCAGTGTGAAGTTAATGTCATTAATGAGCCGCATATGCACTTTACCCACACATACAATAAGCTAAAACCTGAAGAACCTGGTTTGGTTTGGTTTGTAAATGTAACATTGGTATCAATATCTATCTATGTGGTCCATGCCAGTGGTACAGGTCTGTGGTCTGTTTCCTGAGGTAATTCCAGCCTTTCTATAGTGAGTAGAGGGTCTGTCTGTTGTGCAGAATGAGTGACCTCAGGATGTGATGGAGATAACAGACACAAGTCATTTTCCTGCTCCATTGTAGGTACTCCTCCACTTCCTCCTACTTCAGTTTATATTCAGACCTTTCCTCCACATACTCTCCAATCCTGGTGATACTAAGATTGTGTAGGCGATTTGTGTGAAATGAGTCAGAAGCTGGAAGTACCTTTTCTGAAATCCTCCTGTGATCTCACTGCAACCTGTTTTTCATTTCATTACAGTGAGTGCATAGGAAGTGTATGATACAGATGTTAGCTCTAGTGATAACATATGGTCATCTTTTTTTGTCTATTTGGGCTCATTGTTTTGTTCAGTCAACTGTCATATCCCCGTGTTTCCTCATTGAAGTCTGCCTATCAGTGATCCAGCCCAGCATGGTATCAGACAGTTATGGTAATTTTTGTTTACAAATGTTGTGAACTAGTCAGGGCAATTTGGTTATTGGCAATTAATTATAATCATTTAGGGGACTGATTATTGATAATCGGAAATATCTACTAAAAATAGTACATCTCAGAGCACCTCCCTGTCATCAGGAACAAATAACCAAATTTACAAAACTGGAAATCAGTCTCAGAAGGTTGCTAAAGGAGGAGCTCGAGCACCGACTGTTATGAATCCACCAAAAGACACAATTGTATAACCACAATAACAATGGCCAATGAAATTATAATAGGATTTAATTCAAAGCAATAATTCTTAAAAATAACATTACTTGGATAAAGGATATCATAATTCAATTATCAAAAGCTAACACTTGTTACATTATCATAGGTGATAGCTGTAGCAATAGCATTCGGCAGTAGCAACAGCATCTAGCATCCTATCACGATATTTCATATCAGTCTATTGATAGTCGATATATCAGAATATAAATCAAATAACTTTTTCTGTCAAGTTTAAAGGTTCCTTTTTACTTCTATGTGAGATGTGAAGATACCACATTAATATTGGTTTAAATATTATTTTTTTTCTGTCAGAAGTTAAACATATGAAATGTACTACAGACCTTGTAGAACTGTATTTCAAATAAATAAAATTATTATATATTACATAATATTAAACTAAAATGACCAGTCAGAAGCTTCAAGTGTTACAGGAAAACACAAACAAATCGACAACTAAAATCTTTGGTCAATTAAAAAAAATAAAATGGGTGATACAAAATAGAAAAGTCTCAGTTCTGCCCAGTCAAACGCTTGACACAATTTGCAGGGCATGCTAATCTGCTTCTTGTCAGACTTTAAATATCCAAAGCATCCCTACACTACTGAATTCCTGGGACCTTTCTTCTCAACAATGTCCTCATCTTTTGAGCCTTGGGTTGTGTCCGTTGGGGTGTCTTCTTTAAGGATTCTGTTGTGTGAGGAGAAGTTTTCAACCGTCTCTGACTACTCCATTAGTTGGAGAAAATCGACTGTCCTACCCATAAACTCAGTAGGTTAGCCGCCCCACTATGGCCAGGAAACGTTCCGGTATCAACGTTATCAAGATCCTCGCCAAACATTCCCACCCGACATGGCTAAACCACACCATCCTCCAAGAAATGGAGGATGACTTCCACCGGTGGAGGACACTACCCATATCACTTATGGGAAGAGTAGCAACAGTGACAATGATGATCTTACTTGCTGCCTGATGAACAGAACAGGTAAAAAAAAAAAGCGTGAGCAAATGGTAAGGGGCGCGGCCCCTGAGCTTTGCTAAGGCAACCTCTGTGTAATGGACTCAAGATCACACGACCACACCCGACAGCAACTTTAATGTCTGTGTGATTGGGGAGTGAGAGACAGATAATATGATTATAATAGCACTACGCAATAGCCAGCAAACCAGAGTCTACCGGGTCAGTTATTGGTCCTTTAACTAATGATGAATCGTTTATCAGCTGATCGCGGTGGATGGCAGACAACAAGGAATAGCAAATTGCAGCACTTTCAAATACAACTGCACTCTATGCTAATTATCTCTGCCCAGACATAAGCGCCTTACTTTTCCATCCTTCGGAGTTCGAAGGAGAAAGGGAAAGAGATCCGCTTCAGGTGTCCACAGCACATTCCGTGGCTGGGGTTGAGCAGTCAAATCAAATCAAATCAGATTTATTTGTATAGTGCCAAATCATAACAAAGTTACAACAAGGCACTTTACATATAGAGCAGGTTTCCAGACCAAACTCTTTATAAAATTATTTAAAGAGACCCAACAGATCCCCCGATGAGCAAGCACTTGGCGACAGTGGAAAGGAAAAACTTCCTTTAAGACGCAGAAACCTCGAGCAGAACCAGGCTCGGGGGGGGGGGGGCATCTGCCTCGATCGGTTGGGTTGCGAATTGGGGGGAGGGGGAAAGAGAGAGAGAGAGAGATTGAGATAGGCATTGGGGGAAGAGTATAAGCAGGAACATGTTGCTGCGTGAAGTTCATGGAGTTGAGCTGTAGTACAGAATTCATGAAATATGGGACCAGCAGGTGTTGCAGGAACATGGGATGGCGATGAGTCACCACCTGCAGGATGAGGACAGGGAGAGAGAGGAGAGGAACTGGGAGAGAAAGAGGGAGAGTGGGAGAGAGGGTGACAGGGAGAGACAGCGAGAGAGAGAGAGAAGCTCAGTTCTTCCCCCAGCAGTCTTGGCCTACAGTAGCATAGCTAAAGAGTAGAGTAGTAGACTTTTTAACTATAAGCTCTGTCATACAGGAAAGTTTTAAGTCTGGTCTTGAAAATTACTAAAGAGTCCGCCCCCCGGACCGATACTGGACGTTGATTCCATAGAAGAGGAGCCTGATAACTGAACAATCTGCCTCCAGATTTACTCTTGGAGACTCTAGGAACCACAAGTAAACCTCCATCTGGAGAGCGGAGTGGCCTACTAGGACAGTAAGGAACTATGAGCTCTCTGAGATATGATGGAGCTTGGCCATTAAGAGCTTTATATGTTAAAAGGAGGATTTTGAATTCTACTCTATATTTTACTTGCAGCCAATGAAGAGCAGCTAACACAGGAGAGATATGATCTCTTTTCCTAGTTCCTGTTAATATTCATGCAGCAGCATTCTGAATCAACTGAAGGCCTTTTAGAGATTTGTTCGGACATCCAGATAGTAATGAGTTACAGTAGTCCAGCCTAGAAGTTACAAATGCATGGACTAGTTTTTCTGCATCATCCTGAGAAAGGATGTTTCTGATTTTCCTAATGTTTCTCAGGTGGAAGAAAGCTGCTCTACTAACTTGTTTTATGTGAGGGACAAAGGACATGTCCTGGTCAAAAATTACTCTAAGGTTTCTTACAGTGGAGCTGGAAGCCAAAGTGATGCCGTCCAGACAGATGAGATGATTAGATAGTATTTTTCTGAGGGCCAAGTACAATAACTTCTGTTTTGTCAGAGTTGAGAAGTAAAAACATTTTCAGTTATCCAGACTTTTATGTCTTCAAGACATGCCTGCAGTCTGACTATCTGAGTGACTTCATTTGGCTTCATTGATAGGTACAGCTGAGTATTGTCTGCATAGCAGTGGAAGTTGATGCTGTGTTTCCTGATAATGTTGCCTAGAGGAAGCAGATAAAGCGTAAAGAGAATTGGTCCAAGTACCGAACCCTGCGGGACTCCATGACTGACTACAGTACATGAGGAGGAGCTGTTATTAACATGAACAAACTGATGTCTATCTGATAAGTAGGATTTGAACCACCTTAGTGCAGTTCCTTTAACTCCATGTTCCAGTCTCTGTAGTAAAATATTATGATCTATGGTGTTGAATGCAGCACTGAGATCTAGAAGGAGAAGTATGGAGGCTCATCCATTTTCTGAAGCCAATGTCATTGGAGACTTTAACCAGCGCTGTTTCTGTGCTATGATGGGCTCTAAATCCTGATTGAAACTGTTCAAACAGACTGTTCCCATCCAGATGTAGTTGTTTTGCTACAGCTTTCTCAATGATTTTAGAAATAAATGGAAGGTTCGATATGTGTCTATAGTTTGCCAAAACATCTGGATCAAGATTAGGCTTTTTAAGCTGGGGTTTGATGACTGCGATCTTAAGTGCCCGAGGTACATAACCCAGAAATAAAGTCAGATTAATCAAATCTAGAATGAATGGCTCAATTAAATAAAAGATCTATTTAAAGAGGCTAGTTGGTACTGGGTCTAATAGACATGTTGACCATCTGGATGATGAAACTATAGAAGCTAGCTCTGAGAGATTCAGAGGTGAGAATGATTTCAGATGTAAAAGAGGCGTTGCTGTATTTCGTCGGAGATTTTTATCTAACGTAGGCAAGAGCTGATAAATTCTTTCTCTGATCGTGAGAATTTTATCTGTAAAAAAATTTATAAAATCATCACTGCTTAGAGCTAAGGGGATCACTGGTCCATACCTCACTCTTCTGGTGGGACGATGTGATGACTTCCTCGATGGCAATGGGGAAGATCATGGGTTGAAGACGCTGCACTTTGTTACTTCATTAACAAAGTGGGCACGGTTTTTGTTACCGGACCTAAGATCAGCTGATAGCACAGCAGTCTACGTCGGGTCAAAAAAAACGACATCAGTCTGCTCGTCCCGCGAGTGTGTGAGCTTTTCTGTGACCTAGGCTTTAAGGTGGTGAAAGTCAAATGTTTGAGATGGTGTTGCTCCCTTCGGCGGCCAGGTTGTGGAGAAAACTTAGAGTACCTCTCTATTGTAATAGTTATTTGAGTTGTATTGTGATATATGACTATCAATATCAACTGATATGAAATATCTTGATAGGAGGAATTCATGAGTTACCTGCGTCCCATCTCTTTGCAAGCACCCGAGGAGGAAAATGACCCTCAGCCTCTACCCCGGTATTCCCAGGTTTGCCGCAACCTCTGCCCACGGTGTGTCATCGCTCCACGGATCAGCTGTATGTCAGCTGTCAGTGACGTCATGCTCCATTCACAGTCCAAGATGGCCTAATTCAATGCATGCTCCATTGCAAACAAATCCTTTGTCCTGTATGACTTGCTGATCCAGGAAGATTTTGACTTGTCCCCTGGGATACTCGTTCATTGCCACACCTTGCCTCACTGGACATTGCGGGGGGCTCGCTGTGGTTTTCCGTGACCGCCTAAAAACTAGGCTGGTGAACTCGGGTGTTTTCCATTCGTTTGAGCTTCAAGTGACTAAGATAAATGAACGAAACCCATTTTATTGTATTTTAATTTACCAGCCTCCTCGCCCAGCTAGTGGGTTTTTATCTGACTACACTGAACTTTCAACTTCCATTATCAAACTGGATAAGGTGCTTATTATTGGTGATTTTAATATTCACAAAGATAATCAGTCATCTAACACTGCTACTAAGCTTTTAAATATCACTGAGTCTTTCAACTTTGTGCAACATGTCTACTTAGATCTTTAACTATCTGCTTTAGCTGGGTTTTTATTTTATGTAACAGTGAAAAGGCTGTGCAGCCATTTGTCTCACTCTGTTGACACGTCCGTAGTTATTTATCAACAGTATCTGAGATTCTGGTGATTGCTTATTTATAATCACCTGAAGCAGAGCCTTGCTAATGACTTCTTATCTTACTGACCTTCCTCATCTGAAGCTCTATGACACCTGTCAGTGTGGTGTTCACTGTCCCTGTTGTCTGTCTGCACAGCAGCAGGGTTCGGGTCCACCTCACCTAAATTACATGCTGCTTGATTTATCTCAAATGAAGTACAGTTTTCTTCCCACTGTGATATTTTGGTCTGTTAAGTTAACTCAGGAGCAGCTGAGTTGGTCAGTTTGTCCTCTGATCAGGACACATCATCATTGTCATTGGTCGATTCAACTTTTCTTGTTGAAATTAATTTGCTGAAGAATTAGAAATCTGTCTCATCAAATTGAACTATACAGTTGATGGACAACAGAGTTTTGTTTTCTCTGTGAGTTCTGACTGGCCTTTGTATATGTGGGGAGAATTGTGGGTGCAAAGACTGACATTTTAAGATGGACAATTCATCATTAATGTTAAATATAATAAATGGTAAGTTTTTGATGCTTCTGTTCTTGTAAACGATGTAACAATTTAACGTGATGGTGTGAAAATGCGGCTGATGTTGTTATGCTTTGTGGGCTGTAGATGCAGGAGGTTCAGCAGAACAAGGAGAAGACTCTAATGAGCAACCGGACACTGGCAGAACAGAACCTGGCCCTGCAGCCCAGACTGGAGCACAAGAAGGATCAGCTCACAAAGAGCTATGCCTGCCTGCAGGAGACCTTTGAGGCCTATCAACTCCACAAGTCTTCTCTAGGTACAGACTGAGAGTCAGCATTCATCCGCTCATCTGTGTCTGTGATGTGACCCAAAAATCTGAAACACTCACACACAAAACTATTTCACCATAAGAAATTTTAGAGACCAGATCTGAATTCAATGAAAAGCTATATCTGTATTTTATATTTATATTTAAGCAGGATTTAAATTATTATTTAGATTATTTCATACTTCAACAGTAACCATGCTGTGCCTTCTAAGCACTGATCCAGTAAAACAGCCTGTACCTTTGTCTGTCAATCTGCTGCTTGATATTATGTGAAAAAAGGGATGAAATTAACAGGGTTAAATCTATTCAATCTTTCCATTATTCCATGAAAATCAGCTCGTAGGGAATATTTCTCAGTCCTAATGTTTGAGTGATGGTTGTTTTTGCTGCTGCTACTACAACAGCACTATTCTATTTTGAAATTGTTAAATTGACAGCATGTAGCAACAACAAGAAAATTTCTCAGAGAAGATGTTGCAGCAGGACCAGACTGAATGGAATCATGATCTCAGCTGACGTTTAACTGAATGTTATACTGGAGCTGAGATTTCAGTTGATTGTTACCTTTGAGAGTAAAAGCTTCATGCCACTTTGAGGAAGCCTGCATTTTTTTTAATGTTCTATAACATTATTTGTCTAACTCTGTGTTAGCACAGCTGTGGAAACCTGTACCCACAGCTGAGTACAGGCTTCCATACTGGCTTCCATAGTTCCCATGCAGAATATAGCAGCCTTGTGCATGATGTGATTTGTCCAGGTCTGACTGAGCCCCCCCACTTAGGATATAAAGGGTGCTTGTGACTGTAGTGTCCCTCACTAGTACCCATCTTTACGTCCTTGTATATGCAGAAGAGTGATGACACTTGTTGACATAGCTGTTTCCCAGCAACCATCTCAAAATAGCTTGCCTGGCTTTCAGACGGAGCTGATTAAAGTTTGACTTTGCCATGTTCTGACGGTGTGCAGTATGGACACCCTGAGGCTCTGACAGCAGCGGTTGGAGGTGAACCCTCTGCAACCGCCTGCCGATGGAGGCTGGCACCTTCAACACTGCAAATGACACAGCAGTTTGTGCTCCTGGTTGTTGTCAGCAAAAGAATGTAGGTTACCGATCAAGAGTGTTTATTCTGATATGCTGTTTTCTTACACTGATGATGGCTGTGATGAGATGGACAGAGACAGCATTTCTCATTGTTATATGCTCTTGCTCTCAGATTCAGAATCATGTCCATCATAGTGTTGTGCACTAGTAGGAGCAATTTAGAGATTGGCGATTATTATCAATGATTATGAAATATGATCATTGATATCTAAGACCGTTTACTATAAGTAATGAATTTCAGGGCACCACCCTGTTACCAGGGACCAATGTCCAAATTAGCAAACTCAATATACAGTCCCAGAAGGTGAGGAGGAGTGAAATCGAGCACTGACTGTTATGAATCCAGCAAAAGTTACAATTATAGCCACAATAATCACAAACAACAACGGTTTAAAGTATAACATAATTTATTCACAGCAATAATTAGTCAAAATAACATCACTCTGGATAAATGGCTGTTATAGTTTGATTATCCAATGCCACACATCAGCTACTAATCTAAAACAGGTAGCACACATGTAATAAGAATGGATTAGCAATAGCGATATCGTAGACGACATTACCACATTTGATTATTAAAAGATCACTACACAATAGCAGAGCTGGCGAATGGAGTTCACGGCTCGGGTATTAATCCTTTAACTAGTGATATTGCCCAATCACTGATCACGGTGACGGCCAACACGGTGCATGCTATTCTAATTGTCTCTGCCCAGACATAAGCCTCTTACTTTTGTTGCTCCACTCCTCTGGAGTAAGGGAGTAAAAGGGAGAGAGAGAGAGAGATCCTCTCTGAGTGTCCGCAACGCGTTCTTCAGCTCGGTCAGGCGGTCCGCGTTGCTCCTCAGACAACAGCAACTTGATGAGTTCCTTGGCGGCAGCGGGGAAGATCACGGAAGACGATGTTCTTTGTTGTTGCTGCTTTAGAAACCTTCGGATTAGCTTCGGATAACAAAGTTGGCTTCGCAGCACGTAGAATCAGCTGATCGCGCAGAAATCCGCGCTGGGTTTGAGGGGGGAAAAAAGAAAGCAAAACAACAACCACAGCAGTCTGCGCCAATCTCGCGAGTTGAAGACTGTGACCCAGGTTTTGTGGTGGTAGGATCCAAATGTTTGGTGTTGCTCCCTTTGGGGATCCGGGTTAGGGTAGAGAAGAAAGCTGTGACAGCTCTCTACTGCAACCAGAGTCTGGGGAAAAAGCGAAGGTGGACGGTTGCCGTGGTTCTTTTTCACTGGTCCCTGGTCCCTGGTGACGTCACCAGGGACCCCTGGCCCCTGCTGAGGGTGCCTGAGTCCGATCGTGGGGGTTGTGGCGCCATTTTCAAACAAGCAGACAACTCTGTCCCAGGCTTCTGGAGGGACATGTAGGCCTCTGTATTGTTCTTTTCAGAACACATGCGAGACAATCTCAACAATAGTGATGTTTCTGTTGTTGTTTTGTGCTGAAGCTCAAAACAACAAGTGCGACCCACATCAGTTAGTGAACAGCTGGTCTGGATCTGTGCTGACTGGTTGGACTGTATTCTCATCTTTGTGTGTGTGTGTGTGTGTGTGTGTGTGTTCGCGTGTGCATGTTTGTGTGGCACAACAGAGTTTGACATTGATGGTGTGACTGAGGTCAAGAGGGTTAGTAGTGGTTGCATGGCTCTGGTCAGTGAGCGTATCAAAGCAGAGCACAGACGTAGTTTTGATGTAATGCATTGTTTCAAATTTGAGCTGAGCTTTGAGAAAATTGTGCATCACATCCGTACAGCATCTGTCCATGGAGCCGTGTCCATCTGACACTGTTTAATCATATTAAGGTGGGAGGACAGTATCAAACTTTCCCAGAATTCTTTTTGATACTAAAAGACAGTAAAATCATTGATACCCTTTTTCTTTTTAACTGGGCAGACCACCAGTCAGGAAGCAGCTCCCTGGACACACTTCTGGCTTTGCTGCAGGCCGAGGGAGCCAAGATTGAGGAGGAGACTGAGGTAAAGGCTTCATGTGTCCCTCAGGGACTCCTTTATACAGAGAACAACACAAATAAGAAGAATAACAATAACAATGAAGGGAAGAGCTCATTCTGATTTTTGTCCATTTCCATGACTGATTGTGCCCTTTCCAACAGAACATGGCCGACTCCTTCCTGGACGGCAACATGTCCTTGGATTCGTTCATTGATTCCTACCAGAGCAGGAGGAAACTGGCCCACCTGAGACGGGTGAAGATCGAGAAGCTTCATGAGATGGTTCTGAGGGGGCAACGGCTCCCCCCATCATCTGTTCCCACCTCATGCTCTCAGGACATGTCTGTGACAGCCTCCCTCCATGGCAATGTCAGCAATGATTCATCCCCTGTTCCCCAGCCCAGGAGGAAACCCCCTCCTCCTCCAGTCCAGCCCGCTCCAGTCCTGAACCTCAATCCGGCTCCAACTACAGCCTCTCAGCCTCTGGCCTTCTACTCACAATCGCCATACCCGCCGATTCCTCCCAGAACAAGCCAGCCCTTCCCCAATGTCCCCTCTGGCTACCCCACTCATCTCCTGTCTCAGTACCCCCCTGCTTTGCCTCAGAGGCCCCCTCCTCGCATGGCTCCTCAGCCTGGCTTCATCATGCAGTAAGTAAAAGCTGTGGCCCCTCAGAGGACGGTGCGTTGTGGACTTCTCACCACTGGGACTCTGAGAATCCTTTCTGTATCTTCTGCCTTCCTGGATAATGTCCAATTACAGCACAGGAGGGTGGATCTGTGCTGACTGGCCTGGTCCCATTCAGCTGCAGCAGATTTACAATAATCTCTGTGGATCTAGGTTTCCCCCGTCCCCCACCAGCACTCCCGCCTTACAAGACATGATGAGATCAGCCACGACTCTCACCAGCCCAGTCCCCTGAGGGCAGCGGCCATGAAGGCCACAGTCAAACCCCGGGGCCCTTTCCAAGTCTCCAGACAGGCCTTCAGCTCTGCTTTCCTCCCTTCCTCCAAACATGCTCCTCAAGCTGTCACTGAGCACTCCATCATTCCGTCTGCAGCAGACTCATTATGGTTGTGTATATGCAAACAAGGAGACCATGACTACTGTGCAGTTCTGATGGAAAATATCTTTCCAGAATATCTTCAGGCCAAACTGCATCTATGCTGTGATGTTTTCTGTTTTGATTTTTGTTTTTTCATAAAATTTCACAAGGTACAGAAGAATATTTACATTTTGATTTAGTACTAATGCACATAATTAATAATAGTCAGGATAGACTGATTAACACGTGGAGGGCTTTGGTTGGTGTATCTCTTCTTCTATCAGTCTGTGTCCACAGATAGTCCAGCCCCCACTGACCGGTTCAAGATGGCCAACACTTGCTGGAGATGAACTGGGAGCTGAGGGGGCAGATCAGTGTCTGAGCTGAAGGGTTAATGTGCAGCCACACCTAGCTTCAAATATATGTTGTTTTCTGTGGTTTCCTGTTATGATTCAAGACTCCTTTATCACTACCTTAGTTAGATCACAGAGGATTCTGACAGCTCTCTGTAATCCATCATCTGCTGTCTCTGTCTCTGTTGTCATCTTGCTCCCTGAGCACCAAAGACGTCCCACATTTTGCTGTGTTCCTGTTTTTAACATGTTCATGTGTAGGTGAATCATTCAGTAACCCTACCATTGTTCATCCATCAGTCATTTTCTAACCATAGAACCAGGTCTTCTGCTCTGGGAGGAAACTTTCTTTGGTGCAAGAGACTCTTATTTTCCACCTGACTGTTGTCGCTGTGCATTGCTGAAGAGCCATGAGTGCCTACACTTGAAGTGATGTTAATCACGTCTGTTAACCTCCTTTCCCCTCCATCTCCAAAATAAAACAGACATGGGGCATGGTCGTCTCCTCCTGCCACTGATGTTCATGTTCAGCAGAGGGTAAAGAGGCTGTGAGGTGTCTAACTGTCTGTCAGGATGCCACAACAGTTCCCCCCCTTGAGGCGGTGCCCTCCTCACCTGCACCTTGTATTCAAGTTGCTCTGGGGTTAAGGCAGACATCTTTGCATGTTGCTGTTTTTGTAATTAGTGGATTAACAGGGCTCAGTGATTGAACTTTAGTCTGATGGGAAAACATGAACCAGATGACCATCAAAGCGTTCTCACTCATAGGAAGGTAAAACTCCAGAAGCTGAAGCATCAATGTCTTGTTGAACCAGCATTTCTAAAAACTAACGATAGATATCTGTTTTGTGCACGGCCTTCGCTCTGTTCAGGCTGAAGACTTCTATTCAGCTGTTGAGCTGCTTTTTGCAGTTGGACTGATCTAGTGTATCCATGGTTTCATGGTTGGTGATATTTTCAGTGTAATATTGTTGGTATTTACTTATGATTGTTTAGTGTAATTTAATGCTACTTTTCAGTTCAATAAATCATTTTTTTTTGTGTCTGTTTGTGTACAATTGCCTTGTTGTTAAAACACAGTAAAGACTCTTGGATCTCACCACTGGCCTGTATCATGAAACTGGATTTCAGTTTAATGATGTAACTTCAGGGTTAATCCTGTGTTTTCAGTCACACAAAGGTGGTTAACTTTCTATCAGGATACGTTGCCATGGTAATTTACATAGAACATTTATAGTCGATGGTCAATTTTCAAAAAAGATTAGCCCTAAAGGTAAATCATGTATATTTTTGCCATTAAAAGGTTTTTAGGGGTCTTCAAGGGCCCTTAATTCAAATCTTGTGTATGTCCATAAAGTTTGCACATATGGGGAATTCAATGCCATGCTCTGATTTAAGATCGAGATCACAAAAAAATGCTTCAAATCAATGTACATGGTAAAAATTGTTGCCTCAGATAATGAATAATTCATGAACAAAATAAGAACACGAAACAGGTTGACGGTATTCTGAAGAATTTACTGGAAATAAATTTGAAATACAAGGTTGATTGCAATATTTTAACTGTTTATTTACTTATTTATCTGAATTTTAACTATTTATTTACTCATGGATATTTTACCTATTTATTTAGTAATCTACTATTTAATGCCTATGAAGTCCATGGTGTGGAGAAGTAGGCTAGATATGCACACATAGGCTATATTTATTTCCAATCATCCTCATCCTCTCCAAGTGTTCTGGCAGGAGTTACCAAGTTTTCTGCAGCTGCATGATTGCATGCCACTTTTCTACAACTGCAGCATTGGCTGAGACACCCCTTGAAACAGCCACCGGAGATGATCTCCTTGCAAGCTTTTGGAATGGGTGGCAAAGATAGTAGTTGCGGCACAAACTGGTCATCCAGATTCATCCATTTTGGTCACTGGAGGGAGATCAGGGTGTGATGTGAGCTTGATTCCAGACAGTGGCTTGATGAGCACACATGATATAGGGTTTTACTGCATCAGAGGTTGGTGATAGTGTCTCTTGTGAATGACCAATACAGAACAACTTGACTCTTGCTTTGTGTCTTAGACTCTTACAAGTGTCAACCACAGGCACACCATAGATCTTGCAGACGAAAGCCTCAGTTGACCTCAATATGTCTTCTGTTATAGGGCCTTTCCTAAGGCCAAGAAGATCAGTATGATGATTGAGGAACACCTGCCAGGCTGTATTCTTGCTGTGGCCACACACACACACAGATGTGGCTGTAACTCTGTTCCAGCTGTGTGATTGGCTCAGCACGGAAATATTCTCATTATCATTGACTGTTGGTGTTGTCTGGCAAAACATGGATGGAATGATTTCTATAGGCCTTGTCTTTTATTTCTATCAAGGAAAAAGTTGTTTCATGATAATTATTCTTATTGTTTTATTGCCCAGCCCTAACTGGCAGCAAAGTTTCCAAACAAATACCATACAATTACAGTAAATAACTGTATCCCAGAACTACACACAATACCTGTAAAAATACAGTTGATTTTTACAGTCAAAATCAGTTAAAATACAGTATATTATAGTTGATAAATTCCCATTATACTGTAAAATAACATATGACTGTTGAAAAGCTGTGAAGCATTTCACAATAATTAGCAGAATTATTTTACAGTAACTTGTAAGTAAGTTCCCCTGTAATATCCAAATGAATACCTATAAAAACTACAGTATCCTTGGATTTCACAGCATTTAAATCCTTTAAGATCCTTTAAAATCCTTCAATTAAAAAACCCCTATTGTATCATAACAATGTCTGTAATATCACAGCAACACAGTAAAAAAGATGCATGGATTTCACAGCATTCAACAGTATTATTACAGTGAAATATTGTATTTTCAAATATATCCTGGCACATCACATGACCTATCTGAACTCAGCACTGAACCTGAAGGCGCCATTTCCTTTTCCTCTTCTGGGGTGAATGGAGAAGGTGAGTTACCTGCATAACGTCTGTTTGCAATACACCCATGTTATTTTAAATGATATTAATATTTACTTTCAAATAAATGTTTATCACATGGCACAGTTCATATTTTCTTAGCAAGTGCCCGAAATTGTCAAATGTTCTCCTACAGTATTTGCTAATCGTGATAGCTGCCTTTTTCAGCTATCCAGACCGTTACCTTAGCTACCTAGTTACTCGAGATACGACAAGGCCATATGTAGGAGTAATTGGCGAACGGTAGCTACCAAGCGATAGACAGCAAATATGTACAGATTGCATGTTTTTTACAACATGCCCACAATCATAATCTGCATCCGCGATGTTCTGGCCTGCTATGATCCAGACTCTGACAAGGCTGCCTGCATCCTGCTGCTCCTAATGTCACACTTCAAAGAGCCGAAGGAGAGTTTGATTTTGAAGTTGAAGTAAGATTTTTTCAATTGAAATATTTAAAATGAAAAATGAGTGATTACATTAGATGCCATTCATTACCTTGATAACTGATTTACGTCTGACCAATGAATGATATTTATCCTTTAACGTTAGAGCTATGCTATTGCATGTTATTATGTTACAGCCATGTGCCACTGTTGTGGGTTAATACTGCAAAACTCCCCAGCACCCCCTGCTTGATTATTCAAGGTAATGTTACTTGGATCTTGTATTGCCATCTCTGACTCAGTATTTTGTTTTAATTCTTGGAATCTACGTGACCACAATAAATAATTATAATAATAATCACATTTATATGGCACTTTACATCAGAAATGGATCTGAAGTGCTCTTAACACATGATGTGGTATCTGTTCATTTCAGGTAACATGATGAAGCCCTGTGGGTGGCTTATATCAATCGAGGGACATGTCGTAATGGGCCCACACCTTTTGTTTTTACACAGAGTAGCAGCTTTCTTCAGCAGCTATTATGTCTTCAACCTTGAGTATCCTACCACTGAATCGTCAACGCTGGAGTTCATTCAAAGGTATTTTATAAAGATCAAATTTAATCTTGTAATTCACATGTACTATAGGCTTCCAACTCAACGATTGTCCTGAAGTCTAAAATTCTGACAAAGACAGTACCTTAGGCTTGCCTGGTGAGACCATACGGTTTTGCTAAATCATTAAATTTTGCTCTGCAGTATGGGTATCTGCACGTTACACTGACTGTGGTCCAACAAATACCTACCAGTCCAATCACAGTTGTTTATTTTGTTTTAGAGCGGGCTATATGATTTTGAAATGTCTTGTGAAATGCAAATGCATTGAATGAAGTAGAGTGCAGATTTTCTTTGAAAGCAAAAAAAAAAAAAAATGCTCTCAGACCCTGTTGAAAAGGACGTGTTTGTCATACTTCCAACAGGGTTTAATTTACCAACTGGCCAACTGCGTGAAGACGCATTTGAACGAGATGCTGCATCTCAAGTGGGCTATCCTAAATAAATTGAAATTGAAATGAAGTGGCTGCGCATGTTGATACAGCCCCTCATATCAAAATCAACTAACAATGCCCAGACTACTTTGCCTAAGGCAAACCTAACCTGAAGCACCCTGGCTATGAATGGCTAAAAATAATTTTATGGTGAGAGGAAGATCCAACAAGTTTGGATTATAATATGGGAAAAGGCACAGCTGAACACCTTGATAAATGCTGCCTGCAATACATAAGTCTGTTTAAAACTGAAACTATCTTTGCTTATTAACAGGTTCTTCTTGGGCATCAGTCCTGTCAGAGGTTCAAAGACCAAGAAGTGGACAACAATGAATCCTCATGTGAGCACTCTTTTGAGGAAACTAATTGACTTTGAGTGGGCATCATAGGTTTTTTGCTGCAGCAGTTGTCAGGCTCAGTTTTGAGTAGTTCTTTTTGTACTTTTTTTGATGATAACTTTGGACTACAAAATGTTTGTACAACGCTGTTGCCTGTGGATTATAAAATGTTTGAGACTGAGAGCAGCGCCTGACCCCTTCACGGCATCCCTCTATTGTTCTCTCCCTTACTCTTTTACCTTGCCACATAGGCCTCATTCCTAGCCTCTTACTGTTATTGTGACACAGCTGGGTAGTTGTATTGCATGTTTCTGCACAATTTATCTGCATTTTAAGATGTTTTTCGAAATTTTACGAGTAGGTAGTTGAATTCTAGTATAACTTGTCATGCATGTTGAATAAACTTCATTTGGAAATAAATATGCCATTGGGCTAACATTGACTTAAAATCAGAGTTGTGTGTTGATGGGGGAGTGGGGAGTTGATTTTAATTGTACAATGATTGTAAATTCACAGTAAAAGGGAACGCATTACTTTCACAGTAAATTAGTGTCAGTTTGTACATTACTTTCACAGCACATTCTGTAAAAGTACAGGGCCTTGTTGTAATGATGTACAGCAAAAGGTTGTAATCCCCCTGTAATGTGCTGTAATATCACAGTAATTGCTTTGTCATTGAAGCTATGAAGTTACAGCATCCACTGTGCTTTTACAACAATGCATTGTAATATCACAGTTGTGAAATTACAGTAAGTTGTTGTGAGTAAATTTCACAGTATATTGCTGTAATCCTTACTGTGAAAGTCGTGCAAAACTTATCAAATTATTTATTGTAAATTCACATTGAAAAATTTTGCAGTTTAGATATTATGTCAAAAAAACATTAAAATCAGATACCTTTCCGATTAATCTCTAGTTTCACGGTATACATCATAAATTTTAAGAAAGAGCCAAGTCTATCTACAGTGACTTCATGTTAAAATAATATTTTTCCCAAGTACAATAAGAACGTTATAATACAAAAAAACAAACTAGGTTCATAAAATTAAAGATAAATGTCTGCACATGTACAGTATTTCTGTCATTTTAGAGAATTTGTACACTAAAAAAGCAACCATTGGCAAAACAAGCTAAATACATCACAAATATATCAAAAATAGCTCAATTTCATGATAATTCCTGTTAATTAAGGGTATTTAGTCATTTTAGTCATTTCTTGTTCATCTTCACTGATTTGCTGCATAATTGTGGTTTTCCCAAGTAAAAAAACAAAACAAAACAAAACAAAAAACCCAATGACACACTGTATAAACAAAATATGCGCCTTTAATCAAATAGGAATTTCTGCACATTTACAGTATTACAGTGGTTATTTTAGAGAATTGGTCAATGAGAGATTAAACACTGTACATCAAAATACATTAATAGGTATATTTAAAGATGCCACCGGTAAATGTAGGGTATTTAACAATAATTTTAGTAAACTGAACAAATATTCACTCGGAGTCATCCTCTTTCCTATATCAAATACATGTAACCTGCCTTCACTTTATGTCTTTGCTGTGTCCCGAGTTGGAAAGGAGACGCAGTAGTCAGGACTGGATCTCCGGATCTTTATGGCAACTGTGGCAACAGACAGAAGCACACAGAAATTGTGAGCTGTGTGTGAGCTAGAAATGACAAAAATTACTGAAAGTATCTGTGAATCTATTGATATTTCATTGTTTTATTGGAAAACAGGAAAAATCAGCAATTTTTTTTTACAATGTATTGTCCACTCCCGGAGCTCAGGAGGAGGAGAGGACTGCGCGGCATCTGCCTAACGTGTAAATAACATAATATTTTCCTGTGATACTGTGAACACACAATCAAATGCCAATGAAATCCTAAATGTAGAAAATAAAGCCATTAACAATCGTTATACTATACCATTTCCTGTTCTCAGTTCGTCAGCTCTTGATGATTGATGATTTCCATCACAAACCAGGCATAAAGAAAAGGGTAATGTTCACACACTTCAGTCTAATATTTTTCGTGGTGGGGGTTAGCACGAAGTGATTATCAGTCTGATTGTTGTAAACCTATAAAGACAGCGGTGAGCCCTGTGCGTGATGCTACACCATGGCATTGCTGGAGGACTATGGCAATGGCAGAATTAGAAGGGAGAAGGTCTTCAGGGACCATAACGACTTATGATGATGACTGTCTTATGAGCCCTTTTAGATTCCCCAGTGCTGCTCTTGGATCTATGTGCTGAACTGGGTCTAGCATTAGAGAGGGCAACGCGCCGGAACCACGCCATCGCGGTGCAGACGCAGGTCTTCACTTCGTTTTTAAATGCGAAAAGCTCGGTGGAAAGCGTCTTCAATGAGGTCCATGCAAGTGTGCGGTCAGGGGTGGAGCGGGCCACCGGCCTCCTGAAGTGCGGGTAGCTCGTTTTGGATGAGTCGGAGGGCAGGCTTCTTTACAATCCTGCCAAAGTGTGCCACATCATCATCATCATCATCATTTTAACGAGCCGCCGGTCCAGCAGAAGGTTGGTCTTTGCACGCCCCTCCGACCACCTGTTCCGTTTCCATAGTTACGTCACATGGGCGCCACCATATTGGAGGAATCCAACGCTCCCGCTTTCTCAGTCAGAATAGTCTAATTCGAGCAGGAGCAGGACGAACAACCACCAGGACGCCGCGTCTCTCGGTGTGCCTCTCAGCGTCTGTTTGCTGACTCCCGGGTGTGTGTCGGTCCTGGATATCCGGTCAGTCCCGTGGGATGTACCCCGGTCCGCCGCTGTATCCCGCTCCCACCCCTGTCGGATCAGCTGCTGTGATGTTAGCCGGCTAACTAGCCGAGGAGGGAACTCTAAATCGGATTAGCTCCTCTCGGTACCGTCCAAGTATTACACGGCCTCTGTGTACTGTTTTTATTTACCTTCAACGATAGTGTCGGACCTCTCATGTGCGTGTAGCCCGACTCGAAGCTCATCCATCCACCAGGCTGGAGCTGCCCCGTTAGCTCCACTCCTCAACCCGGAGCACACGGGCTGACATCTCGCACCCCGATCAGCTGCCACCGGAGCCGTGAAACTGAACTAAAGATCCGCCCCTGGTCCGACACAAGATGTCCGGGAAGGACAAAGATAAGCAGGAGAAACAGTCCACAAGAGAGCGGCTCATAAAAGGTAAGTGAAAATTGGGTAGGACTCTTATTCAGGGGGTCCAGACCAGGTACAAGGTCTCCATAGTACTGAGCTTTTATTATACATTAGTCCGGTCTGTAGGGCTTCACAGTCGCCCTCCTTCCGCCTCTTATCCGTGGACCAGGGGAAGTACTTTATGGCAGCCGAGGACAGCGCTTGTCCTGTCTCCTTGACATTTAGAATTGATGGTTTCCATTCATTCTGGGACAGCCAGGTTCCCAGCAGATTCCTTCACACTGACCTCAGCTCCTCAGACTCACAGCAACATGTGTTATCTGCCCAAGACAGAAAGCCTGAGCCAAGTCTGAGGTAACTCCTGGGGAAGAAACACCAATCCCCCACAGCTGCTGTGTAAAGCCACATCTCTGTCTGTCTGCAAGGGCACCGGAGGAGTGTCCTGCCAGAGGACTGGAATGCTGAAGTGTTAGCCAGTAGGGAAAGGGGGAGTTGATTGTGGAAAGAATCTCCCCAGTGATGTTCTCAACATGGCCACCCACATGGTGGAGGGAAAGTAATGTGGTGGGGAGGGAGACACAGAACGAAGAGAAAAAAGACGAGTCCAGGCTGGTCTCGCAGAATAGGACACCATTGTAAAAATTGATAAATATCGGTCTGGTCAACAAAAGAGGGCTCCTGATTGGATGAAAGTGGGAGTAGACTGCAGTGATGTTCCCAGTGGCTTAACTGGTAGACTGCCTAATACACCTCTGTTAAGCACTTCCTCTGCTGTTGATCTGCTGTCTTCTCCCTTTAAACTGCAGACAGTCAGACCTGGACTTATAGAGACATTTCCTTTTTGAAGCCATCTTTGCTGGTGTCAGATCTATCTCCACCGTCTGCATATCGCTGCGCCCTCTCTGTCTGAAATAAAATCAAAGTGAGGCCAGGATAGGGGATGTATGCTTGTGCAACCACACCATGCTGATGAAAACTGACTAACTGAGAGGACAAATAAACCCCAGGCCTGGCATTCATTAAAAACTAGAGCAATCTGAAGTGGACTCTACCTGGCCGCATCCTTTGTAATTCAATCCTGCTTTATTGTGCAGATTGTGAAACAATAGTCCACATATTCTAGATGCTGGCTTGTATCACTGTCCAAAGCATCATCGTAGCTGGCCAGGATGGCATATAGTAATGTCTTTGTGTCTTCAGTTGTTTGTTGTTCTGCCAGACAGTGTGGGTGTTGATGCAGTGCAGCGCAGTTTTCCTGTGGTTGTGAAGAGTTCATGAAACATTACTGCTAATTAGACCGGACAGTCTCTAACAAGAAGCTGCTAGATACTTGTGGCAGCTTATTACTTATAGCAAAACATTTGTCTTCATTGGGTTGTATGTTGGAAAAACAAGAAGTGTCACCTCAGTTTTGCTGCTTTGGGCTGTGCCATGCCAGAGATTCATTAGTATCCGTGTTTGAACAGGCAGTGCAGGTTGATAATGGCAGCGTGGGGGGCGGTTTGTCCAGCAGATAGATGCTTATGACCATGGTCAGTGTCACACCCTCCATGAGTCTGAGTCAGTGTTGCCGTGTTTCTGCTCCCTTCAGTGTGATGAGGCCTTTAAATAAACAGCCTGAATCCTGAAGCTCTGGCTAATTGAGGCTTTACCTAATCTATTCTTAAGACTCATGGCTCACCCCACAGCTCTTTCACTGGACAGCCATGACATTCTGTTACTGTTCTCAGCACAGGGCATTCAGGCCAGAGCTGTGGACATCAGGAGTACTGAGGAGAAAACACAACAATAATAATAATAATAATAATAACAACAATAATAATAATAATAATAATAATAATAAAAACTGCAGGCCTGAAAGTAACCATATCATCTGGCTGCCTCTATCACACAAGGATGGATCTGGACCACTGGTTGGACATGTCTGTGATGTATGAATAGAGTTGATATAGATATGATCAGGATCCAGGATCAAATTGTCAGCTCACGCTGTTTTCGATTATGAATGTATAGGGATGCCCATCACAGTGACATGGCCTCACAGTGTGTTTTGATAGCTAGTGTCCTGCATATTGCAAGCTCGGCCCCTTACTGGACACACCAGCTCTGATCCCTATTACCTTCTGTTCAGCTGTTGAGCTGGCCCTAAAGTGACTGTTGGATAACACTCTACTATTGTTTTGAAGAAGCTCAGCTTAGTTTGCAGAGATAAGCTGCTGTGTTACACACCCATTTACACCCACAAAGAAATGTTTCAGCATTTTTACTATCCCATCATCCCATCTGTAACAATGCTCTTCTTATTAATATGCAAAGTTTGTATTAAAGGATCAGTGATGTCTGAAGCTGCTACATTCACTGTCCATCACTGTTGTACACTTCAGTTCCAACTGGTGCACACTGACCAGCGTTTCGATCATAAATCTCTGAGGGCTGAGCCTCAAAAGCTTTGACCTTTCTGATGGTGGAAAAAGGGATTGTGTAGGTGGTGTGGAGCAGATTACAAAGGGAGCTTGGGTCATATAAGGTGTGGTGCTTCTCATTGCCATGAGCATCCCTCAGATGGCATTATGTAGGTGTCTGACCTTCCTCCCCTGCTAGTTATTTCATCTTGGCTCATTAGATGCAAATGTCAACACTCCTGATTCCAAGTAAACCCACCATGCGCTCTCTCATGTTCTTTAATATTTGACTGCTGTGAAGTTAAACCTGTCCTTTGGTTACAGTATTGATGTACCAAACCCTGTTTCAGCCTCTCAAAGAATGTTACTCAGAAGGTCCTGCTCACCCCTCCCTCTTCGAAAAACTTCTGCTCTCAGCTAATTGTCTCACCATATGATGTTGCTGTCTTCCAGCTGTGCCATACCCTCCCCAACATAAGCTGACCATTAAAGAGCTGTTTGAAGATGGGAAGCCCAACGCAGAGCTGCTTCGTAACCACCTGGTCAAAGAGGGCCGGGTTGAAGAGGACGTGGCCCTGAAAATCATCAATGATGGGGCCAACATCCTCCGCCAGGAGAAGTGCATGCTGGAGGTGGAGGCACCCATCACAGGTAGGTTGGCTGACACCCACCAGGGCACATCAGCTGCACATGTGTACATTTCACTGTGTAGACCCCCCCACACCGCCTGGCAGCCCTGTCAGCCCTGTCAGCCCTGTCAGCCCTGTCAGCTGTGTCTCTACTGCTCTGTTACTGACTATGAAGGAGTAGGAAAGTCCAGTAGAGCTTTCTCCATCACCTGACACGTATTTTGAAAGGGAATCTTCCAACACAGAATAAACGCAGCACAAGCTCTTTTTCCATTACAACACTGTGCTTGTATGCCGGCAACTGACACATGCCCACATCTGTGCCACATCCGGAGGCCTCACAGGCTCAGTCACTCCGTCAGCCCAGCTAGAGAAATGTGATGAGGCTGCATGAGCTCAGTCCAATAACCTCAAGCAAAACACAGTGAGAAACCACTATTTTAAATTAAAGACACTAAATCAAAACACTGATTTGAACTTGAATATCCAGTTTTGTTTGTTAAAGGGAAAATTGGACATGTGAATGAAAATGTCCCCTTGGGCTGTGGAGAGTTGTCATCAGCAGGAGACCTGTTCTGACTCTTGATTGGCTGTTATCTTTTCCTTGTCCAGCAGTTAAAGATGGAGACTTGACTATGTTATATGACTAATAACATCAGCTAACAGCTAACAGAGATAACATGAGGATGCTAATAAACAGCTCCAGTCTGCACACACCAGCGTGAGCATTCAAACACATCATTGAGTCTGTTCATTGTTCTGCTGTCAGAATTGTGGAGATAAAAATGTTTTAAAATGAATATATAATGAAATCCGTTTAAATGAGTCTGTCTTTGTATAAGGGACGTTGACACGTCAGATATTTTTTGTGTGGTTGAATTAAAAGCTGTAATTTCTCCTTCCTGTGTGTTGACAAGCATGCTGCTGCTGTCAGAGTTCATCATTGACATGTTTCATAACCAGACTCAGACAGTTTAAAAAGTATCTGTTGTTGTAACACAAGCATTCAACAGTTGCTAATTGTGTTTGTCCTGTGACAGTGTGTGGTGATGTCCATGGACAATTCTTTGACCTTATGAAGCTGTTTGAAGTTGGGGGGTCACCCAGTAGCACACGCTATCTCTTTCTTGGTGACTACGTAGATCGAGGATACTTCAGTATTGAGGTAAGCCGTCCTGTCCTCATGTTTATGTTCAATATTCTTCAAATGTATTTTGCCCTTCAATGTGTCAAAACCTTTTGTTTTTATTATGTAGTTACAAAAAAAATAATATTTCTGTTAATCTCATTTTACCTTTTTAGATTTCCATTATATTTCTATAAAGGCTTTTACTGTTTAAGTTTTCATCTCCTGTGAGTAAAATGTATTGAGCTACCATATGAGATCAGTGTTGTCTACTGAATCAGTTTTTGACTGCAGTTAAAATGGCTTCCAGGTTAATGCTGTGGATGGACAATTATCAATCTTTCACACTATAATGATGGTTTGTTGTGTCTGAGGGCAGAACAATGTGACTGTCAAACTTCAGTGTCATAAAATGAGCTACACGATGGGCAGGTAGTGCTGGTTCTAGTCTAGATGTGGGATATTTGTTGGTAATGAGTCAACATCGACTTTTTTTTAAATCAGACTAATGTTTCACTGCAGAAATTGAGGTTTGCTATCTGAAGGGTAGTGAGGTTTTTGGTCTCATAAACGGTGTTCTAGAATCAGGCTGTACTGGAAGAAAGGGAACTCACCAGACCCATGTGGTTGTGTCCTCCTCCCTGACTGAGATCAGCTGAGAAGATGAACACTTCTCTGGTTTTCCTGCTCTGATTGTTCCTGTGAGCCCGATGCAGCTTCTACCATCTGATAAAACTGTTGGTGCAACAGATAGTCCCTTCATGCCGTTTTTGTTGTTGTTGTTGTTGTTGTGGTGGTGGTGGTGTAGTGATCTACTTCCCTGATCTCAATACTCCTGATGTGTTGAGGATGGGGTGAATGTGCAGAGGCAGTGAGCCAACTGTTAGGGGTTTTTGATGGACACTGGGTCGTATAATGAGGATGATGAAATATTGTAGATGAAAGGACTATACTGAAACAGCAAAAGGAATGACTAATATTATTCAGGGCTGTCCACTGAGGACCAGCAGCACTGACCCTGATGTCCATCTGCCCAAGGACATAGAGACGTCTGCTTCTCTTCACAGCTGAAAGGTTACGTCATTTAGTCGAGAAACCATCTGGTTATTATCATTTTCTCTGACCTTAGACTTATAAAGACCTCACCAGGTCTTAATTGGTGGACAGCTGAAATTAGTTGCTCATTTATCTCATTACAAAACAGTTTTTAAAAGCATGATCATAGTGATATTCACATCTGAATTTGAACATGCCCTTTGAATGTTGGGAAATGTGCTTTTCTTTTTAAAAGATTTTGTCCATTTTACACACTAAATGAGGAATCAGGGACATTAGATGATCAGCTGATGAATTGATGGCATCAGTGGTCAGTGCCTGGTTTGGTGCTGACGTTCAGGTGCAGGTGATATAAAGGCTCACGAAAAGGCTCCACAGAGTGAGCTAATTTCACTGAAACATATCACTGATGTAGGGAAATGGAAATCAGGAGGTGGTTGCCATGGTAACAAAGAGTCACTGCAGCCTCTTGAAGTGGCCTGTTAGCATCACAGACAGTTTACTAAAGACTATGTCCAGTGAATGTGGGCAGCATTCAGTTTTATTCTGCAAACTTGTTTATCTATTTGGAGTTATGGCTTTGATCCAGAGAATGTCCATATAGCACACGTCTTAATTAAAGCTCATGTCATTGTGTTTTTAAACCAGAGCCTCAACAATCGTGTGAAGGAAAACACAGGAACCTAAACAAACAGAATTTCTATCCTCTCCTTATTAAAACTGCAGTATGAGAAGTAACAGCCATGGGGAGTGCTGAGTCTTTTATTTTGGCGGCCTGAGCTCATGCTCTGTGGTGATTCAGCTACTGATGGATGTTTTACTGCATATGTTCGGCTGATGATGGAACTAATCCATGTCTGTATGTGACAATCAGAAAACCGATCGGGTGCTGGTTTGTTAATCAATAAACATTAACCTGACATGTTCACTGGGTGTTCTTCTTGTTCTCTTGAAGCTTCTGTTTTCACAAAATCAAAAACTGGATCTTTGAGATGTGGACAAAAGAGACAAGATACTGAAAGTGATTTAGATATTTTAATAGAAAATGTAAGTTAATTGGGAGAAAGAAACCTCATGATTAATCATTAGCAGGTAATGATCCTGTGTATGATGATGAACACAGACAGGCCTGCTCTCAGCTTCTGCAGTCAATTGACTGAACATCCAAACCTCCCTCTGACATTTCCCTCTCCTGCTCTTCTTCAGTGTGTTCTCTACCTCTGGTCACTCAAGATTAACCACCCCACCACGCTGTTCCTCCTGCGTGGGAACCACGAGTGCCGGCACCTCACAGAGTATTTCACCTTCAAACAGGAGTGTAAGTGCAGCTGCTCTGAAGACATTAACAGGAATGTTATGTGTAGAGAAACAGTGTGTCTGCTGACGACACCCACACATGAACACACTTCTATTCCTCTGTCACAGCTATGTGGGTTGGTGTGTGTGAAGCATGCGCAAACATAGACACTCTGGCAGAAGGCAAAGATAAACTTGCCAGTTGCAAATACATTTCACTCAGTATGGTACACTTCCACACAAATTCTCACAGATATACACACTTTCCCACACACACTTGTGACACTTGTTGGGGTAATCCAGGTTGATGCTCAGAACTCTCAGTGGAGGCCTGTCCAGTGAATTCCTGAATCACATGACCAAGTCTGCTATGCACATGAAATGACCAGTTTCATCATCTGCGTCTACTACTTCTTCAGCTGTCTCATCATTGAGTTTAAAATTAAATAATAATGGAGATGCACGAAAGGACCGAGACTCAAGGACTTAAGTGAGAACTGTGTGAAAGACACAATCTTCTGAACACACAGCATCAACTTAATGTACTAGTGCTCAGATCAAATTGGAACCTAGAGTTTCTACTTAGATTTATGTGTAAGTGTAAAAAAGTGACCATGGAAGTTAGGAAGACAAAGTGAAGCAGATTTTCATTTAAATTGCAACTGGAAGACTGGGAATTGGAATAGGCAGATGCACTGTAAAATCTGTTAAGTGTTGAATAATATTTTAATAGATCAGGCTGGACTTTGACCTTCAAAATGAAATTATATTAGTTTATTGTTCACATCAGTTTGTACATACATGAAGCAACACTGTGTTGGTGCTGACGTCTGGAAAAAGGACACAAAAAAATAAGTTTAATCACCAGAAGCTTGAATCTACAAACTTTTTCTGTGTGCCTTGAATGACTTGATGCTGTCTTTGCCCACAACACTGATCCGTCCTGTCTGCTCCTGGTCAAGCCTGGAAACGATCATCAAACTGCTGATCTGACCTTTGACCTTCATCACTGCATCGCTATCAGGGAAAATAGCAACGGATTGTTCCGATGAGCTGGTAAAGTAAAACATGTTGTGTGTCTCCAGGCAAAATTAAATACTCTGAACGGGTGTATGATGCCTGCATGGAGGCCTTTGACTGCCTGCCCCTGGCTGCTCTGCTCAACCAGCAGTTCCTGTGTGTCCATGGTGGTCTGTCCCCAGAAATCAACTGCCTAGATGACATCAGAAAAGTATGTTATTGACCTGACTCATCAAATCTATGCGTCTAATTCATCACAACCACTTCCTTCATGGCTGTGTGTTGTCTACTCCACAGTTAGACCGGTTTAAAGAGCCTCCTGCGTTTGGGCCAATGTGCGATCTGATCTGGGCCGACCCTGGGGAGGACTACGGCAGCGAGAAGACGTCTGAACACTTCAACCACAACTCTGTCAGAGGCTGCTCCTACTTCTTTAGGTAGTGTTGTTAATGAGCTGCATCACAGGCTGCTGGAGGTCGGGTCACTTTTCTTTTCTGGGTCAGTTTATTAAGGAAGTAAAAACAAAATCTCCTTTTAAAACCAGTAAAATAAGCCTTTTGAAAATAGGGAAACTTGACAAAGTATGTCAACAGACCTACTCAATTGCGCCACAGACTGAAATGTCTCAACAGTTTCTAATTGATTTCATGAAATCTAGTTCAAATGTTGGTATTTTTTATTTTATTTTATTTTATTTTTTTTTTACTGTTTTACAGAAGGCCGAACTTTCCTTTGATGCCACCACAGGTTGACTTTTTTTGTGAGTGAAATATGTCATCAAACATTATTAGACTTGTCATTAAATCTCAAGATGAATTAAAAATAATAATAATAATAATCATTTCATCATCACATTGCCTGGTTAGTGACCATTCAGGTTCGTGTCATCTGCAATTTGTAATATAATTATACCTACCGAACTAACAAAGCTAATATTAGCATGCTAATATGTTAGCAAGTTGGTTTAGAAGATAGTTCCATGCAGTAACAATCAGAGATTTCAGACTTGACTTGGACTCGTACTGAAAAGACTTCAGACTCGACTCGGACGCGTGAACAATCATTACGTTTTCTTTTTCTGGCGTATTAACATTGGGGAAAGTTTGAAAAGTCTGACGAGTTCAACCTCCTTTTGGTCACAGTAATACCCATATTAGGCATCGGGTGCGCGCCTGCACTCGTACCTCAGATGACGGTAACTATGGTGACCGGCACATCTGCGTCTGCTTCTGTAAAGTTACCCTTTGTAATTACGTTTGGTTATAAAAACTTTAAAAAAAGATGGCAACAACAAAAGAAGCGTAGACTGCAAGTCTATGTTACCAACGTTAAGGACGCTGGATCAACTACCTCAAATTTGGTCAGGCACCTGAAAACTCACTGGATCGGTAACTTACGTTAAGTCACATTAGCGCATATGGACGGTTAGCAAACACATTTAGCTTAGTAAGAGCTATATAACATTAACTTAGTTTGCTACTAACTTTGTAATTCAACATTTGAAAAGATGAGTGAGTGTTAGTTTGCTGACCACACAGTGAGTGGCGCTGACACGACGTAAAAAATGGACGGGTAACGTTATGTTCGGCTGCCACCATCTACTGCCTAACGTTAAACAGAAAAATACATAGTTCTACTGTCGGTTTACAGGCTTATTGTTGACCACGTAACGTTAACGTTACAGGTTTATCAGGTTACCATTACACTGGATTAGAGATGATAGAACGCTCATTACAAAGAAAAGAAACATGAGAATTGAGACTTCACTTGGACTCGTGACCAAAGACTTGTGAACATCTCTGGTAACAATTAATCAAAATAAGTAAATGAAACGCAAAGTCAGACGTCCCAGTTTGAACTGATTGTCCTGGACTCCACCCATTCTGACATATTTCTCAATTATTTTTTTCCAAGTATTGATGTGCTTCCTGTCCTCCTGTAGCAGCTGGTGATGCGTCAGACTTCTTTCTGGTAGCTGGTGATGTTTGATTTGACACAAAGACCTCAAGTCAACAGATGCTATACCACCAGACTGAATCCATCCCCACACTCCTCCAACATTTTAATCAGTGAGCCTCTAATTATTTTATGCAATCTGCTGTTATGGAAAATAGAATTACATTGAATCTTAAAATTTGTTTAAATGAGGCATCCTGATTTAAAAGGAAAAAAATCACTACTTTGAAGTAACTAATGGTTAGTACTGAGGAAGATGCTAGTGGATTCTTAAAGATCTGGTCAAAAAAATCCTGCCCTGATCTGAAATCCACTCATCAGATTGAACTTTTCCTGATGTTGATACAATTTTTTTCTGGCTTACTTGGCTGATAAAAAAAAAAAAAGAAGATAGTTGAGCGTTTTTGGAGCAGCATGGTAGAATAGTGGTTAGTGTTGTAAACCCACAACAATAAGGTCGCAGGTTTGATTTCTGTGCGGAGTTTGCATGTTTTCATCGTACTTGAGAACATGCCAAAGTCCAAAGACTTGTACGTTTAGGTGTGATTGGTTTTTTGTCTTTGTCTGTCTCTATGTGTTGTCCCTTCAATGGACTGGCAACCTGTCCAGGGTGTGCCCTACCCTTGCCTAGAGCGAGCTGGGATTGGCTCCAGCAACCCCTGTGACCTAGAAGCGGGCAAGCAGTAGAATATGAATGAATGAGCACCTTCGGCCAGCTCGGCCCATCTTCTCATGGCAAAGCCCTACAGATTCAGTTGAGAGGCCAGCAGAGTCCATAAATACCAGGGTCCTGCCTCTGGATGTGCATCATCTCCCACCACTGAGCACAGCTCTAAATGCTAAATATGAACCTGTTTTCATCAGCTAACACCAGAGTTTAGATCAGTGTTTGGTGGCCTCCTTCTGTTCCTGTGGTGGTTGAAGTTCACGAGGAGCTCTCACCTGCTCTCTGCTCTGGTTGTGTCTCTGCAGTTACTCAGCAGTCTGTGACTTCTTGGTCAATAATAACTTGCTGTCAGTGATCAGAGCCCATGAAGCCCAGGATGCAGGGTAGGTCTGGTCTTTTGTCTCTCCCCAATAAGTTGAGGGATACATTTGATGAGTCTTTTCATTTGTGGCTGTGCAGGTATCGGATGTACAGAAAAAGCCAGACCACAGGCTTCCCCTCACTAATCACAATCTTTTCAGCTCCAAATTACCTTGATGTCTACAACAACAAAGGTCTCTCTCTTCTTCTCACTTGTATTATTCCTCTCATCTTTACCAGTCTTCAGTCCCTGAATCTCTCCTCCTGTCTCTTTCCCCCTGTCAATCCTAGCTGCTGTGTTAAAATATGAGAACAATGTTATGAACATCCGACAGTTCAACTGCTCCCCCCACCCTTACTGGCTGCCCAACTTTATGGATGTCTTCACCTGGTCTTTGCCTTTTGTTGGAGAGAAAGGTATGTTTTTTAAGAAGCCCAGGGCAATGGAAGGAAGAGTAAAAGCCCCCAGTCCCAGACCATTACAGACTGATCAATCAGTTAGAAGCAGCTGTTCATTAATTGCCATAATTCAAAAATTCATGCACTAATTATACAATTGTCTGTTTTCATGGCAACAATGTTAGTCTCTGTTTGTTGTCATTGATAGATAACCTCATCACAGATCAGAATTAAAGTCCCTCAAAGTCTGACATTGGTCAGATGATCTAGTTTAAGTCAGATCAGGAGTTTTCACAACTGAAAGAGAGTTTGTTTTTTCTCAACCTCAGCCAACCTCGCTGACACTACTAGGCAACATTTCTTCAGTTCAGTCCCCCCCCCCCCCCACCCACAACCATGATGGATAAGCGTTTGAAAATGAATGAATGAAAGAAAGTTAACTTTTTTTAAAGCACATTTTGTTGCTGCCTGTTCAACCTGAGGAAATATTTTAAGTTGTGAAGTGTGAAGATTAGGTTCCTTCAGCTCTGGATTTGAAGGTTGAATGCGATGTTGCCCCAAACTATCTGCTCTCTCCCACAGTGACGGAGACGCTGGTGAATGTACTTAACATCTGCTCTGATGATGAACTCATGTCAGAGGGAGACGACCTATATGAAGGTGAGGACGTGGAAAGTTACTGTGTCCTAGTTTGTCTGACACTAGTCCTGACACATAGCTGGCAGAGGATTCTGGGAACTGCTTCATCATAATTCAGTGTCTGATGTCAACGGAGCTTTGAAACATACCATTAGTCTCAGTCTATTAATTTTAAAGTGAATTATGAGCACTTCTGTATGGAGGACTCAATGTGGGCATGTACTGAGTGTTCATCCTGCATTCTGGACTGTCTCCAGGTGGCACTACAGCGATGCGTAAGGAGGTTATCAGAAACAAGATCCGTGCTGTGGGGAAAATGGCCCGAGTCTTCTCTGTCCTCAGGTCTGAACCTTTATCCTGGTCTTTCTCTCTCTACATTAGACTCCTCATGTGTGTCGGGTTCACATTAAATTGGGACAGTGGGGGGGCAGTGGCGACGAGCACCTGGAGAAATGAATTATGGAGTCAGTTTGAGTGCATGGTGGAGTTGCGTTTGAAAACACAATGTTGGCTGCTCAGATTAAGGAGCTGGCACAGGATGAGTCACCCTGAACCAACACTGTATAATGACATTAGACTTTACTCCAGATTAATGCGGTTGTCATGGTGGGGGCTGTTTCAGAAACAAATTCTGAAACACAGAGAGTCCAGATATTACTTGACATGCCTCCTTTTCATTAACTCTAAACTGATGGATTTGGTTGCTTCTCAGGATGAAGCCTCATCTCTGAAGGGGCATTTAAAGACTCAGCCCTGGTTCTTCTGAGATAGTGGAGGAGAAAACACATTAATTAATGATGGACAAACTTGTTGACACAGATTCTTTGAACTGTTGCCTCAGCTGCTAAAACAGACAGAAGTCATTGCTAACACACTTTCCAGTCTGTGACTAATGTAAGTGATCAGACTGGAGGTATTAGGATTAGGGTTAAGAATGAAAAGCCTCAGAATCAACAGGTGAAACCTAATCTGTGTGTGTGTGTGTGTGTGTGTGTGTGTGTGTGTGTGTGTGTGTGTGTGTGTGTGTGTGTGTGTGTGTGTGTGTGTGTACACGCGCATGCACTAGGGAGGAAAGTGAGAGTGTGCTAACACTCAAAGGCCTGACCCCGACTGGGACTCTTCCTCTGGGGGTGTTGTCAGGGGGAAAACAGACCTTACAGACCGGTGAGTGTCTTTAATATTCATTTAGCTGCTCATCAGTAGGGATCAGTGTAATATAATCTGCTGTGCGTTTTCCTGATCTGTGGTGCATGCTGCAAATGTTACATCATTACTGCGGCATAGTCAATCAAAATAAATGAATAATAATAAAATAAAATGAATAATAACAATAATTCCTAAGAGCACAGATTATACTCTCAAAACGAAGCAAAAATGCAAAAAATTATCAGTAATTACAAAACTGCTAACGGCATAGCTTCAGACACAGCCAGACTAGCTGTTTTTACTCTCTATGCTAACATAAGTTAACCAGCTGCTGTCTAATCATAAATGGTATAATTTGTTTTAATCTCACACTGTGTTAAAGTTGAACTGCTCCTTTCATCCAAAGCTAAGCAACAGAGGACAAATATGAACAGCTCTTTCTTCTGCTGTAAAATGACGCTTACGATACCAGTGTCCAGGTCAAAAATAGTGGATCAGATGGGTCAGTCTGACAAGACCTTAGACCAGTTTGGTGCAGGACGTGATGTTGTCGCTCTGGAAATGGAACGCCCTTTAATGTTGAATCAAGGTCCATCGGTTCTGACATTTGAAGGTTGAGGATCAACCTTCCCACCAGGGAAAGCTCCAGAGGCCTTGCTCCATCCCTGCATTTAGCGGAGAGGCTGAAGGCTGACCTGTTGGGGGGGGGTGGTCAGTCTGTCACCTGGAGGTGGGCACTTATCCTCTGATGTAAAGGTTGGTACCGGGCCTCGTCCGTAAGAGCACATGCTGGGTGTCATGCTCTGCCACGCTGCAGGCTTAAAGAGGCCGTGGAGCCATCGAAGGAGAAACCACATGTTGTGACCTTTCGGAGAATGTCATTGTCCACCCCTCCACCCCCCTAATCACCACAGTTCTTAGCATCAAACAAGAGACAAGACCCTGGTCCAGTTTATGGCCTTGAGGTTTTCAGGAACATCATGACAGGAAGCACCTTATTATGACATAACCCCCTTTCTTGAGACAAAGTGATGAACTAGCTGCTGCTCAGAGATGTGACGAAGATGGTCAGATACAGAAATGATGAAAATCATTTTATATTTCTTGCTCGATCAATTCTTTGTCATTGCTGTTCAGAGTCCAGGTCTTCTTAGACTCTCAGGGCTGGAGGCCTGAGGGGATCTTGGTTCTAAGAGTCTAAGTCATCAGGACCCTTTAACTTGATGGCAGCTGCCTACCCAGTCTCGTCCTGTCTATCTCCTGGCTAATCGTCCTGGCTAACCCTAACCCTGTCTGATACCCCACTCCCCAACCTTTACAGTGTTTCAGTTTCTGTGTGTTGAGCCTCCCTGTTTTCGGGCTCTGGTCTATACCCTGTGTGTTGACTGATCTGGCTCTGTATTATCTCACTGTTGTTTCTTGTCTTTTGCTACCTTTGACTCATTTCTCACCTTCCTTAACAAAGCAACCCTTGAAGCAGCTAAAGCAAAAGGTATGCATGGTCGTCCGTTTGTGTTACCACCCCCCCCCCCCACCCACACACACACACACACACACACACACATTTGACCTGACTACTCTGTTGTTGAGCAGAAGTTAGTTTCTGTGGTTTTGAGGCTTCTCCTTTGGCCCTACAGGTAGAAAAGCTGCTAAGATGCAACTAAAAAAAGAACAGGGACATCCCTATGGGGCTATTTTCACCAGCTAATCCTGTTACACTGCTCAGCTGCAGCTACAATGACTGTCCCGACCTCCAGGGATAGTGGTTGCAGCCGGGGCAGATGTCAGTCATGTTTTAATCAAACAGATATAACAGATCATTATGTGTTTGATTGTGTCTTTTTGTTAAGAAGCAGCTTCAGAATTTCTTTCTTTGTTTCCTTGGAAATATTGAAAGTTTAACTCTGTTTATCTGTCACTCAACAACAACTTTCAATGCCGTTGAACTGTAATTTTAATTCAGCTACAGTTAACTTTGGGGCTCTGTACAGTTAGCATAGCAACTGACTACAGTTAGTGTTTTGATCAAATTAAGGTATTTAAAGCCCAGGCACATGATCAACGATACCTAGTTATACAAGAGGCCCCTGGTGTTTGGTTTTTAAACACCAGTTAAAGCTCAGTGTTGATTATGTTTGACCTGATGATGTGACTGACTGACGGCTGTTATCAAACCCTTCTGTCTGTTCCCACGGGCGGTTTGGGATATTACCGTAAGTAGACTCAAGTGTGAGCTGTTGTTGTAGCTTGTCCCGCCCGGTGTGTGAGCACTAGACGTCCTTGTTTACCTGTGCGTGTATTGTGTTCACTGATGCTATTGTGTTGTCTAGTCCGAAGTTCCGAGCAGATATTAGCAGACAGGAAGAAAGAGATGCAAGTGTGTCAGCTGCCTGACCTTTGACCTGTCTCTTCCTCCTTCAGCCATTCAAGGCTTCTCTCCTACAAGGAAGATTCGTAACTTCGAGGAGGCTCGAGGCCTTGACAGGATTAATGAGAGGATGCCACCTCGCAAAGATGGCCAGCAACCCGATGGCACTGCCATCAACACCAACACCCCCAGCAAGAATGGCACAGGGTAGACTAGAAACTAGAAAATACCACGCCATGAAAGCCCACCCACTGACTCATAGCCCAACACTTGATTCACATCCCACAACCCTGAAGTTTAGACACCTTTCCCTGATTCATAGGCCACACCCCCTGACTTATAGCCCCCTGAACACACTCGAACACACACATCTGTCGGATGAAACTGCACCTTGATCCTCTGCTTGACAGGGGAGGTGCGATGGATCAGTAGAGACACAAGGCGACTCTACAGCATCTCTGAGCATGACAAACGTCTGGGGAGGAAACATATTTATTCAAGAATAATTATATTAGACTTAGCAGCAATGATTGACTGACAAGCTTTTGTTGAAATGTTTCTATACACTGACGTTAATCACCTGTACATTACAGAGGGGTCCTTTAACTCTAGCTCAGATAGATAAGTCCAGAAGCTTTAGTCACTTGAAAGTTTTTATTGTGCTTACCTTGTTTGTTAAGGCATACATCATGTGGCCTCAGCACGTTTGAAATTTTCACAGTGTTTGATTCTGTGTGTTGACAGATAAATTATGTGTTGAAAAGTGACATATATAACAATTGTAAGGAAAACTAATTCAATATTTTATACTTAAAGCAGAAGTTTCATGAGGACTTGAAGATTTTCTACAAAATATGAATGAATCCCCAAAGACGCTGAATGGATTTTTTTGTGCTTCAGCATTTTGACATCCACAGTAACAAGAATTTGTGTAATGAAAGTTGCCGTTTCTGTAGTGGTTGACTTGTTTTCACATGATAGCAACTCGAATGTTCTCACCTGGCTAACCTGCCCAAAAAAATTGATAAAATAGACAGAACATCGTGGCCTTGCTTGCATCCTTGTGGCAAGTTCGTCCTCTCTTGAAGGTCAAGAAGGTCACAGCTCAACACAAAAGGATGTGTTAGACTGATGAGGATGTGTGGGACAGAAGATGTTCTGGATGTTGCGTCCTCAGAATGGACTGATGTTCTCTGTTGCTTAGAGAAGTTTCAGTGTGTTAAACAGATTTATGGCCGTTTCATTGGGTTTGATGTTTGTTTGTATTTTTTTTCAGAAGTTGTTGGTGTCTGTACCTGCTGATGATTTACATGTGTATGCGATACAGTGGACTGAGCCACTCTGAGACCTTTTTGGGCTCCTCTGGGGCCCTCCTCTCAGTCAGTCCCAGCCCTCTAAGATCTGCTTCTTCTTCTGGGTCATGAACTGACGCTGGTGCTGCTTCATGTGTGACTGTAACTGAGCTTTAAGGTTCAACAACTTTTGCTTTTAACACGAGGTGACTCCTGTCAAGATCTGTGTGTGTGAGAGAGTGTGTGTGACCAGTTGGCCTCCAGACTTTTCCTCACAGCATTAAAGACTGTGTCAATAACTTATAACTTTTTACATTTTTAATGTCTGGGGAAAAAACACTGATGCTGAGGTTTTTATTGGCTGAGCTTCATCATCCTGACCTATTAGCTCCAGTTACAGCTCACAAATTGAAAAAATAACCAAAATCTTAAAGCGTGAAAACTGTAGCGTCCAGGCCATGAAATCTTTTACTTAGTTGTAGTGAAAGAAAATAATAAAGCTCAAATACAGCGTTATTTTTTTGGCTCATCTTTGTTAAATTTGCATCAGGAAATTTTACCCTTTTGCTTCTTTACAGCTGATTATCTGGAGTATTCATGTTGTTTACAGCCTGTTTGCCCCCTCTAGGCCAAAACTTGAAGCGAAAGAAGATGTGACTTCAAGCTAAAGTTTGTTTGTTTTGGACACATTTTATTTACATTATCTGTATAAAATGCACATTTATTTCTCATTATTAATTTAAAGTCATCACATAGAAAATGTTCAAAAAAACAAATGTAGAAAAGTGGAAAGCTTTTTTTTTTCAGTCACATCTAGAACTTCCTGCTGTTTAATCAGACACTTTAATATCAATACCTTTTTAATGATATGCAATCTGTGAGTCGTTTCCTCCCAGCTCCCCAGCTCAGAAAAACTTCAATCCTTTCCTGTCCTGCACACATTCGCATGGGGAACTCAATAAACACAAACAAAACCTCTATTTAGATGAATCAAACCACTGAACCTGGTCCTGAACGTCCAACTGAACTGAGTCAGACTGTGATGTAAACTTGACAGAACAACAGAGTCCAATCATCATGTCAACACTCTAGATCAAATTAAAACGGTCCAGCGTTATATTAAACATTGTGGAGTAATTACAGGTAATAACAGGATAATGACAGCAAAGACTGTGACTAAGTCTTGATTCCATATTTTACCATAAAGGGCCAGAAATATGTTTATGGAAACAGTTTGGGAAATTTCTGGGCAATGCTTGTTTCTCTTTTAGGTACAAGATAATGTCTAAAAAGACTCACATTGAAGGTCTGACCCAAAAAATGTAAAAATTATAAATTCTTCCAATAAAAAGGCCTCAATGCTGTGTCCAGTTTCTCCCTGCAGGTCCACAAAACCTGGATATTTATTGGGGACATTGGACGAAGGTGAGTCCTCCAGGTGTTGACATCAGACCACCGGAGGGGGTATTGGCCTTAGAGCCTGTATGAAATAAATGTGGGATTAATCAATGCTCTGATTGACCAATCAGACGCACACATCACTCTCTGCTCTTCTGTGGTTTGAATGAAAGTGGACACGTAGACAGATCAGTATCATCGGTTACCTGACGAGCTGCCAAGTAGTTCTGGGCCAGGGGCTTGGGTCTTTTCCCTGTGAGGGGTGGGGGAGGTGGGGGTCCTTTGGGCTTTGGCCTTCCAACCTGAAACATCACAGACTGTCAGACTATATTCCTCATGTTCCAGTTTAACAGTCTGTCCTACCCAGGCATTACCTGAGGCATCGGCCTGGGTGGACCAGGAACTGGTCTGCTGTTCGATCCAGCCTCTACCGCTGTCCTATTCTTCTGGGTGTGTGCCCTGTGACAACAGACAGGAAGACATCATCCAACCTCCCATGCAACAGGTAAAAATGATGGGACCAGTGGGGACATCACTTACGTTGGCAATAAGGGACTTTGACGTAGTTTCCAAACCAGTGCCACTGCAGCAGCAATGAGGCCCAGGACCAGCATGATGACTGTCAGAGAGATGGCAACCTTTGCTCCTGCAGAAAGAGGGACTTCACAACCATGCCAGCAGCGAGAAAAATACTACAACAACAGCTGTGGTTACCAGTCGAAAGAGCCACGAAAGCTTTGTCCTTGGAGCTGCAGTGAGGTGGCGCCCATCCGGGTTCACACTGACACTCACTCTTGTGGTTGCACACCTGAAGGAAGGACATATGACCATCAGAGCTGTCTGTGATGATATCATTAAGAGTGATGGTATGACAGGTGTGCACTCACTGCATGGCCTGGGCACTTGGCAGAACAGTTGGTGTTTCTGTACGCCGTCTGAAGAGACACACACTGATTCTGGCTACACACCTGTAACAACATCAGCCAGTGACACACTGATGGACACACACAATCACTGTGGCTGCGCATGATTTCATTTGTCCCTGTGTCTTACCTGCCCTTCCCCACATTTGGTCCCAGTATCAACTTGTCCGTAGTCTTTAATGTAGTCTGAGAAGAAGGCGGCTTTACAGTCAGAGATTCTAACCATCCGGCCATAATTTGGGTTTTCGTTTCCATGGTGACAGAAGAGCTTCCCACAGAAAATGTCCCTGGACAGGTGAGACAGGGACAGTTAAACTGAAGGGGGCAGTAATCACAGTTAAACAGGGAAAGGTGAAAATTGAGGACAGACTCACTCTAGCTGGCAGGGGATATACTTGTCATTGGATGGGCGCCTACAGAAGGCCCAGTAGAGTCCTCTGGTGTTATGATTGTAGCACTTTGGTGACGCCTCTGTAGCACCTGTTGACAGGGGGATTGTCTTTAGGCATGAGCGTGTAGGGACAGACTCGTATCAGAGAAAGAAACTCACTGGGGCCGTAGAGACGGATACACTGGCTGGGTCTCTGTGGACATTGGCCGTTGTAGCAGTAGCCCTGACCGCCATTACATGGGAGGCCATTGACTGCGAACATGTCCTCAGGACAAGAAGGGCTTTCCCCGTCACAGTACTCTGCTAAGTCACAGTCATCCTGCTTTATGCGGCACTCCGAGGACCTGGGGGAGATCTGTGTGGGGTCGGGAGTCACAGGTCACATTAATACATAAAGATTAATATTGAACTGGTGTGTAGCAAAAACGATGTTGGACACCATAGTGTTCTCTGGACCACTGACCCATCTGACCAGTGATGACATGTCATTTCACCACTTGTTGTCCAGAAAACAATGTATGCTACACATATAACTGGTAGACTTTCTTGGGGAGAACTGGTCTTATTAGGAGAGTTGGTGTCCATCCCACCTTGGAGGGTGCTGGTCTCATATCAAGGAATATACTAAATTCGAAAATGAAAACTGACGATCAGCAGCATGGCGGCATAATAGTTAGTTGCCCCACAACAAGAAGGTCATGGATTCAGTTCCTGGCCTGGGGCCTTTTTGTGAGGATGTTCTCCCCATGCATGTGTCTTTAGCTTAAACTGGTGACTCTAAATTGTCTGTAGGTCTGAGTGTGAGTGTGAGTGGTAGTTTGTCTCTGTCTGTCTCTGTGTGTTGGCCCTTTGATGGACTGATGGACTGGATGTACCCTGCCCTCGCCCAATGTGAGCTGGGATTGGCTCCAGTACCCCTTGTGACCCAGAAACAGATAAGTGGTAGAAGATAAATGAATGAATCAATGAAAACTGTGACATTCCCAAGTCGAGACCAGGAGGCAGAGCTGCAGTTTAATACTCTCTGTGACTCAGTCAGAGCAGTTTCCTACCAAGAATAAAACAGAAACTATGTCCACTTCTGGCTGTCCCCAGACCATCTAAATTTAGTAATTCCATTAAACTAAAAGTAAACAGAAGAGGAGCTAAAAATTAGAACTTTTTTTTTTTTTTAATTAATATTAATATAAATTTATAAGCCACCGATTTGGATCTAAATATTACAAAAACTAAATGTGGGGTATTAGATCACTATTATCCAAATCACTGTTAGGTAATGATCTGATAACTGACCATCTAATTGATTTATTCTGTATCACTGAAACCTGGCTTCAGCAGGATGAGTGTGTTAGTGTAAATGATTTTACCCCACCTACTCATGTTAACTTTCATATTCCACGTACCATAGGCCAAGGAGGAGAGGAAGCTGCCATATTTCAATCTAGTTTATTGATCAATCCTAGACCAAGATTTGGTTATAGATTCTTTGACAGACTTATCCTCAGTTTCTCCCAAACAAGATGGAAAATTTTTAAATCACTTGCAGCTGTGACAGTATGTCCACCTGGTCTTTACCCAGAGTTTCTAGACTCTTTCCCTTTCAAGAGTTTCTTTCTATTGCCTTAATGTAACTGTTATGCTTTGGACTCTATAAAAAGATTTAGTTTAATTAGATTAAGATTTTGTAATATCTGACATAGCCACCAGGAAGCAACAGCGTGGGCGGCTCCCCGCAAAAGCGAATGGGGCTGAGGTGACCTTTACTCACCTGACAGTTGTGACAGCACAGCCCCTCGGCACACTGGGAGCCCAGGCTCAGAGTGCAGGTGGTGGCGTTACAGCACGGGTTAGTGCACTCCTGATGGATGACACACAGGAAGCCAGACTGATTGGTTCAAGGAATGTGTGCTGTGTGTCTGAGTGTGTCTGTGTATTTGTGAAAATTTGACATGAAAACTTTCTCAGCAGCAGCAGATAAAAACATGTCCCAACAGATTCAGTCTGGAATGTGCCTAAGTCAAAACTACAACTCTTCTTCTGTGGTGGGAAAGACACCCAGTATGGACTGGTGAATGCAGCTTTGGGTGACTTGTCCTCCAGCCTGGACCATCGTCTTCCCATCAGTTTCAGCTCACCTCTTATTTGTGCCCTCAGCAGACAGTGTCAGGTTTTATGTTGGTGTTTGACAGACTTAATTTGTTTTCTTTACCTCCACAGAGCCACAGTCACACTGCTCTCCTATCTCCATGAAGCCATTCCCGCAGACGGACCTAGACACCAGGGTCTTGGCATCAGGTTTATCCAGCAAGCAGCTGGGGCTGCGTTGACTCTGGTATCGATCATAGTTGGTGCTGCTACAACTGCTGAAGGTCCGAGGAACGTTCCAGCTGAAGACAGACAGCGCGAGTCATTTTGACTAGAGACATGGACTATAAAATAAAAAGCACAAAAAACCCCCAAAAAACTAAACAAAAAAACAAAAAAACCATCATTAAAATATCACAACAATCAGACAGGAAGTGAACCCCTTTTGTGATAAAACTTTACACAGAGGAGGGATAAAAGGCATTTTCTCCTGTGACTGAAAATAATGTGACCACTTTCCCCATGATGCAACTGACAGCTGTGATCGAGATGAGTGTTGCTGGAAACAGCTGAGTCAATGTAAGCAATTTTGAGCTGCCATGTGTCCTTTGGACAGATAAGAGACTTTCCTTACCTCAGAGCTGCAGCCATGATGCAGCTGTCCCCAGAGCAGGCACAGGCGCTGGAATCGTCATGGTCCATTCCCAGGTTGTGGCCCATTTCATGAGCCAGAGTGGCGCCCACAGCAATAGCTCGGTCATTGTGATCCTTAGGGAACAGACCAAAGTGTGTCCCTTGAGCCTTGACCCTGTCATTTTATCAGACCTACACCATCAGAGTCAACCGTCGTTTGTTCTATTAATAATAAAAATAATAATAATATGGAAATGCTCTCACCAAGAATTCAGCTTTAGCTCTTAAATAACATGGGCATTTTGTTTCCATTAAATTACAATTATCAAGATAAAACATGCACAGGAAAAGACTACCACAACTCCTGACTCCTGTTAGGACCCTTTCACCTTCCGCCTGTCAACCTGTTCACCTCACTTGTCTACCTGGACCACCCACCTGTACTACCCCGACAGAGTTCTCAGTACAGAGAGTCCCAATGAAAGCCAGTCCCACTGTTGATCCTTCAAAGTCGATTCCACTGGAAGACAAATACCAGAAGAGAAAAACTGAATATCCAGGTATTCAGACAAACAAATTGCAGATTTGTTCAGTTTATTGAGACATTTGAACCTCCCATAAGTTTGATTAATGTTTTGTGAACTCTAGGCAGAAGATATAATTTTCCAATATAGGCTACAGGGTTCACAAACAGGAAGTGAACATTTCCAGGGCCTTCAGAATTAACACTGCAGTGATAAACCTTCATCCTGACCATCACGGGGGCAACTCCAATGGTTGTAAGAAGTGTATTGAAGTGTATGCGAAAATGTTCCTCTTTCTCCCTTAATTCATTAGCTCAGTAAACATTTTCCTGGGGATTTTTTGGTCTCTGGTGTTAATGTGACTGTGATGTGTCTGTGATTGTCTGCAGGAGACTAAGCAACATGTGATTTTCTCACCTGATGAGTTGTGCATTGTCATGCTTCTTCTTCTTTACCAGTTCATTGTTCCTCCACTTCCTGAAAGCTTCCAGGTTAGCCCCAGCTGGGGGGGTCACAGAGATCAAGTCTCCATTTGACCAAATCTCCAGCCCCACCAGAGCAATGAAGGTCCTCAGGGGCTTATAGGCCTAAATGTGATGAAGGGCACCAATAGGAGGGAAACTTCTAAAAAAAAAAAGGTCAAATCAAACATGGCTGGTAGCTTAGAGAACAGTACTGACTCACCATGTTGACAAAGTTGACTATTTCAAAGATCCTCTTCCTCAGCTCAGTGTGATCTTGCTTCATCTTTAGGTACTGAAACATCACGTTAAATCATCAACAGGTCACATGGTACACAACATTTACAGCTCGTCAAACCAGAGCTATTCCTGTCATTGCTGTTGCTCACGATGTTTCTCACCTCCCGGTTATCAGCAACAAGGAAGAGCTCAATGTATTTCTGTTGGTAGACAATAGTTTTACCCTGGGGGGCAAATAAAGATGTGTTTTAGTTTGCATCCTCTTAAATACTTAATAAGCAGTTTGCCTTTCATGTCCATGTCCAGCCTGATGTAATGCAGCTGTGAGGCCTCAATCTTGATGGTCTTACTGCTGATCTGGAGCGGCTGCGGCTTGTTGGGGGTTCGAGGTCATCGCTCCAGCTAGTGTTGGTGACTCCACAGACAGCAGGTGTGAAGTTCTTCTCTGTCATAGTTGTCACTGCATGATCCCCCTCATCGTCAGCGGTCAGCGGCTCAATCAGGTACCTCTGGGCAGATGTTCTGAAGTAACCCCTGAATCCAGATCAACATCAACACTCACGTTCTTAGAACCCACAGAAAATTTTATCGAGTGCAACTGGACTTGGCTATGTTTCAGTGAAGACATTCTGCCTCTCATCCAAGAGGTTTCATCTGTTAGTACCTTTCTGATTAGACTGATAGTCCGTCTGACTAGACTATCTTAGTAAGTAATTTTCTTTGGATAACTACAGAATGACCTGGATGATTGAAAACATTCACAGACATGTTCTAAGGGGGGCACTAATTTGAGTTACCTGACTGACACTCACTTTCACAAAGATGGCAGCCTTCCAGCCAAATCACTGATTGGCTTCCATCTTTTTTAACAACTCACAAAGAGAAGGTCAACCTGAGAATCAATAACTGGAGTGTCTGTGACTTAAAACAAACTAACTTTAAATATCTGTGTTTAAAGCAGGTGGGGTCAATAATTTGAAATACAATGGAAAGAGAATTAGAGTATCAGCAATGAAATCTCTCATCACTTCTCATCTAAATCTGAGAGTTACAATGACCCTGACTACTTCAAAGTTTTATTTCTGTGAGACCCATGACACAGTTGTTCTTGTGTCTCTCCTCATTTAATGCAGCTTTAGGTTAATCTCCAGCTCTATGTTGTTAATGGCTATTAAATCCAGTGACGCTATATTCAAATTTCAGTCAGTAGCACCTGGTAATGCTGGCAGAATCTCACCTGAGTCCATCACAGGTGCTAATGCTGACAGACGACCCGCTGTCACTGATGATCCTCCCATGGTAATAACAGTGATCCTGTAAAGACACAAGAAGGCGACAGACACACTGGCTCACACACAGGTTCATTTTGTAAAAATCCGGTGAATGTAAATTGGATTTAAAAACTTGGTATGGAAATCACGTCTATTTTTTCAAATGAAGTCACCAAACTGTTTCTGAATGTGGAAGCAAAAGCGTTGACTATGCACTTACAATGTCATTTGGGGATGTGGTGACTTCAGTCCCATCTTCTTGGTAATAAGTCTCTGTGTAGTCTTTGGTGAAGAAGTCACTGATGGTGTGAATGTAGAAAACATTATGTCAGGCTTTGTGTTTGAATCATAATTTGGTAAAAAAATAAACGCTCATATTGAACGGAGAGCCTGTGAAAGTAAAGAGGTGAAACTAGGATGTTACAATGAAGTGAGTTTTAATATCTTCATAACCCAGCATGCCTCTCTGCAAATTAGAACATACTTCTTCTCAAGCTGCATTTCGATCTGCTTCCCACCCACTGTCATTGCGTAGTTAAGAACCTGGGGTCTGAGATCCTGTGGAAAATAAATATGGGAAATGATGTGTTGAGTAACACACACCATAACCACAGCTCGTGATTGTGTATTTCAGAACAACACAAACGAATTTTACCACTGTATGTCTTTTTCTGACTGAGTGAAGTCTGATGGGTCGAATCACCTCGTAGTCCTTCACTTCCTCAGACTTGTGTCCATAACTCGCTGTGGAGAAACGTATTTTATAATCCACTAAACCAGCATCCCCCTAAACTCAGCTGTGGAACAGTAACAGCTTAACAGGAGAAAGTTACAGCCCATTTATTTCAATCAGACTTCAGAGCTGATTAAAGACCAGACCAGACCACATCACATCAAATCAGACCAGTCGCTAAATATTAAAGTGTCTAAACTGTCTAAACTGTCACCAGTGGATGCAAGGACAGTGATTAAGGGGCCTTTTAATAACTTCCCAGGAAGAATATTATGGCTTTAATGAACTTCATACTTCCATACAGATTAAACCAGCGTTGTTTTGATTATGATGATCAGATAAAGCTGAAAGGTCAGATTCCTCTTCCTGGACCTGAGCTGGTCAGGGCTGAAAATGAACCTGCACCGGTTGAATCTGATGAAATTTTAATGAAAGTCTGGATTCTTTGAATGGAGCAGGAATTAAAGCTCAGACAGTAAAACACAGAATGAGACTAATAAATTGGTGAAAATACAAATGAATCCCTTTTTTAAATCATAGCCAATTTCAGGAAAAGAAACATACTGTGAATTTTTTGGTTTCAGTTTTGAAACCAAACACTGAGAGTGTTGAGACTGTCAGCTGAGCTGCCGTGTCTCTGACTAATTATGATGTAGTAATGAAGTGGGACTGCAACTGTAAATTTCATCCGTTCCTGATGTTGTCATCTCTTTGTTGTGTTTAATCTGTCACAGGAAGTGTCTCAACCTCCGTCTGATCAGCTGTGTTTTGCTCCATATGCGTGTGCGCGTTTCTTGATACCGGATGTTCTCTCACCAAGATAATGAAATGTATTGACCACAACCTTGACTTCCCAATGAAATCTCCTGAAAGGAAATGACTCATTTGTATCATGATGAGTCATGGCTACCTGAGGGCAAGGTACACATTAGAACCCGACAGGGCTGTGACTTTGTTGTGCACCAAAGTCTAGCTTCAACATGTGTATCACAACATCAGAGCTGTGTTTCAAATGATCCCACACAAACTGCTTGTGTTACGGAGGATTAAAAGTCATAAGTCGCAGCTCAGTACAATGTTATTCCTTGCAGAATAAAACCATGAAGCCATTAAGCTGCAGGGTTTCCTCATATCTAAGACAAACAAAGCGTCAGGCTGCGAGTATGTTCTCTCCACATTGCCCCATTATCCCAGATGTTGATAAACTCAGCAGAAAGTCAGATGTGTTTTTTAGGCAAAGACTAAAATTATTTCTCATTCTGACACTTCCACATCCTGGTGCCTGTTGGATTTAAAACATGACATCAAATTCTATCTGGTCTCTTATTCAGGATACAGTTTATGCGCGTGAACAGAAAGCTACATGACGCAAGAGAAAATGTTTTCAATGAGCAGGCCAGTCTTCAGTTATTAATTATCCACACCTGAGTGGTGGCCACAGCATCCAGTGACTAACCTGAGAGTTGGTCTGAAACATTCAGCACAAGGATCCACAACACAACCGTTGGCTTCATCGTCAAGCTGCAGACAGCCCTTCTAACAAAGCACACTGCTTCCCTGGTGCAGGCTTTATTCTATTTACCTTCACACGCTCCTTTGCTGGTAATACTTGGCCACACCTTTGCCTGCCCCTTTCCCTGTCACAGCCACTTCCTTAACAACAGATTGACAGGACTGGTCCAAACACGCCCATGCTGCTGCAGAGGAATGCAGGAAGAACTGATGTGGCAACAGTTGTTTCCTCATATCATGGCACATGACATGTCTCAGTCCCTGTAGCAGAGACAAAGACATCATGCAGATGAGAGACAGCACTTTTACTCACCTACATTTCTGCTGTACAAGATTTTTGCTGCTTTTTCTTTTATTGCACAAAAGCCATAAATAAGCAGTTTGACTCAGAGCTGTGATTGAAGGACAGATTGATTGATGGATGGACAGAAGGACAGATGGGCTGACTCATACTGCTGAAGCCATATGGTAATTTCCCACTGCTGCCACCACATCATACAATTTGTTCACCCAGTGAAGACAGTAGTACTTAGCTCCATCATCAGTTTCAGTTTCATCCCTTTAGACACTCCGTCTCTCACCATGCCTGGTCTCACAGCAGAGATAACGTGTTTGGAGACAACATAGCTGAACCAATATGTTGTTCATTTTGTTTTTATTTTTATTAATTTTTTATGAACATTCTCAAACCTGTGTGTGATATTAGTGGTGTGTATAGGTTATATTGCTGAACATCTCTATGGTTCTGTTTCACCTGTAGCTACAGATGAAACAAAAATATATAGCAATATATGGATGGACAAACTATTTCTATATATTTATTCATATATTGTAAAATACATTGCTGTCCAAACAAAAACTGCATTACATTATAGCGTGTATGTTTATTGAAACAAATAATTTTTTATGTTAGCAAACTCATGCATAGATTTACAGAGATCAATACAGTGAACAATAGTCCAAATCGTGACATTCATTATATTTTACATCATATAGCTATATGGTTCGACCATATATATCTATGTATTGATTCATACATTATAAAATGTAGATGACAGAGAGTAAATTAAATTATCATTAACAGCAATAAGAAATTACAAACTCTTGGGAGAAGCAGAGGAAGAAATGCAGGAAGAGGAAGTGTATTTAAGTGGAGGGTGTGGCCTGTTTGAGCCTCTTTGAGACCATGTGGTTAGTCCAGGTGAGTTGGCCTGTGTTGGTTTGATTTGACTTGTGCTCCTTCTCTGATTATAGGACTGTTCAGGTGAGTTTGTTTGCTGAAACTGCTAGTATAGCTTGTCCTCCACCTCCTGCACCCTCTATAATTCCATGCCCCCTACCCAAACCAGGGTCTGTATCACATCCCTACTTTTATCTCCAACTCTTCTATTTCTCCCCCCTACCCAAATAAGGGTCTGTATCCCAGTTGTTCAGAGTAATTGATGTAGTGCTGTTTGAGATGTTTTGACGTGAGGAGCTGTCATTAGGGGGGTGACTCTGGGATGCCTGATGACTGCCTAGCCTGGAGGTGTTGTGGGACTAACTAGATGAAACACCGGTGAAAGGAGATGACCCCAAAGACATATTAGCTATCACTGCTCTCTGGGCTAGTTAGATATTATCTTTTGGGCACGGCGAAAGGTTGTTGTTAGGTAGTTAGTCACTGAGTCTGGTCCTTTTTTTGTAGCACAAGTTTCTTGTGTTTACTCAGAATTTTTTTCATTTGGTCCCCTTTTTTATTCCTTCACATGACATTTCACCCTCAAAATTTTATTCTTCCACATGAGGAATAAAATTTCAGCCCTCCACACTGGAACGTGGAGGTATACATGCATAAAGGTTGGCATAATGCGGCAGATCAACTAACATACATTTCCTGTTGAATTGCATCACATCAAAAACACTCACACTCACACTCATTTCTCAGTGCATTGTTTTTCAAAAGAGGCAACACTTGTCTATATGTGAATTGTTTCATTATTTGTAAGGGAACACACTGGGTGCCATGAGACATTTTTAATATCTCCCCATTAAAAGACTCAAAAATATATCCTGAATGTGCCCACAAAACGTCCAAAATTTCTCACAGAGTCTGATAAATGAAGACAAATGTACGTTAAATGATGCATTTTCCTTTCCATACAGTGTTTCAAACTGTTTGACAAACTCAAAACTAGTTTTTCACATCTTTTTAACCCCTCTGATGTGACAGTGTCCTTACATAGCAAGAATATGAAGGTGACAAGGATTAAACAGTGCTGGTAATATTACCTTTAGCACAAAGATGCTATAAAAAAAGTAACCACTTCTGCCATTCACTAGCTTTCCAAAACTTCCTTTGCTGGAAAGAGCAGGGCACTCTTGTGATATTGCAAGGTGGTTTAACTCTCAAGAGTTGTTGGTCAAACTCAGGAACACGATTACCAATATCCAGACCCAAGATGCAGAACAATGCCTCAGGTTGAGGGTAAAAAGAAAACCGGATTTATTGTGGGCACAGAGGTCAGGCAGAAGGGAATCCAGAGCAGGGGAATCCAGGTAAAGGGATGTTATGAGTTCAAACCGGGGTGCAGAGCAGAGGTTCAGTGAGCCCAGGGAGGTGGTCGAGAGCAGGGAAGAGGGGCTGAAGAGCCGAGTGAGTGGAGTTTCTGAGAGCCACGAGTGGAGCAGGATGGTAGTTTTACTTTGGCCTCCAGCTCCACTGTAAGAAACCTTGGAGTAATTTTTGACCAGGACATGTCCTTTGTCCCTCACATAAAACAAGTTGGTCGGGCAGCTTTCTTCCACCTGAGAAACATTAGGAAAATCAGAAACATCCTTTCTCAGGATGATGCAGAAAAACTAGTCCATGCATTTGTAACTTCTAGGCTGGACTACTGTAACTCATTACTATCTGGATGTCCAAACAAATCTCTAAAAGGCCTTCAGTTAATTCAGAACGCTGCTGCACGAATATTAACAGGAACTAGGAAAAGAGATCATATCTCTCCCGTGTTAGCTGCTCTTCATTGGCTGCCAGTAAAATATAGAGTAGAATTCAAAATCCTTCTTTTAACGTATAAAGCTCTTAATGGCCAAGCTCCATCGTATCTCAGAGAGCTCATAGTTCCTTACTGTCCTAGCAGGCCACTCCGCTCTCTAGATGGAGGTTTACTTGTGGTTCCTAGAGTCTCCAAGAGTAAATCTGGAGGCAGATCGTTCAGTTATCAGGCTCCTATGGCTTCTATGGAACCAACTCCCAGCATCGGTCCGGGGGGCGGACTCTTTAGTAACTTTCAAGACCAGGCTTAAAACTTTCCTGTATGACAGAGCGTACAGTTAAAAAGTCCTCTACTCTTTAGGTATGCTGCTATAGGCCTAGGCTGCTGGGGGAAGGACTGAGCTTCTCTCTCTCTCTCTCTCGCTCTCTGTCTCTCCCTGTCACCCTCTCTCCCTCTTTCTCTCTAACTCCCTCCTTGCATGCGCTGATAAAAACCATCCTTCTTTAAAAAAAACAAAAAAAAAAAACAGTTTCACCCAGTTCTAAGCATTTACACTGCATTTACTAACCATGTTCTGCCAAAGTCTCTGTCTCTCCCAGTTCCTCTCCTCTCTCTCCCTGTCCTCATCCTGCAGGTGGTGACTCATCTCCATCCCATGTTCCTGCAACACCTGCTGGTCCCATATAGCATGAATTCTGTATTACAGCTCAACTCCATGAACTTCATGCAACAACATGTTCCTGCCTACACCCCCCCCTCCAATGCCTGCCTGCCTGTCTCTCTCTCTCTCTCTCAACCCAACCGGTCGAGGCAGATGGCCGCCCCCCCTGAGCCTGGTTCTGCTCGAGGTTTCTGCCTCTTAAAGGAAGTTTTTCCTTGCCACTGTTGCCAAGTGCTTGCTCATCGGGGGATCTGTTGGGTCTCTTTAAATAAATTTATAAAGAGTTTGGTCTAGACCTGCTCTATATGTAAAGTGCCTTGATGTAACTTTGTTATGATTTGGCGCTATACAAATAAATCTGATTTGATTTGATTTGAACCAATATTGGGATCCACCTCATCATCAAAATGATAGCCTGGAACTAATTATTATATAGCATATACATTTCTTGCCATTTGCTGAACACACAAAGTACATTATGCTGTTACTTGATGCTCAGCTTCAGATGGCATGCCTTTCATTCTGTTTGGTCTCAGGTCAATGTCCCTTCAGCTGCTGCTTTTGAAATAAACTTCATTCAGTTAATGGAAACTACATTGTTGTCTTATTCAATATATTATTCATTCATTCATTCAGTTGCAGGACTGCTGGAGCCAATCCCAGCTCACATTGGGCGAGGGGCAGAGTACACCCTGGACAGGTCGCCAGTCCATCGCAGGGCCAACACACAAGGACAAACCATTCACGCTAGCATTCACACCCATGGTCAATTTAGAGTCTCCAGTTAACCTATACATGCATGTCTTTGGACATTTTTTCAATACATTGAGGTATATTGTGTAATTTTACATATATATTTAGATATATTTACAATGCATCTTCCAATATATAATCTCACATAATGTGGGACATATTGCAATATATAACAAAATATATTGTTATGTAATATAGGTATATTTATATCTACATTTCACAATATATGAATACACCTGAAATATATCATCTGGTTATAAAACTATAGGGGGCCTTAATTAATGGGGCACAAAAACATGAGTGATGTAGGCGCAGGCTCCCAGAAAAACTTGGGAAGCTATTATGTTTTGCTGCTCTTCGTCTCGTTTAAGTAAGCGTGTTTAAAAATTATTGTCTTGGTTTAAACTGTGAAAATGCAACTGTTCACATGTCCCTGAATTTTATTGTTGGTTTTTGGTTGTTAAAACACCCTTTATTTGTGTTAAATATGCTGAAGGTTTTGCCTCATCTAGATATTCTCTGATCTGCGTTAGGGGACAGAAAGACTGCTGCCCTAACTTTTGTCTGTATGGACTTGCCCCATGCTACTGTTTCATAGGTGCGTGATGGTTTTCAACTGTTATCTGTAACAGTTTTGTGTACTTTTATGTAAGGACTGCATTAGTTAGTAGCCTAACAGAGAAAAGTGAGATCTTAAATTAATATTTCTTTTTATTTTTCTACTGAAGAAATACTTACACTAAATTAGATGGAGAGACATTTTAGTATATAAAAAAAAACATTTGTTGCAGCGTATTTCAGTTTTATCAACCGATTATTTTTGTTTTGATTTTATTGTAATTGCTGCTTTTTTACAATTACTGTAAAAAGCATAAATTTTTAGTATGCACAGATTTTGTTTATGGCAGTAAATTTCTTTTAAGTTTATTTGAACAAAAAAAACCAAAAAACTTCGGGAGCTGTTGTAATGGAGACATAGAGACTCTGTGCTACTGTTTCATAGAATAAATGTGCAAATCCTGATCTACTGGTGACTCTGTCCTTCATCTTGTGGGCGACGACCTTAAATCTACTACATAGGGTCATTGTTCATGACTGACACTGACACTGCCAGTAGCTGAAAGGAAAGAGACAGATAAAATTATCTGATAAAATGTCAACTCTGCTGTGGAGGGGAAATACACCTGTCAGCCAGACAGGTGACCAACTGACCCATGTCATGGAGGTCCTGAACAAAAAAGGGCTGGACTCCTGTGGACAAAAATATCCCATAGATCCTGAACTGGAACAAGAGTGGGAAAGCAGAAGATGCAATGAAAAATGTAAGCAAAACATACTGATGTAAGTAGAGATTGAAGCCTGGTACCAGCAAATAGTATTAGAAATCTGTGAAAATAGGATTTGTCAGAAGAAGTAGCAATGGGAATTGATTACTAGTGTGTAATGATAACTATCAGTAACTATTGCTTCACTCTGTGTCTCCACAGTGTGGGACATGACATTCGCATGGTGACAGCCTATTACACAACACTTCCTTCCTAAGCCTGGTTAAATGATTAATTAGCCACCTAAATCAAACTTCCACCTACAAACTTCCGTGATGGTAAAGAATTTTTCAAGTCCTGCATGTGTAGGAAATTTTCAGAAATAAAGAGACTGGGAAAGAGGAAATTATCTTTGTTTCAGCTTCTGTGCAAGAAGAAATGACAGCAATATCAGAGGAATCGATGTTTGGTATAGAAAGATAAATATAAAAAGCCATCAATTACATTCATCAAACAAACAGTTCCATCAAAGATTGATTCAGGACATTCAGGACAACTGTTCTGACTGGACAAGGACATCTTGTCATATCATTTCCAGACATAAAGATGACCTTGTATCATTGTGTTATGACAGGCATTTCATCGGTTTTTGTAGAGTTGCTACCAGAGCCCTGTCTCCTCCAAACTACTACGGACTATTTATTTCCCCCAAGAGAAGTGTATTCAGGTTGAGTTTGATCTCTGACCACCCCCTGCTGGTCCATCAGAGGACCCACATGATGTTCTGGGACTTCCTCCTCCTAGCCAACCCCCCCACATCCATATAAGGACACACTGTCCCCCGTGGCCCCCCGTGGCATCATCACACAATCACTTACCTCATAAAACCTCACTACCTGTTTCCCAGGACCCACTGAGTTACTTTTTCCAGACCTGCTTCTGAAAAACGGGCATCTCACTGATGCAACTTAAAGTCAACAGACCTTCAGCAAATCAAATCAAATAAAATCAGATTTATTTGTATAGCGCCAAATCATAACAAAGTTACATCAGCAGCAGAAAACACTAATGATGCAGAAGTGACCTCAGTCCTGAACCGACTAATCAATACACAGAAATATGATCCCATTAATGCAACAATCATGCATTCATTCATATTTTGCCGATTATCCATTTCCTAGTTGCGGGGGTGCTGGAGCCAATCCCAAGAGAGTAATATGAACACCTTCTCGTCAAACTTGACAGGTCCTTTGATCTTAGTTGACCTTTTGACCCCTCCCCTCTCAACCAATGAGAGCGTTTCCCTGTCCCTAACCATTCCCCTAGTGTTTCCACGCCCCTGGCGATGAGGTCACAACCAATCAAATCATTCGAGGGTGGGTATGAGCAGAACGGCGGGAAATTCATTTCCAGGCTGACAGGCAAAGAGGGAGGACGTGTTTTGCTAGAGTGAAAGGAAAAAACTGTTGAGAGCAGATGGAGTATGTATTTAAAAAATGGATGATATTCACAGATTGTTTCTCTCTCTATGAAGAGGGATGATATTGACAATACAATGGTATTCACACAACAAGATAGAAAAAAAAGTTTTAAATCATCTGAAAGTTGTGTTTTCTCCCTATGAAGGGGCTACTAACTAGGGTCTTTTGTAATTTTCGGTTTCGTCCGTTGTTAACCATGCCCTCCATGCAGAAAAAGTAATTAAGGAGAAGAAAGGTGGAAAGGCAGGGGGAGTGTTTTATCAGGAGAGAGAAGAGGAAAAAGAAGGATAGGTGTTCTACCAAAATAGAAGACCTACTAGCATTAAACACATTAAAACCAGAGGTATCTTTATATGTGAATGGCAAAAGCATTGTTTCCCTGTGTGATACGGGGGCGTGTAGAACAACGTGCAAAGAAATGATACCAAACTCCAAGCTCAGCGATCAAAGTGTAACCATGCGATCTGCTAGTGGAAAGTTAACTGAAGTAGCTGAGTCAGAACCATTGTGGTTTAGAGACCCCCAAGGACAGACATGCCAGCTGTCTATTTTGATGTTTCCAGAATGTCCAGTTAATCTCTTAAGGCATAAAGTAAGTAAAAATAAACTCTAAATATGTAAGATGCAAGTAAAATATTTAGGACACAATTTGAGTGCTGGAGGAAGAACAATAGTGGAAGACAGAAAAACCGCTATCCTCCAAGCTCCTAAACCATTAACAAAAAGGCAAATGATGTCATTCTTAGGCCTAACAAATTACTGCAGAAACTGGGTGCCAAACTATGCAGACATAACCACACCTTTAAATAAGCTAATGTATGAAGAAGATTTAAAGATGACCTCGCCTTTATGCTGGACCAGAGAGTCAGAAGAAGCATTCTGTAAGATAAAACAAGTGTTGGTGTCCAGTACAGCGATAGCATTACCAGACTATAGTAAACCTTTTATTCAAATGGTGGACTGTAAAGACCACTTCATGACTTCCGTGCTGGTGTAACAGCATGGTGTTAAAATGAAGCCAATTGCATATTTCTCTTCAAAACTAGACAGCATGGCCTGTGCACTACCACATTGTGTCAGAGCAGTCATAGCAGCATCTATGGCAGTAGAAGCGAGTGCAGCCATAGTTTTGTTTCATCCACTTGTACTAAAAGTACCACATGCAGTCTCAGCACTGTTACAAACCAATATGACTTTTCTATCACCAGCCAGACACTTGTCGTGCATGTCTATTCTCTTATCCCAACCTCATTTAACAATAGAGAGATGCACAGCTTTAAACCCAGCAACATTGTTGCCAGTACCTGATGATGGAGTGAAACACGATTGTCAAGAATTAGCCGAACAAACAGCTAAAAGCAGAGCAGATCTTAAAGATCAACCACTAGAAAAAGGAGAAGTGTTATTTGTAGATGGTTCCTCAAAGAAGAATGAACAAAGGAAAACACAGACAGGCTATGCAGTAGTTACACAAAACGCAGTGTTAAAAGCAGAACAATTACCCTCCCACTACTCAGCGCAAGCTGCAGAGTTAGTGGCATTAACAGAAGCATGTAAATTGATGAAGAATAAGGAATCCACAATTTATACAGACAGCCAATATGCTTTCGCAACAGTACACACTTTTGTACAGTACTGGAAAAATAGAGGCATGGTTACCTCTACAGGTAAACCAGTAACTCATGCTGAACTCTTATCAGGCTTGCTGCAAGCAGTGCAGCTACTGAAAGCCGTTGCAATATGTAAATGTGCAGCTCACACGACAGGCACAGATGAAGTTTCTCTAAAGAGTTTGGTCTAGACCTGCTCTATATGTAAAGTGCCTTGATGTAACTTTGTTATGATTTGGCGCTATACAAATAAATCTGATTTGATTTGAATCTGATTTAGGAAATGCATTTGCAGATAAAATAGCAAAAGCAGCAGCAGCAGGACAGGTTCAAGCGTTAACTGTGGAAGAATGTACAACCTTAGAGGACAGTACACTAAAAGACATGCAACAACAAAGTCCTCAATCTGAAAAAGATATATGGTTAAAAAATGGAGCGAAGTTACTAAACGACATGTATGTATGATCAGACAGGCAAACCTATCCTATCAAAAAATTTATACAAGTGGGCGGCAATATTGAGCCATGGAGTGACACGTCTCTCCATGGCTCAGGGATGGTAGGACAGATACATCAGCATTATGCCACTTATGGATTTAACTCTTATTCAAAATATTTTTGTAGATCATGTTTAACATGTGCAAGACACAACCCTCAAGGGAATTTAAGGCCACGTAGAGGGCGATTCCCTACACCTCAATATCCATTCCAAATTATCCATATGGACTTTATAGAGCTAAATCAAAGTGAAGGAAAGAAATACTGTCTAGTCATAATAGACGCCTTTTCAAAATGGATAGAGCTTTTTCCAACAAAACATCCAGATGCAATAACAGTAGCTAAGGCACTATGTAAAGACATAATACCAAGATACGGAATTCCTGAGAAAATATATAGTGATAACGGCACACATTTTGTAAATCAGACTGAAAAATATTGGAATAATGTTCCACATCGATTTAAAGAATCATTGTGCTTATCATCCTCAAAGTGCAGGCCTGGTAGAAAGAATGAATGGAACTATAAAAAATAGATTAAAGAAATGTATTGAAGAAACAGAAAGATCAACATGGATTCAGTTAACACACTGTAAAAAGGTCATTTCAGTTGAAAGCTCCGATAGGGGAGGTGAGCCAAAGACTGATAATAGGGTAGATCCAGACGTTTAGAGGCTGGATAGACCTGAAAGTCAGTGAAGTTTTTAAAAGACACCAAACCAAGTAGAGGAGACTGATTTTCGACTAAAATGACTCCTAAGTGGTTATCACAGGCCATCGGAGGATGGTTGGTGACTATATTCCTTATAATAACCTTTCTGTTAGTATGTTACCTGTGGAAGCCACCACATGGAATGTGGATGGAACAGATACAGTAAAAACGCTAAATCAGACGAAAGAAAGACTCAGACGTAGTTCAAGATCAGTTCAACGACAATGGCCTAATCTGCCATACAATCCATGTAACCGCGCCTATAATGGGGAAGGAATCACAACTGAACTCTATGTCTGTTATAATGCAAGAAAGTTTGTTAGCACTGTATACATACCCCGGAATTCATTTAAACTGGGGAGATATGCAGCAGATCAGTGGAAAGGATATATTTTTTACCTAGACTCACAACAGGACAAAATCACGAAAGGAGATAGGGCTTACCAGCATGTTGGAGGGAACCGATGGGGCCAAGTATTTGCATATAGTGGAAGCGGATGGTCACATGGTTCATACGGGTACCATCCACGTGCACAGAACTGGACTAAACAACTACAACTTGGCGTAGATAATAACCAGATAATTTTGAAGTTTAATACCACCGCAGTTCCTTTGCAAGATAACAGTAAAGACCATGCCACACAGGCCCCGTGTCATGTTTTAGGCCTTTGTGTATATAGACAGACTGCCAAGGACCCCTGCGTACATTTGAGTCTCTCAAATGTACACAGGGGTCCTAATATAACCACCCCCACTGAAGCAGAACAAACGGAACAGAAAAATGACACCATAGGAGGCCTCACGACTGGCCCCAAAAGTGCTGTGAACATACAAATTATTAACCATGATGGTGAGATAAAAGTTGATGAATGGTTTCAAGTTATAACAGGTATTTCAGGACAAAGCAACAACTGGTTACTTATGGTAGAACAAGCTGCAAACACGACTAAAAGTGATTGTGTAGTGTGTATGGGTCCTAGGCCGATACTACAAACAATACCTGCAACGATCGATAAACAATGTGTTGTAGAAGTGATGAATAAAACAAATCCGAACATCACTTGTGCGAAGTGGAATTTTGTGTTTCCAGTCACTATGTCAGAAAAACAGAAACCTATATTTTCCAAAAGAGTTGCATTTGGAAACTTCACCTGTATAAATATAACAGGAGGTGGAGAGCCTTTAGGCAATCTCTCCAGTGAGTGGTGCTCCGAGATGATAACTGTGACTGGACATTTCAAACCGGTGCTTCGAGGGGACATTTGGTGGTGGTGTGGTGATGACAGATTATTTGAAAAATTGCCTAAAAATGTGACAGGATTCTGTGCTCTAGTAACACTATTACTACCAGTGTCCATACACCCTATCTCTGCTAAAGAACTCATTGCTAGTTTATTTAGTGTTTTGCCTGAACAATGGCACCGCAAGAAAAGATCTGCAACCTGGTTAGCAGACGGTGATCCTACATACATTGATGCAATTGGTGTACCACGAGGTGTTCCAGATGAATACAAATTAGTAGATCAAGTAGCAGCAGGATTTGAGTCATTTTTATGTTGGTGGTGTACAATTAATAAAAATGCAGACAGGATCAACTACATCCATTACAACATTCAAAAGTTAGGTAATTGGACACAGAGTGGTTTCGAGGCGGTACATGGACAGTTGTCTGCGACTTCTCTCATGGCATTCCAGAACAGGATAGCCCTGGACATGTTGTTGGCTGAGAAGGGAGGTGTGTGTGCTATGTTCAGAGAGCAGTGTTGCACGTTCATCCACAACAACACAGCTGCTGATGGCAGCCTTACTAAGGCCATAGAGGGACTTCGAGCTCTCAATGGCAAGATGAAAGAACACTCTGGGGTTGACACCTCAATGTGGGATTCCTGGATGGATGTCTTTGGAAAATATAAAGCTCTGGTGTCCTCTGTTTTGGTCTCTATAGCAGTGTTTGCTGCAATCTTAACCTTGTGTGGATGTTGTTGTGTGCCCTGCCTGCGTTCTCTTATTAACTGTCTAATTACTACAGCATTTTCACCCATGGAAGATAAAGTGGCTCAAATGTACCCCTTGCTGGATAGTAATTCTCAAACTGATGAGGAGAGTAGTGGGGAAGAAGACTCGATTAAAAATGTACTGGATTTGTTCTCTGCTTAAAAATATTATGAATGAAATAAGTGTAAACTTATTTGTGTTCATAAAAATGATCTCGCAGTTGAAAATCTTCATGAAGTGACTGAGCAGAGTGATATGAGAATTTGAGCAAGAATGTGATAAACAGGAGGGAAATGTTAGAATAAATGTACATAAAATGATTATCACAGTATTGCTCTACTTTTACTAACCCTGCAGGAATGCAGAAACTTGTGTTTTTGTAACAGGAACTGAGATCATACCTCCGGAAGATAAGCAACGACCTTCGAAGAGGAACATGAAAACAGGAGGAGGCTGAAACCAGATTACTTCGGTTATGAACAAGCTCCTCAAAGTGTTCGTGTGTCATGTTTCAGAGGTGTAACTTGAATATGATTATACAACAAGCATCTATTCATCTACTACGTTGCAGCTGTGTATTCCCCGCCCTTTAGAGCTGCAACATCATGTAACTAAGGACCACCCTAAGGAAATAAAGAGGGGAGAATGGAAGAGATACGTCAGAGCAGTTAGAGAATGTAACTGAACATATCTCTGTCTGTTCTCCTTGCAAGTAAAATGAGCGCTGTTGTCCTTTGTCTTTCTTCCCTGTGTGTTTAATAATGTTCTAGGTGGCTTAAACCTGACAGTCCATTACTGGTCGGATCCTTCTGTCAGGCCAAAAATGCGGTGAAGTGCGTGTTGCAGGGTGAGGACCCAAATGCAGGAACCGGAAACCAGGTAGGTGACAATGAAAAACACTTTAATAACGAACGGACAGAGCAGGAACAGAATCTGACAAAGAACCGACAAGGACTAGACAGAGCATGGACTGAGCATGGACAGAGCATGGACAACGGAACAGAATCTGACAAAGAACTGACAAGGACTAAACAGAGCATGGACAACGGACAAGCAACAAGGATCCGACAAGGACTAGACTGAAAACAGGAAGGCAATCAACATGGGACACAACCAGGAAGTAACGGGGAACACGAAGGAACTAGGACTACAAAATAAAACAGGAAGTTACAAGGACAGGACAGAATTAACTCAAAACCTGACAACAATTTTACAATCCAAGGCCCTCTCAAATTTTGAAACATCATCAAACGTCACCTCCGTCTGATCATCAGAACCTACAGCAGTCTGAATCTCTCTGGCCTTCCTCTCAGCCTCTCTGTCGCAGAGATGGGGATGTAACAGGTGTGCCAAATTAATAGCAAAACACATTTTGTGGTGGAGATTTTCCACCACGGACAAAAATCTTCTCCTCTTTTTCCTCCGCTGCGAGAATTGCAAATCAACTGCACCACTAATTCAAGACCGGTGTCCGTCATGAGAGACATGTTGGACTGCACCAGTTCGTCTAGGAGATTCTGAAAGGTGGAGAGGCCCCCGTGAGCGTTCTCAGCTCTTACTATAGAAGACATGCATTTACTCAGTCTGTCCCCTCTCAGCTCCATCTGTATAACATCACTAGGCTGTGCTTGCGAGAGGACTCTTTCAGACAGCTTGTTCGCGGCTCCCATCACACCCCCGTAAAACTCTCCATAATCGGCTATGCCCGACGGAGTTGGGAAATTAAAAATTTGCCTAATTTCTATATTATTGAATCTATCTCTGATCCCTTCCCTAGGAGATCCTACATCCCCCTCTGCCACTCTGCCCCTCTCCCCTCCCTCTCCTCTGCCCCTGAAACTACACTGGCGTTTCCCCCCTCCTGAATCTCTAACCCTGTCTATGGCATTCAAACATTCTGTGTGTGAAACAAACGGTGGAGAAGGTGAATCAAGCCGAGAGAGACAGGGGGCTCAGTCGCAGAATCATTTTCTATAGTTAAATTGTTTATTACAGATCGCAATTCATTTACACCATAGCGACATTGCTCTCCTGTAGGATGGGGACCAATTTCTTCTGTAGCACAAATTTCTCCTCTTCTCCTTCCTATAGTCTAAAAAAATACAATAAAAATTATTTCCCACGGAGCTATACACAGTTGAAGCAGCTTCGCTCTGTTTCACTGTTCATGCAGGTACACCGTTTGAAGTACTGGCGGATGTTTTAGATGTGAAAAAAAAAACAACTTACAATCTCTTCTGCTGGCGGCAGAGGAAGAAGATGAAGAAGATGAGCTGCTCGAAGACTCCTTGGATCTTTTCCTAGATTCTCCTCGAGCTTCCTCCCGTCTTGAGACCTCCGGGTCCTGGAATAGTTGTTTATCCCCGTACGCCTTCGGCCTCTGGTACGGGCCCGGTCATGGCTACAGCGGTTACTGGTGCGGGAGAACTTTCTCTGAAAACTCTTTCAATTTCGTCCAGATCTTGTGTACAAACTACCGAAAAAAATACTGTAAAAATAAAAATAATATGAATATAATCTCGATAAAGACCCAACACTTACCTTCAGGAATCATCAAAAGTGACACACCAAGTCACCCTCTAGAAGACCGCCTGTAAAAACAAGTCTTTTAAGAAAATATATATACATCACAAAAACTTTTCAGAAACAATCAATGAACTGCGTTATCTTAAAATGACTTACCGTGGTTCATTTCTTTCTTCCGCCGGTCGGAGTGGTCAACTGATCACAACTTGTCAATCGATTTTTTTTACGAGATGTAATAAACACATTAGAGTCCCTGAGACTCACCCTGTGAGTTTTTTTACCCTTCATAGATAAACAAGTTTTTCTTCTCCCTTGACTCCCCGTCCCTGTGTTTTGTTTTATCAGCTGTAAACACTTTAGAATCAGGGTCTTGTCCTTTCTTGGAATGAGAAAACAGACTCACTGGTCATTTCATTCTCACTGGTTCTTTGTAAGTTTTGCATAGAGAGAAACACTCTGTGCCATGTGAATATCATTGTCTCCTTTCATTACAACAGAGGTTTGAACAACGAACGAAACCGTTAAACCGAAAACCTACCATATATTGTGAATATCCTCCCTCTTCGTAGAGAGAGAGAGAGAGAGAGAGAGAAACACTCTGTGTACCATCTCATGTGAATATTTTTTTAATATATATACTCAATCTGCTCTCAACACTTTAAGTTTTTTCCTTTCACCGTCAACCTCTACATTAATTTACCGCCGTTCCGCTCATACCTGCCCTCGAACTATCTCATTGGCTCTCGCCTTATCGCTAGGGCTGGATCAGTGGGTGAAAACCAACCTCCTCTCCAATCAACCCTGATTTGCAAAGACCCTTCGTAGAGAGAAACACTCTGTGTCATGTGAAAATCGTCCTCTCCTTTCATTACATGTTTGAACAACAGACGAAACCGAAAATTACAAAAGACCCTAGTTAGTAGCCCCTTCATAGGGAGAAAACACAACTTTCAGATGATTTAAAACTCTTTTTTCTATCTTGTTGTTTGAATACCATTGTATTGTCAATATCATCCCTCTTCATAGAGAGTGAAACACTCATCCATATCATCCATTTTTTAAATACATACTCCATCTGCTCTCAACAGTTTTTTCCTTTCACTCTAGCAAAACACATCCTCCCTCATTGCCTGTCAGCCTGGAAATGAATTTCCCGCCGTTCTGCTCGTACCCACCCTCGAATGATCTGATTGGTTGTGACCTCATTGCCAGGGGCGTGGAAACACTAGGGGAGTGGTTAGGGACGGGGAAATGCTCTCATTGGTCGAGAGGGGAGGGGTCAAAAGGTCAACTCAGATCAAAGGACCTGTCAAGTTTGACGAGAAGGTGTTCATATTACTCTCTATCCCAGCATTGGGCGAGGACAGGGTATGCCCTTGACAGGTTGCCAGTCCATCACAGAGACGAACAACCACTCACACTCAGACCAATGGGCAATTTAGACCAATTGACCTAAACATGTATGTCTTTGGACAGTGGGAGGAAACCAGAGTACCTGGAGGAAACCCACGCAAGCTCGAGGAAAACATGCAAACTTCAGACAGAAAGGCCCCAGGCCCAGGAACCAAACCTATGACCTTCTTGTTGTGGGGCAACCACTATGCCCCTGGAGCCAATCCCAGTTCACATTAGGGGAGGGCACCACAATCAATATAATCTAATATTCTATCTTTTATATATATACCCCAACACACATTCAATTAAAAGTCCCATTTTGAATACTAAATACTTTCACTTTTATCACTGATGTACATTTTTTTTGTTATTTATATAAACACCCTTACAGAGGAAAATCTATTTACTTGCAGCAGAACATTAAATGGTGGACAGCTATCCACTGTCCATCATCACCAGTCTGCATCTCTACTACTTAAACACCAGAGGGCGAGCTCTTCATTCTCAACTTCAGCTGCCAGGAACCTGGACAGTCTCCGGGGGCTCTCACATGACACATTCATGTTAACAGCACTCAACTGTCCAATCCAGTCCAGACCTGGTTCCAGATTACCTTGTAATCCAGTTGAGAACTGGATCTAGATTAGACCTGTGATCGCTCAGCAACATCAGGCAACATCACAGCAGAGTGTAACCATCCACCAGCCTCATTCGGCTGTTACTGCAGCCCACCTGTTGACCTTTGACCTTGCAGGAGATGCAGGAAATGAGAGGTGTTTCTTGTTTGTTTTGGGGATAGTTTTATAATGAAGTGAAGATGCTGTGTCTCATTAACATGCCTTACATTTGGACACATTGAGCTGACTGTATCTCTCTGGTTTCCATCATATGAAATATAATCAGGTATTGCTCTGGTTTTCAAATATCATATTTAAGTAAAGGCAGATCAACCACTAAGTAAAAATATTCTCCACAAATAATAAAAGTGGGACTGAGACTCAAATTATCACTGGTGTCAAATTAGCAAAATGGTAATGTAAAATCCCTGCCTTTCAAAATCTGTATCAAAATCTACTTCAATTGTTAAAGATAAGATTTTAACTAATGATTATGTTGTTGCATTTTTTTTCTTTAGGCAGAATATTAAATACATTAATGTCCGCATGTTAAAATACAAACTTTCATTGGTTGACAGACCAACCGGGAGATTTTCATATAAAACTGTCAATGATCTGATGCAGAATATATTCACTCTCCCCTCTTCTTTGTTGTTATCATATTTTTTAAGCACTTCAAAATCTGCCCCCGCTCAGATTACACATTCATATTTTGTTAAAGTTTTTGTTTCTGCCCCAGGGGCATATATAGACAACCCTGGTGGTGAGTTAAGTCAGAGGCAGATTTCTCTTAGCAACAGACCGGTTTGAACTGGCCTGCAGCTGAAACTCGCCGTGGCTCTCAGTTCCACAACCAGGCTACCACACTAAGCACTTTTAAACCTCCCTGAGGTCATTGAATTTCCCCAAATACAAACTTCCTCTTAATCTGCCCAGTCTCATGTCTACATACAGGCTGCTCTCTTTACTCAGAGTTGTTGCTGCTTGTCCAGCAGACATAGACCTGCATCTGATAATTATTTTGAGCTGCTGGAGCCCAGAAGCTGGAAGCTGCTTCATTTTTCATTAGTGGCATCTTCCTCTGCCTTACTGGTTGACAGTGTCTCTCTGTGACACATCAGCACTCCTAAAGCTTTTAAATACAAAAAAGATGGTGGTTAATGAAAATAAACGTGAAGAATTATTCCCGCTAGAGCCTTTACCTTATAAATGACATAATGGCAACAGGAAACTGTGAGTGTGATGAGTTAAAAAGGTAACACATTAATAATTTGTTGCAGATTAAAAAGAACAGTAAATCCATTGTCTGTTGTAGGATAAAAACTATGATGGGGTAAAAAGAAAACGCAACCATTTATTGTACACATGGATGCATTACATCAGGGTTTGGGAGCAGTGTTGTATCAAAACCAATATGACCAACTTAGAGTCATAGCTTGTGACTGTTGCATGCTGATGGCAGCTGAAAAGAACTATCATGCAGGCAAGCTACAATTCCTGGCTTTAAAATGGCCATCACTGACAAGTTTTGCAATTATTTGTATTATGCCCCAAACTTCACCGTGTATAGTGATAACATCCCGCTTACCTACATCTTCGTCAAATGCAAGACTGAATGCAACCACTTCTAGGTGGGTTGCAGAGTTGGCTGATTTCTTGTGTAAAGAAAGCAGTGATGCTGATGTTTTGTCAAGAATGCCGTTGGATGTTGAGTCACTAATGAGAGAATGTTCAGAGGATCTGCCACCTAACACCATCTCTGCTGCCATCCAAGCTATTGATGTACAGAAAGAGTCCCCTGTAACTTGGTCATTCACTGCTGCATCCTTGTCAGTCTCAGCTGAAAATGAACCAGCAACTGTATCAATCCAACCCATACCAAAAGAAAAGTTAAGAGAAGCACAGAAATCTAATTCAGTTGTTTGTCCTGTTTTAGAGTGCAAACTGTCAGGTTCTAAGCCACCGGTGAAGGAGCTGAGCTGAGCTGCATAGGCATACACTACTACATCAAAGTCAGGAAAACATGCTGCAAACCTCATTTTCAACAACTTTGCCCTGAAGTTTGGCTTCCCTTTGCGTGTCCACCATGACCTTGTGGCCTTGAGCTTGGCCTGCTCTGGGGTAAGGGGGAGTAGGGAGAACAGGGGATGGATGGAGGTGTGGGGGGGGAGCTCTGTCTAGGGGCGATGGCCCAAGTCGTGGTGGGCTGTGGCTTGGCCCGTCTGGGCGTGGCGCATGTTCTTCCCATGCCTGTGTGGGTTTCCTCCGGGTTTCCTCCCAACATCCAAAGACATGCATGTTTAGCTTAACTGGTGAGGGTGAGCGTGAGTGGTTGTTTGTCTCTGTCTGTCTCTGTTAGTTTTATAGCATAAAGAAGTGAACTGATACTGGAGGGCTGCCGTTGACTGGTTCCAGCACTGTCATTTACCTTGTGCTGGACGAAACCCTGTCGGAAAGGTCTCTGCTCCCCAACTGATAAAGTCTCAATGTATCTGAGCAAGTCCCATTCACCTGCACAGAGCAGCTCTGTCCGGTTGCGTGTCAGAATATGGAGCTTGTCTGTAAAACTAAGGGGACAACACTGGCAGGCCAACCACAGTACAGTCAAACACAGAGACTCCACCAACTTTGTCCAGTTAACAGAGGTGCGTACCGCAGAGACAGATGGGTCTGTTTATTGGTCTAACCCTAACATGTTGTGGTTCGTCAAACAGTCTGAGTTGCTGCTTGCTTGCTGCTGTGCTGTGCTGCAGTGTTATGGCTCCAACCCCTGAACTGCCATCCACTTTAGGACAAGACGGTCTTTCTCCTCACTGTCATGGAGACAATGAGGCAGTAGCTCTCGTGTTTAGCTGTGAGCAGGAGTGCATCCTGGGCTACCTCATCCTAGGTGAAGAGGGTGCTTCTATGCTCACCAAGTGATAAACACAAAGTTAATGTTATCTGTGTTTTATGGTTGTTTTGGTCTCCATGCCGACATCTGAGCTTTGGACTGCCAACACCAGGATGTTCCTGCCGTACTGACTGAAACTAGACTTCCTGTCACCAACACTCATGTTACATTAACCTAAAGCAAACGAACAGTTAAACAGCTTCTCGGCTGTCTATCCATGACAGAGGAGACAGACATTCAAAGAGTTAACAGCTGTAGGAGAAGGTGAAGTTTCAGTTAAATGGCAACCATACGAGACCTTGAACGTTTTAATAGGTTATTTCTATCTAATGACCACCACCTAACCCCCTGAGCCCCTAATCCCCTAACCCCAACCCTAACCCTAACCCACAGAATCATGTAAATATTGGTCATATGAAATAACATAATAGACAACAACAGACAGCTAGAGGTGCATGATGGGTAGCATCTGAGTCTTAGCAATGCATTTACCAGGGATCTGTGAGACAACACCTGTTGTTCAGCAACCCCCCCCCACGTCCCCCTGTAACCCCAAGCCAACCAGTGACCTTAATTGGATTCACCTGATCCAGGGGGGTGGGACTGAGCCCAGGGCTCAGTGGCAGTGTGTTGAAAGTTATGCAGTAGTGCTGGCCTCAAGCGCCTGTGGTTCAGCCAACCATGAACTAGAAGTGAGCTGGAATGAACCGGCTAAATGAAATTGTACCTCACATTGCCTTGGTCTCTATGCTGGCTCGGTGCTGGGTCATTTAATCTGCATGAACAGGCTTGTCCTGGGGGAAGAACTCTGCTTTGCATGTAAGTGTTAGGGCCTGGTCCATTGCAGCTAAGAGTTTCTTCATCCCAGCAGGCTGAAACATGAGCAGGTGAAACAAATTGAACTCCACACTCCCACAGCACAAACAAGAAGAACAAGTTTGGACCGTGCTGGATTTATATTGTTTCAGCTTCATGTTCTCGGACAATGGAGACAAAAGTATCCAAATCCTGGTCTTATAACTTTGTTGTTGACAGACACCTTTCCAGTTGGAGATGGGGGCTCTCTTCTCCAGGAGGTAGCTTGTGAGTGACCAAAGGACTGATTGATACTGATTGCTGATTCACTGCTGATGTTTCTTGGATGCATACGGGATGCACACAGATGAGTCTACTGGATTCTGTTTTACCGGCATCCTTCACTTCAGGAAGCGAATAAAATAATAAAAAAAAAAAAACATTTTAGAACCAAATAAATATTTAAACAACATTTAATTACTATTGACAGTCACCCACAGACTGAAATAACACAATTTTTTAATAATTATTTGCATCTTACAGCATATTTGTTTTTTCTTTGATTTTCATCACCCCCCCCCCCCACCCCCATATCTGAGGGTCAGCTGGTATCTTAACCTTTATGAGGCACCAATCTAACAATCTAACAATCTAACCAATCTAACTGCTGAGTTATGTTAAATTAAAGGTATTTTTGAAGTTTTTCTCAAGTTTAATTATCAGGAATGCTGGTTTATTGTCTCTCTCTGCAGCCTGTCATTGCCTACTTCAGGTAAAAAGTTGGTAATTTCTGGCACTGATTATGTTTTTGATTACATTTTGTTATTTTAAACTCTTATACACCGCAATTAGTCTAGTTTTACCCCCCCTCCCCCCTTCTTAGTTATAAGTAATTTAGTAATACGTTTTGTAGTATGATGTTGCTGTTTGTGGGTCAGAGGTATCATGTGTTACAGACAGGTAATCAGAAGTAACTCTCACAGAAGCAGTTAAACTGAGTGACCCCTGTTGACCACAGGATCCCGCCCTGATTCACACAAACAGTGTCCCAGTAATGCCTCCCCCACCTCTGGCTGATGTTACACAAGAGGCCATTTATTTAGAAGACATGCTTGGTGTTTGTCGGCAGCCACAGATTCCAGTAAAGTCCAACAGTCAGATGAAAATATACAGGCCCAGATCCAGACTTGTGTTAATGAAGCCTGAGGACTTGTCACTTAGCAGCGTATTATTGTTTAACTTCCACAAACATGTCACGGCTCCTTTACTCCAGTTTACTGGCACTGATCATTAAACAGCTCCAAAACATTCAGGCTCATTTATTGTTGAACGAGGAAATCAGACTTCCTCCTCATATCTGATTCAGAGCAACTCTCACATATAAGTGTTTTTTGTTGTCTCATGATCCAGAGTGAACAAACTCCCATCAGGACAGAGAACCATCTTGTGATTAAAGTGTTTCTGCTTATTCAGGTAGTGAGCAGTGACTCTGGGACAGATAAGACCAGAACCATGACAAAACTGCAACAGAGACTTTTACAAAACACAGCAAACATCCGACAACTGTTGTCAGTCTCAGGTGTATGACAAACCTTTGTGTATCCAGACATTTCCTCAAGATTGTTTCTATTTTAATAAAACTAAAACATGACTTCATTCAAAACATTTAATGACTAATGTAGGCCATTCTGTGGTCTTTAAATGACAAGTTTTGAGAGACACACTGAGTGGACAGAGAAGACAGAGAAGAAACCACTCCCATGCCTCCCTGTTACATATGAAGCAGCAACTGATTAGCACCAGCTCTGTTCAAAGATCAGGAAAAACAATGGAAAAACAGGGAAATCTCATTGAAAGAACACAGGTCAAAGGTCAAATTGGGGGCTGGACAAAATCAAATACTCAGGACTTTTTCAGTTCTGTCTCAGATCTCAGTAAAGCTGCAGCAGCTTCATGTGTAATGGACAGACATGTCACAGCATGAAGACAATGAACATGTGTCCTTTTAAGTACAGAGCAGCAGGAGACAGGAGTGCACTGTACAGATTCAGGAAGTTTTAGATTTTGTTTCTGTGAAACGATGTGAGACACTACCCTGTCTGAGTACAAGCCTTCATCGCATACATGTGATTCATTTTGTCCAGGCCATATTGTTTCGTGGCCCAAACGAACATATGACAGCTTTAAAGTAAACTTCATATCTGGAGATGGAGATGTTTGAATTAATCTCTGTGGTTGTTGTTGTTGTGGAGCAGCTGATGTAAAACTTCTCCTTGGGGGGCCCAGAGATGAGCTGTTGGACTAATATAGGTGCAAAAACAGGAAGGAGACTGTTTGGACACCTCTGATTTAGACCAATATGATAGGCAAGGCAAAAGGGCATTGGTCAGTAAACTTACATCTGCTCTGAGAAAATTCTCTCCATATATATATCAGTGTATGATCAGTATATGAGCAGTGAAGCCCTTTTTCCACTGGTCCATCTGCTCAAATGCCTCAGTGACACTGAGTTCTGAGGTCTTTCTATGTAAGACTGTCATTTGACTGTTTTTATCTAAATATCTCTCACATTGTTCACTGCTTTTGTTATTGTCTCACTTCTCAACTTCTCTCCATCTTGGACAGAGAACATTTTATAATCCCTGATGGACAGTGGCTTCTTATCCAAAAATATTTATGTCTGACTACCTGCTGCCTCACTGGGCCTCCCAAACTCAGAGGCCACGTGAAACCATTCGAGATCAGTTCTTAATTTCTTAATTCATCAACGTATGTTTAATTGCCTTGTTTTTTCAATGTGCTATAAAATAAACAATTCTGTTCTGCTGGAATCGCCATTTTTGCCGCAAGCACAATGCATCATTGGATATCTTGCTTGGGTTAGTGATCATCGGCTATTCACCACTTTTCACAATGCATTGTGGGATGGTTTCGTACACAGCCCCAGTTCGTTGTTTTCCAGGGGACATGTCAACCTCTGGTTAGCTGTGCTGTGGCAATGAAATAAATCTGGGCTCTGTTGAGCTATGTTTTCCATCCACCCAGTTACCCTCAAACGCTACAATACTTTCACCTCCACGGGTCTTGCCCATCAATCGTTTCCTCTCAGCTCCCTTCTTTTTCACCTCAGACTTGAAATCTGCCTGTGCGTCTCTCAGCGTCTGTCCCACCATTGCTGGAGCCAATCCCAGCTCTATTATAACGTCCATTAAAATGTTTATTGGCCCGTATGATGCAACATATTCAATCGAGACGTATTTTAAGAAGTCAGAAAAATAAAGACATTCAAAAAATTTTATACTGTTCTTAAGAAAATATTGAGGAATTGCACTTAAGAACTTTCTTACAAACTTCTTAATTTAGATCTTAAGACATTACTTAAGATCTTTCTTCAGAAAAGATTGGATAATCTGCCTGGCCCCTGGACTCTATTTCAGGAACATTTGGGAGAGAGATTATGCAACTTGAACCAAAGTGGATTGTTTCTTTATCTTGAGGGGATGTATGAGGAGTAAACCAACTGTCTCCTGTGCATGCCCCTCCATTGGGGAAAGATGAGTGACCTATAACATTTAGACTCAGTATCTCATCTGTTATGATAAAGCTAGAATCCTCAATGTGGACAGAAGAGGAGGGTCAGCAGCTCAAGGCTCCAGTTTCCTTCTGCCTGCTGGAATGTCATTGTGCTTAGTCCTGGTGTCCTGGGCTCCTCTGGGACAACACTGGGGTCATAAATATACCATTTCCACTAACTGACACTTTGTTGAGCGTGGCTGCGCCAGGACATTCTTTGTCTCCAGTCATGACTGCCATGCCGGTCTCCTGTGGCAATACATTGTTCAGACAGACCTGGAAAGCTAAGATGTCAGCGAACATCTGACTATTGTTCCTCCTCTGCTCAGCAAGGATCTGTTTTACTGTTGGACTTACACGCTGAGCATGCTGAGCTCCAGCTTCCCTCTGTGACATGCTTTGTCCATTTAGGGCAAATGCTAATTTTGTTGACGTGCCAGCATTATAGTTACATTGGAAAGGGGAACGCCTTGCAGCTTTATCAGCCCAGATGAGGAGGCTGCAGTCAGCAAAATTGGAAACACAGCACACCCACCAAACAACAACAACAACAAAAAAAAACAACAACAACAACAACAAAAAAAAAACAACAGATATTTTCAGTCCACTAGCTGGAAATGGGTGATTTAAAGTTAATTTAGAGATAATTCCTGCGTAAAATTGTCATTAAAAATATAATCCTGTGAAATGTTTATGTCTTGTTGATATCAGAACAGCAGGGAGAGTCATAGCTACAGCCTGAAGGTAAGATGCTGTAGAAAACACAACTTTATTCCACAAACCCATTCATTTGCTCCTCAGCCAATAGGTCAATGCGAAAGTGATTCGGCTACTGCAACAACTGGCTCAGGTAAATAAATAGGAAACATCTGTTTGCACATGAATACATTAACATCCAGGTCTGGTCTATTATCAATGATATACTATTGATTATTCCACAGAGTGACTGCAGTTCAATACATAAAATTAAAGAAATAAACATGATGTGTGCCTGCTTACTCTTAAGCACAGTAAATGAAACATTTCCGCTTGGGAGGCCTGTAGTCCTCCCTCTGCTGGTATCTGTTGACGTCACTGATGTGAGCGTGCAGCGCGGCGCCGTGTCTTGGCAGTTGTATATAAGACTGCCGGCTGCTTCCTCCTCTCACTGCGCTCCTCAGTCCGGACCAGGCCACCGGCATCGTTTAACAGAGACACAGAGACAACATGTCCAGCCTCGGGTCCTCTGAGAGCCGTCGGGTCAGTCCGTCTGTCCGCGGGAACAAGTTCGACACTGCGCACCGCAAAAAGGCTGCGGGAAACATATTTGAGAATGTGAACCAGGACGCGCTGATGAAACTCTTCCAGAAAACTGGTGACATGAAGGCGGAGGAGAGAGTGAGGAGCATCTTCTCCTACAGCCAGGACCCGGAGGAGACGGCCCGAGCCCTCATGGGTCTCAAGCAGCGCAAGAAAGACAAATTCCTGCAGATTGCAGGGATGCTCCGGCAGCTGCTCAACCTGCGATGAGTGGCCCGCAGCCGTACCGCCTTCTCTACGGGCTCTACGGGAGCCGCATCAGGAAACACTCCCGACACCGGGACTCAGCGCGACAGGAGCGTGGAAGGTCGGACAGCTTCCCAGGGCCTTAATGGAGCAGCTGTGATCTCATGGATGGAAGTGGCCTGCACAGAGCCCGGGGCTCGACGACGCTACTGGGAATATAACGCTCTCTGAGACCACGAACGGACAGATGTGGATGTGACTGTGAAGCCCACATATCTGGACCTCTGTGATGAATATGGAGCAGCTCAGTGTGCCAACAGCCTGGATGCCTCAAAACACAGACACGCTCAGACGCACACAGTGTCTTCATGAACTCATGAGCTCTCAGTGGCTCAATACTTTACATTTATTATGTTCCTTTATTTGTCATTTTGTAATAAATTTTTCACCTGAATACAGAAGTTGCAGACTATTTGTCTTTATTAGAGCCGCTGACCAGTTTTTCTAATGTTTAACTGTGTAAAAAGGTTAAATATGGCAGCCTTCCTATGTTTGGGTTAATCTGTATCTGTCGTCTGTTAAAGTGCAGGAAGAAATTAACAAAAAAATGTCAGTGAACTAGTACAGATAGGTCTTAGCCATGTGCTGCTGAGCAGATGTGACATCTGCTGGTGGTGAACAGGGAATCCCCTCAGGTGAAATATCTGTCCACCATGACTACAGGAAAACTGAAGTGTTTTCTTGGCCACATTTCTATGACAGCAGACCACTGAGTCATGTAATCCAGGATTTATCTGAGGTTTGTTTCTTAGTGAGCTCACCTTTGTTGCTCAGTCTGACGTGGTGCAGGCTACCAGAAGTCATCATGGTTTCCCATAGAAGGATGTTTATAGCCTTCAGTGGGTTTCCCTGACAGAGCTAATTCATGAGACCAGAACAAACCAGCTTGGCTCAGGCTGTCCTGAGGAGATAGGGAGAAGGGGGTTGGCCTTCTCTGCACAGTGTTTGTGTTGGAGTCTATTCAATAATGGCTGCTCTCCAGATAAGAGCCCGTCCAAGGAGCATTACAGGGTTTAGACAAGTGGAGGCTTTGCTTCCTCACCCTGTGATTCTTTACCTTAATGTAAAGAATAAATGGTCCTCCACATCAACCAACCAACAACTAGCTATTACACCTGTCCCCATCCCAGTTTTGTCAGAGCTAGTGTGTTTGTGCAGCCACAGATCAGTGGATGCCTGCTAATCTGCCTTCTCTGATAGTGCCTGTGCCAGTTCAAACCAGTTCCCTGGGTTGTTGTGTATGAAGACATCTGACTGTAGGTTCCTCTCACATGTGCTCAGAGATACAGAAAGGTCAAGCATCAGTTTCCCTGGGATGTGGTGCTGACTCTGGGAAAGAGGTGTGTTTTTACTGTCACAATCAGATGCTCACACTACTGAGCATCTGTGTTACCACCTGAGCTAATAGCATTAGTAATAATTCAATATGTAAATAAAAACAAGGTGCAGCTCAGTTTAAAAACACAAGTATTTTCTTCATCTAGACAACAGGTGACATCTTTAAGGTTTAAGCTAGAATGAGAGATTTAATGTACTCTTAGATTTTATGATGCTGAGGGAAAATTTGCTATTGATGTGCATTTATTCATCAGTAAAACTGATGTAAACTGAACAAGAAAGAGGTGACATGTACTGAGGAATTGCATTTGCAGCTTTCCCAGTTTGACAGTGAGACACAGCTATTTTTGTTTCTCTATGAATATGAGTGTTATAAACTAATGTTCAGAGACCGATATTCATGGGTCATCTTTTATTTAAATCTTCCGCTGAGGTCAGAGGTCACCGCTCTCCTACTTTTGATTTTAAATATTATCAGGGTTTGTAAAACACTGTCTATTTCTGCTCCTTTATCTTGCAGCTGTCCCTTTTGTTTGGCATACATAGCTCACACCAGGCTGCTTCTTTTCCCTTTTAAGGTTATCCAATTGTTTAGGAAAAGAAAGCAAAATATTCAAGGCAATTGTCTTGGCTGTCTCTGCTGTGCTGGCAGTGGCTAAACAGTGTTGGACCTGGACAGGGCTCTCCACCCTCTTCCTGCCTTTCATCGGCCTTAGTGAAGGCTTTGATGTCAACAGACTCTGTGGCAGACAGTGTTCGAGCCTGGAAGACAGAAACCACAGCAGAGAGGAGGTTACAGGGTAGGGGGCAGTACAGTTATAACACAGACAATATAACACGGTTCACAAAACACAACAACTTCATTGTGAGAGCAACATCTGGAGGAGCAGTGAGAAGAACATGAAACATACAACATTATGAAAATATTAATATAATTAACATACATGTATTTAAAATGAAATGTAAAGTATAAAGATATTTTTATCAATGAAATCCACATCTATTTCTGTCCAATCTGACATTACAGAGGAAGTTAGAGAAGCTTTAATAAAAGACCTTTGGACAAACCTGTAAAATAATGACAGACAGTAAGTCACTAATAATTTGCTGGAAACAAAGAGAAACCGTTTCTGCCACAACAAGAAGTATCCTCCTCCTCAAGAGGTAAAATATTAGAGCTGTCTGACTACAGCTGGTGTATGTGTGTGTGTGCATGCGGGGGAGGTGGAGAGTTACTACATCAGTGATTATAGCGCTGGGAGTGGCAGTCAACTGCAATCCAGAGCAAACTGGTTCAAACCAAAGTCTGTGTGGAGGAACAAAGTGCGAGCTGCTCCCAGACTAAGGATTAGTCAGCGTGGAATGGAAAACCCTGCAATAAACTACATAGCCTTCAGCCTGAGTTATGTCCACAGCTGTGCCTGCAACACTTCACACTGGTTTACTCTGGACTCTATATTTAGTTGGTTTTTAATCATAAATTGCCCTAACATTATGCCTTTCCCCATTTATTACACAAACACAGAACAAAAAAGATAATTCCCTGCTTTGTCTCATCATGCTTTTTAAAACAAGATGTTCAAAATCAGCCACCCACTCACTGACATAATCTCATAGGAACCCCCCTCAACATTGACTTGATTATCAGAGAAGACTGATTCTCATATAGTGTAATTATCACCACAAGATTTAATTAGCTGGAGATGACTTTAACCCTCCTGTCGTATTCGGGTCAATTCTGACCGATTTACATCTTAAAACACTCATAAATATTGTGTTTTACATCAGATTGCCTCAAGGCCTTATGATATCCTCCACACTATGCACTTGAACATGAAGTGATGATCACCTCTTTCACTGAATTTTGTGTGTTTTAATCAACCTTGTCAAAAGTGACCGCCATAGGAAATGAATGGGTATCCAGACTATATTCATCCAACAGATGGAAAACATTCCCATACACACCACCCCAACTCACTCACACACACATTTCAGACTGAACAATGTCTTTTGCGGGTACACATCTCTTTCCTGCGCTTATGTGCCGATCCTCCTATGTGTTTTTTTTTACCAGAGTCCGTTGAGGGAATTATACTCGAGATGACAAACCTGGAGGGGAAGCGTGTGTTTGGGGACACCTGGAGAGAAATGGTCTGTTGATTTTAGCTGGAGTATATCGCTCAAACAATGAGGCTACAAAAAGTGTGTGGGATGCAGAGTCTGGGAGGTCTAAATTTCGGGCAACTATGTCCTTACAACAGTTTCAGGTCCTTTCAAGAATTATTCGATTTGATAACAGAGATACATGACCTGTCTGCTGGTGAAATGACAAACTGGCTGCCATCAGGAACATTTGGGACAGGTGGGTGGAGTGCCTACCACTTATTTACAATCCAGGCCTTGACGTGACAGTTGATGAGCGGCTGGTTCCTTTCAGAGGTCACTGTTCCTTCAAGGTGTACATTTCAAGCAAACCAGGGAAATACGGGATAAAGAGCTGGGTAGCATTGGTGACTCCTCTTATTCAAAGGCGCCAGCACATTCCCCGCACACCAGCCTCTGCCAGTTTGGTTAGGAGTGTGCAAGCCCCAGCCACAGCCACTGCCCCTGCTGCTCTCCTCCAACAAGGACATGGGCAGAAAAGGAAGTGCTGTGAGCTCTGTGCACCAAGAGACAACAAAACAAGCCTGAGATGGTGCGAATGTGATGCCTATGTTTGCAAGGCCCACTCTGACCTGAGTGTCACATGCTACTCATGTGCATGAATTGACATGCGCACACATACGACTTCATGTTGAGTTTGGTCTTTGGTTTTTAGTTTTGACATTACATGTTAATTTTGTAATACATTTTCAGTGCCTATTTGTATTTTCACTGCAGTTATTTTATGTCTAATTCTATAAATTAATGTTAAACACTACTTTGAGACATTGTTCACAGCTAAAGAATGTTGATTAAAAATTTAAAACAGTTAAAACAGACCGGTCAATTTTGACTGGGAACACTAAAGTAAGGGGCAGGAGGTGAACACGACCGGAGGGTTAAAAAGAGAAACAGCCTCAGATATAAACCAGATCAGATTCAGAAAAGCATTTTGCAAATGGACGTGGTTCATTTGATATTTCATTAGATGAAAGCTCTCAGTCACAGCTATCTGACAGATTTCCATTCACAGGCCTCAGAGTTTTAATCCTATGACTTTTTTTTTTACTTTCACCTGGAGCGCAACATTTTTACTCACTGTTTACTCACTCTCTGGATCCATCTGGGTGGGAAAACTGGCAATGTCATTTGATTACTTGGTTTTCACGTAAGAACCGAGGTGTGTGAGTTTGGTGGTGGATGTGGACGGCAAGGTGGTGTTGGGGCGGGGGTTCTGGGGGTTGCAAGGGGCCCTCCTGCCCCACTCCAGCATGTGCGTGGATGTCCCAAGGCTGCTTGCCATCACCTGATTAGAACACTGGTGACTGCGAGCACCATGTGGCCGTGGTGGCTTGCTGGACTTGGTACCTCACACGCTCCTACATCACAGTGATGGGCTTGGGAACCCGGGACCTCTGACCTGACTCTGGGCCCTGGTGATGGTCTCACTCATATTTAGGGAATGACCACTTGCATGTGTGGTGTGATGAATCCTGCCTAAAATGGGTTGAGTTATTCTTTCATTCCATCAGTATTTACCCTATCTTTGAAAAGGCTCTTCTTTTGGGACACCTTCTTCTACCTGGACTTCCATCTCCCCACAGTTCTCGACATAAACCATCTGGACTGTCTTAATCCCATGTAAGATAACAGGAAAAGCACAGCATCCCGCACTCCACTAGTTCCTACCAGCACCACCTGCTTCCCTTCCCCTGTTCATCCTTCCACACCTTCTTTGTCCTTTATTTCTCCCTGTATCCACTGAGGTGTAGCAGTGCCCTCCCTGCCACACAAAAGGTCATTTCACTCAATAAAGATCACAAACTAGCTACCAGGGAGGTCTGATGATGGTCACATACATGCTCTGAAATAATAAAATATTTAGCTGCAAGACTATGAATGCATCAATCTCATACAATGTTGACACCCTGTGGTGTTAAACTATGAGGACAAATGCAGACAAAAATAAAAAAAAAAAAAAAAAAAAAAAGGTAAGAACCCAGTGAAATTTTAGCAACATGAAATGATGCATGAGATTCCGATTATTTATGATACTGCCCCCAATCTGACTTACAACTGCCTCTTCCCGGCTGAAGCATGTCTGATGATGCAGTCTGCAGCTCTGTCCATGCCCCCTCCTTCGTTGTGTGTGTCTGGTGCCAGGACAGGGCAAAGGTCAAAGGCCAGCAGTGATGTAATCTGTCCAGGAAAAGGGAAGAAGTGAGCACAGGCTGTCAGAGAAATTTCCTTTAAGCGCCAGCTTGTCTGACTCAGAGTTTTTCCCGATGGGGCCCAAGTGTTTAGTGGCATTATCCGGATTAGCTCATGATGGGAATACAAGTGAAAATGAAACACATTCCTTAGCCTCAAAGATCTCTGGAATTTGGCACATTTGGAGACTATAAATGTCTATGTGTAGATGTCCCTCTCTCTGTTCCAAAGGGATATCTGTGTTGTTTTTGGATGAGTCAGTCTTTTGTGTGTGCTTGCACTGACCTTACATTATCTCTGCTGGACATGCTGCATCAGTGGTGGCACTGAAGCTGGTCCCTGCCAGCTGGATGACACCCAGAGACATCATAAGCCCTAAGCCCACTTCCAAATCAAACACCAAGGACATCAGGGCTCTGCAGGCCTGGACAAGCACGGGACTAAAATGCAACCAAATATAGAAGAGCTGTTATTTTTCTTCCCAGGGAATTAAAGAGTTTCCATGTGGTGTGCTTGCAAGACGAAAGTCTTTCCCCTGGTTGTTCTCTCTCACTCTGAGAGTTGATGGAGCTGATCATAAAACAACTTTTGTTTAACCACGAGTGTTGGACAGACTCATCATTTGCACCTTTCAATGCCAACACCAAATTTTACCTCTGTCCATTTTCCACCCAAACAGTTGGACATGGCTTCCAGCTGAACTGGGACCTGCTCTGATCCATCCAACGCTGTGAGTATGGCTGTGACAGTCAGATGAAATAAAGTCTTGAGACCAAGATGCAGACGACCAGGATTTTGTGTCATGGCTTTATTTGACATGAGTGAGAAGGAAGGAGGAGATCCTGCTCCCCCTCACCCTCTGCTGAAGCTGATGTCACTCAATAGTCTTAGTATTTGGTCAAAAACCAAATTACTTGACGATTGATTTGATTTCATTAGACAAAAAATCAGGGTGTCAGAAAACAGCCTGGTCTGACCTTGTCCTGATAATCACTTTACTTACTTACAAAAACGTAGTTTTTGTCTTTGTGTGACAGTGTGTTGAAGTTTAGTTGACTGGTAACCATGGAGGACTCTGTGAATTCAGATCCATTTGAGCTGACATGAAGTCTGCAATGCAGAGTCAAACTAAGCTGCTTCATATTTCAAATGTTCACCTTGAACTTGAGCTAAATGACAGAAACTGGCCTCATCCAGTCAGAGCAGTGTAAAGGGTTCATGTGCGTCACCCTGACAGGACGCTCTGTTCCATCGGTTTCAGCGAGATGGGTCCCTGGAGTTACACCAGAGTCATATCCAGGTCCAGGGCTTGGTCAGGATGGGGGCCTCCATTGTTCGCATTTGTCTATATTATTGCATGTTAGTGTGTTGTGTAGGTGAGCGTGTGTGTGTGTGTGAGACACAGCTCTGGAAAAGGCCCTTCCTGTGTGGCGCTGGAGGTTCCTTCTGAGGCTGGGCGATCGTCGGCCCTGCAGACATGCTGTCTCGCTTCAGTTCCACCACAAGGCCTTGTTATTGTTCAGCTTCAACTCCCTTTGTCCTCCTCAGTCTGCCACCCCCACCCTCTTCTCCTCTCTCTTGCCCTGCAGGTGCAGCAGATCTGTGGCCCAGAGAAGGAGGAAGCACAGGCCAAGGAACAATAGCAGCCTCACTCACTATTTATAAGTCAATTCTTTCTTTTATATTTGGATTTATTTTCCCGAGGTTTGACATCAATTCAGGGTTTTTAGCTGTGAAACTCCCTGCAGGATCATGTTCAGCCTGGTCACAGCCAACAGAGTTATGGGATCCACTTTCCAAAAGTCCACTTTCTGTGATCATTGTGACCTTCTTTTGTCTATTTTCCAGTACAGATCTTGTAGATGAACTGATTGCATTCATTAATGCAGAAACCTTGGATATGAGAATCAGAGATCATTCTGTGTTTCAGTGTTGTGATGACATTCTGCTGCTCCACATATTGGTTAAAAGGAAACACCAGCTGAGCGCAGGGAGTGTAGTAAAAGTGTGATGTAATGAAGGGGTGCCGGTGGTCCCTGAGAAGAAGAACCCCAACAGGTGAAGACCTCCATCACGAGTCCTTTCCTTTTTTAAAAGGGTTTGTAAAGCACTTTGAATTGCTTTCTGTTGTATGAAAGGTGTGATGTAAATAAAACCTGATGGTGATGATGATGACTCACTGTATGTGGCAGATAAAGTGCAACAAAGCAGAGAAAGCTTGACCTGGGTGCAGCTCAGTAACTGGGAAATATAAAGGCTTCAGTTGATGATGTGGAGTCACACCTCAACCACCAACAGTATAAACAGCTGAACAAGACTGTAAATTCATCTCTGTCCTTCATGTAACCAATTCCAATATTTTCAGATTGCGTTCAATGTTCATGTCTTCATGGGATCAATTCTGAGCTGTGAGATCATGTAAACTGGTTAGGGTTACATGTAGGGAGCAGAAACGCTGCAAGTCCTGATATTCAAAATATATCAAAGTACAGACACAGTCTGGTCTACGAGGTTCAGTCTGTTCAGAACATCAACATGATGCAGACTGCAGTTCAGGCCAGTCACATAATGAACAGCCTTTAACCGCAGACAAAACAGACATACGAGTTGCACAAAAGGAGATAATTGCGCACACCTCTGACCATTTCCCTTAGGGTTGATTAAGAAAACAACCCTCATCTTTCATTTTCTTTCTGATGTGTGACTTAAAGCAGCCAATGTATCTGATAGTGAAAGCCTCCTGTTCAATACCATAAGATTATTATGTAACAACCAACTGACCCTTGAGCTGCTTCACAGCTCCAGTTCCTTGTTTGAATTCACAGAATCAATAAATGATGGTGACACGGTAGAGCAGTGGACCTTGTGCAGAAGCTTTCAAAGTCCAGTTTTAGTGTAGTGTGTGAGCCTGTGCTGTCTCCTCCAGGTTCTCCTCAGTCAATGACCTTGTCTGTCTCACACTGTTTCATTGTCAAGTGATTCTCTTATTGGACCTTGTCTGTTTCCTGGTCAGTTGTTGGAGTCACAGCAATGTACTGAAACAGCTCCTGATGAGAGTTTATATTTGTTCACAAATGCACAGACCAACATCCATTGGCTGAGGCACAAAATTAATTAAGAAACAGGAAGCTGGTATGGCTGAATTAGGCCACATGTCAATGGGCAAACGTCAGGCGTTACACCACCAGCACAGAAGACATGTGTCCTGTCAGCCACAGTCATGTTAGTGCAGTCTGGGTCTGTGTGTGTATGTGTGTGTTCCCAATGTCTCCATGAGCTGCTGAGGGCAGTTCATCAGTTGTAACAGATGGGCCTGTGATTTTTCACAGGAACAAAGCACTTCATCACCACATCAGTTGCTGTCTCTCAGTCACCCGGGACACACACTGCCCCTGTGTGAGTGTGTGTATGCACATGTAAAACTCACACTGTCTTACCTGCAGACATTCAGATCTTGTCTTCACGCTTAAATTTTAAGAGCTTGCCCCACACTTAAGACTGGACAGTGAGTGTCCAATCACAGAGTAGTGTCCAATCTGACAGAGTTTCAGTGCCTGGAAGGTATACAACCTCACCTACTGTACCATAGAGGAACCCGTCGTATTTCTTGCAGCAGAAGCCACAGGACTAACGTCCTGTATCAGGCCCATGAAATGGTCCAGTGTGGGCACCACATCGTTTCCCTCCAGAATTCCTGATCAAAGATTGGTTAGTGGTTATATGATCAAATCAAATCAGATTTTTTTATATAGCACCAAATGATAACCAAATGTTAACAAACTTACATCAAGGCACATATAGAGCAGGTCTAGACCAAACTCTTTATCAAATGATTTAAAGAGACCCAACAGATCTCTCCATAGAAAGCACTTGGCGACAGTAACAAGGAAAAAGAGGCAGACACCTCTGGCAGAACCAGGCTTGGGGGCGCCATCTGCCTTGACCGATTGGGTTGAGTGAGGGGCACAAGAGAGATGGAGGGGGGGCAAAGTTGGGCAGAGTAGGGAGAAAATGAGTGCAGAAGGTGGGAATATTAAATACAGGTGCAGGCAGGAACAAATGATGCTTCATGAAGTTCATAGAAATATTGGAGTAGCAGGTTTTACAGGAACATGGGATGGCAATGATTCACCACCCTAGGATGAGGACAGGGAGACAGAGGAGAGGAACTGGGAGAAACTTCGGAGAAATATGGTTAATGGTATGTCAGCAGATGCAAGGGGGACAGGGAGAGGGAGAGAGAGGTGCTCAGTGCTTCTCCTTGCAGTCTAAGCATACAGCAGCATAGCTAAAAAGTAAGTGAGCTTTGACTTTTTAGCTTTTTCTTTAGGAACTATGAGCTCTCTGAGATATGATGGAGGTTGGTCATTAATAACTTTATATGTTAGCAGAAGGATTTTAAATTCTCTTCAAATTTTGAACAAATTTTTCTGCATCATCTTGAGAGAGGATGTTTCTGATTTTCCTAATGTTTCTCTGGTGGAAGAAAGCTGCCCTTATGACTTGTTTTATGTGAGCGACAAAGGACATGTCCTTGTCAAAAGTTACTCCAAGGTTTCTTACAGTGGAGCTGGAAGCCAAAGTAAAACCGTCCAGACTGATTAGATGATTAGATAGCGTTTCTATGAGGTGCTTAGGGACAAGTACAATAACTTCAGTTTTGTCTGATTTTAGAAGTAAAAAGTTACAGGTTTTTATGTCTTCAAGACATGTCTGCAGTCTGACTATCTGACTAACTTTATTTGGCGTCACTGATAAATATAGCTGAGTGTCGTCTCCATAAAGGTTTGATAACAGTTTACTGTCTACTAATCAAGGTGAATAGCAGAGGCAGCACACGAGTAAACACACAGCACAACCACCACTGACCAGAAATGATATAACATGCTTACTGCAACACGTTTGTGCCTGGCCATAATAAATGGTATGTATCCAACTTTCCACACTGTCCAACCTACCCTGTTGCAAAAAATTTTGAAACAAATAGACGCAAAGCTCATGTGAAAATGTAACACAATTCTTCTACTGCTTATCTGTGTCCCAGTCGTAGGCGTGCTGGAGCCAATCCCATTTCACATTGGCCAAGGGCGGGCTACACCCTGGACAGGTTGCCAGTCCATCACAGGACCAACATACACAGACAGAGACAAACAACCATTCACACTCACACTGAGACCTACGGGCAATTTAGAGTCACCAATTAACCTAAACATGCATGTCTTTTGGGCGGAGGGAGGAAAATGGACCTGTGATCTTCTTTTTGTGAGGCATTTTAAATATATGTATATGTATATGTATATACATATACATATACATATACATATATATACTTCTTTCTGTGAAAAAACTGAATAAAAGTTTCTGACCTTCATCTTTCCTCACCAAGTCAGACTTTTGTTTCCTGCAGTTGAACACTGAAATGTTGTGTCGTTGACTTGCAACAAAGCTCAGATGTAGAGCTACTCTTTCCTTCAACTGGTGGTTTGAGGGAAGAGGATGAAATTATCTCAGCCTGTAATCAACATCACTATGACAATCAGAGCAAGAGGGAGGCCTGGATGCTTTGTGTTCAGAGCTCTTAATCTGGCTACTAATGTTGGCTCAGTGCAACAGTGAAGATGAGGACTTTGGCAGACTAGCAGGGCCACATGATGAGAACATGACTGGCTCAAAGAAGACCCTGGACCTGCTCAGTGCTTCAGGATGACATTGTGGTTGTGGTCACTTTCAGCTGGAGGAGACTCTGAGAGAGAATAAATAAAATTTACTTATCCCAGAAAACATTCCATGCAAACAAGACAATCTTCCTTGAGGAAGTTCCTGTTCCTTTAGTGTCATAAATTTGTCCTATTTTATTTATGCACTTTTCTTTGTTTCCTGTCTGTGATATTATTAATTATTAATGTTATTGTGCTGCAACATAGTTTAACAGGATCACATAATTACATTTTAATGCAGACACATCAACTTTTTTACCATAATAAAGAGCAGCCAGTGAAAACATGAGGCATCCAGGCTGCAGAGAAAATATGACTCTGGATCAGCAACAGCAACACCAACAAGAGTAGTAGCTGTATCTGCATCCATGAACTCACCTGCTCCAGAACCAGGTTCCAGCCTGTTAAGATTAACCCTGTTGATCAAGACAGTGGGAACACGAGCGATCATAGTAAAGCATACACAGCACTGCTTTATATGCAGCCTGGCAGAGTAAAGCTTCTAAGCAGATCAGCTGTCAGCTGGCCAGAACAGACAAAGCACTCCCACTAACCTCTGCTGGGCAAACTTGTTCTCTCAATTTGGACTTTTCACTGTTGCCTGAGAAACAGATCTAGGTGGACATCACCATCTCAGGTTTTTAGTCTAATAACTAGCCTGAAATCATCAGCTGCTTCACACTTAGGCCTGTAAATCTGAATGGAAGTACAAAGTGTTGCAAGAATTTACAAACACTAAGCTTATTAGCGCCCACCATTATGTCATTTGTATACCCTGGCCAGAGTTATGTCACAGCCTAGGGGTCAAAGCCTGAGGGTTGCTATGGGCCTTTTAAGGAGTTTGTCCACATTATATATCAAGTATTGAGATAAGAGTGGCCTAAATAACTTTCTTTTTCATTGTGACCTTTAATCCAAGCAGGAGTTTTTCGTCTACATGTTGATCTGAGAGAAAGGAGTGTGATGATCCAGGAGAGACAGGAATCGTCTTTGTGTTTCTGGGGTTATGGTTGTCTTACCATAACCTACTTGGCCAATGCACACAGAGATGAGATGGATGAGATTACTGCTGGCATCCACATGGTGCCATGAAAACTACTTTGAAGTAACTTCAGTGATTTAGTTTAAAATCCTCCTCTATTGTGAACCTGATCAGCCTGATCAGTTTCAGGGGTCAGAGGTCAAAGGTCAGATGGCTCCATTCAGCATTATCACCACAACATGTACTTACACTCATCGTGAAGTATAATTCTTTTCTGTCTCATTACAGTGACTTTGGTGGCTGTGTCTTTTACCTTGTGTCGTCATGGCTTCATGTGCTGGCTATTGAGCAGATGGTGCCACCTGCTGTTGAATCAGGAGCACAGGAAGATATTTACAATATTCCTCTGCAGTGATGCTCTGAATTAATATCCCTTTTAATTTATCACACAACAATGTTTTTAGTAACAGATAGTGGCATTAATTCACGTTATATTTCATAAAACACACAACCTTAGAAATATGAATATTTTGTATTTTCTATGTTTTATTACCAAAAAGTTTCAGATTTATATCATCAAAAGTATTTTAAGGAAATATGTATTTGATGCGACATGACATTAGCTGAGGTGACACAGAGAGACAGAGGCAGAGTGTGAGAGACAGAACAGTGGAGAACAATTATGAATGATGTTGGACAGCGTTTCCTGATCAGTCCTCTATGACTCTGTATCAGACTACTTCTCATATTTACATGAGAGCACGGCATTCACCATTTCCTTTGGCTGAGAGATGTCACCTGTCAGGATGCCCTGTTGTCCCCCACATCTACAAAGCCAAATCTAATCATTTGTCTCCTGGTCATGTTCTAGGACTGAGTTGATGACTTTAGAGAGATGTTTTCCACAGTTTTATCAGCATTAGAGCATGAAAAAAAATGATAAACAAGTAAACAATATACAATTAATACAAAAGAACTAATTCCTGCATTGAACTTTAATCTTTTATCATGTATACCAATTTAAATCCCCCTTTTTGCTTTCTTCCTTCTGGCCTTCTTGGCCTCATTGTGAATCCACTGAAAAAGCTGGAAGAAGAAGCTACAGGAGCTTCAGTTCAGTAGGTTTGAGCTTCATCTCCATTCTCCCCTGAGATGTTGTAAAGGTCTTATTACCAAAACTTGACAGGTTGGAGATTTTGTACTGAAGGGTTAAAAAATGCTAAACTTACCCGAGGAGAGTGTAACTCTGGGCCTGTTGACTTTGTGAACAGCACAATCTAGTGGTCAACGTGACATTGTACCCACATACCCATGTCCATCTTCAGCTTCAAAGTCCTGATCACACTGGCATTTACTAAATAGGCAGAACAACACAAGACCTATGAGTTTTTGATGACCCAACACTAACCCAGTAACAGCAGGGAGTCCCTTAAAACGAAAACCTCTGTTAGCTCCAAATAATCTCACATCATTCCAGTTAATGTTATCTGAATTTGAATATGTCACATCCTGATATTGATTCATAGTCAGATCCTCATAAACTGATTAACAGAAGGTTAAAGAGAAGGTGACGATTGTGAAAGGTGAGGAAAGCTCAGTTTGATCCCAAAAAGTCTAAACCGCTTCCTCACTTCACAGGGCAGTTTAAAGAGGCTGGCCCCTGGGTGTGGGGGTGTGTTCAGGGCCCTGGCAGAGCACCAGCTGTTATAACTTTTTTCTTTTGCTTCTGATGGCACAGGACCAATCCCAAGAGCCATTTTGTAGCAAGATGTTTCAGAGCCACTGAGCTTCATTGAAGGAGTTATGGGCAAAAAGGATAGACAGTGGGTACAGTTGCTCAGTACGCTGAGGCTGGAAATCCAGGCTAATCTGACAGATATTTCCATTGTAGCTACTGGTAAACTAATGCTATTGTGCTGCCTCTGCTTCCTCTCTCCTCTGTCACCCCACTCCACCCACTGTTTCTTCTCTAAGCATCACCATGCCACAGCACACTGTGCCACAGGGATACATGCTATAATTATCCTGCCAAAGTAAATGTGGTACTTGGGTTTGACACTACTATTTGAACTGTGATTGCTGTTTAGATGGCAGCAAAGCCTTTTGCTACACAGCTTTGTTTATTATCATTATTATCATTGTGTGTGTGTGTTCATGTGTATGTGCACTAGTCTGAACAATCTGTGGATGGGCAGAAATGTCATTTGTTACACATTAACACAAACATTCAGCACACAGAGTGTCACCATCATCACAGTCTGAGTCTTTGCTGCAGGAATCAAGGTCAAGTGTGATGGGCTAACTAGCAGCTTCATGTGAAGACGAGCTTATGGACATCTGTTTCTGACTCACCTACTTGCTTTGTTTGTGCATTTCAGGTGTCTGAAAGTGTAAGTAACATCACACATTTAGGTCTCATGGATGCAGTAGAAAAAAACTGGCGGGAAAACTGTGAATCTTCTGTTTCCACTTCAGTGACAGGTTCATTCATTCACTTGAGGACTGCTTTCAGTCACAGTCCATTGATGGCTGGATTTAAGAGGATAGGGAGTGCATGACAGAGTAGTTAATTCCCAGCTGGCCTCACAGAAAGACAACAACCAGGAGGTACTGAGGACTCAGGCAAGCAAGATGGAAGCAGTAACAGTGGAGGCATGAATTTTTTTGACCGGCAGGTTGACACAGAAGACACACATCTGCAACGTGTTACTTCTTTAGATCCAGGGGTGGAGATGGATAATGTCACACACTGCACACTCATGTGACAGCACAGCCGGAGCATATGCATCATATTGTGTGATGCACTGGAATCTGTAAGGATGGCTCATTAACAGTAACATTAATGAGAAGTGTAAATACTTCTCATTAACGTTGTTCATTATCCCAAGAATAAAGCTGTAATTCTTTTCACCACTGAAAGTTATTATCCCTACCCCCACCTCCTAACCAACCTTCCAAGATTAGTTGTGTCAATGATCTGTGTAAATTCCTTATCTGAAAATAGTTTTTTTTTTGTTTTTGTTAGGGAGCAGCTAAGAATCCTATATTCATTTTATTTGAACTTTTCTTCCAGATAAGACAATGTGCTAAAACCAGGACTGTTTGGTTTCTTTGATTCATTCTGACACTTTTTCTTCGACATTTAGCTGTTGCTGGCACTGGATGAAATGGGAGCGCTATTCTGTTATGCTATCCTCAGATAACTTCCAGGACCAGACATCAAATCTCAAACTGTTGTGACTTTCATCTAATAATGACACAGATCTGCTTCACTCCTGTTTGACCTGGTTCTGGACACATCCTGCTTATTATTTTTCTGCCTGTAGACAAATCCTGGTCTCATTTTAAAAGCTGCTTATTGAGTATTGATCCTATTTAATTCAATTAACTTTAATAAACCATACATTTTTTAGATGCCTTTCATTGCAAATAATTTTAATAGCTGGACCTATTAATAACACAGCCACACTCAGATTACTGAGACTTTATACACAATGCTGTTTGAAGGACAATCTCAGGGTTAGGGTTAGGGTTAGACTTTCATGCACCATCTCTTAAATTACTTATCTAAATCTAATACCTTGGAAGCTGTGGGATGGATTTCATATGGTTTAACTGTAGTAACGTGATCTCTTCACAGTAATCTGAACATGTTTATGATGAATGGAAGAGTGCTTGTAGTAAATGAATAACCAGGGTTTAATTTGATAGATAGATAATTAAAATTTTTAATCAAATTAATTGCATGACCACTGTGGATTAAATTTGAGATTATTCACACTATTCATTCATTATTGTGTTTCATTTTGTAGGGAAGAAAAAACTAATGAAAGAAGGCAATATACAAATACTTAACATGTTTATTGAATATCATAACTCAGGTTATGATATTGAAAAGACATAAACTGTAGCAGCTGCAACATGTTCTCTCTCTCTCCCTTAGCTGGCTCTGACAATGTCATGTCCTATCTTCATACTATTCCTTTCCAGCACTTGAAGTTTGGAACTTTGTCTGAGTTTCTTTCAAGGTATCTAGATGACAGTGTGTTGACATTTCTCCAGAGCAGAAAACAATGAATAATGAAAACCAGTGCTGCTGTTATGTCTTGAATGGGGGTGCAGAAGGAGTGCTACCTCAGCACGTTAGCCTGCAAGGGAATTGAGGAATATTAAAAAAAAAAAAAAAAAAAAAAAAAAAAAAAGCCCGTAATTTAAAATTGACAACACCAACTTAAAGAGTGTGCAACTTATCACCCTCAAAGTTCAATCAGGAACAGTTGGAACCGACACAAAGGAATTACTTTTAATTATTCATTCCCAAATTGTTAAAAGAAAACCTCAGAATTTCGGACACGCTGTCACCATTCAGGGCTGAGATGATGGTGTCTTGACAGATTTGTCAAAGGACCAGACAGGACTTGAAACAAAAGCTGTGGTGAGAATCTGAGGATCTGAACCCCTGCTCATCTACCTGCAAGATGTCTCTGAGATCTGGTTACAAATAACACACCTACTGCTCAGGTTTGCACAGACAATGCAGGTTTCCCTGAGATGAATACAGGGGGTGTTTGTCCTAATCTATGCATTTTCCATGTCATCGCGTGAGAGACAGAGAGGAGCAGATTGTTGGAGCTGAATGAAAACACCAGTGGAGGCTGTGACAGTGCCTATATATCAGACTTTATGGGTTTCATCAAAATATCTGAAAGATAGTTTAGATGTATGCAGCTCTACAGTGCAAGCAGACTGTGATACACATTGGTTCATACAGCCAGCATCAGGTTTTACGGAGATATTCCAGGCTGGTGACAAGATTTCATTGATACAGTAAATAAACTGTTAATCAGAGCCACATCCTGTTGAGGTCGCACCGTGGTGCAAACTGCAAGGGATGAAGGGATATGGAATCTGTTCATGGATTCTTTTTTCTCCAGGGAACAGCGGGACAGAGGTGACTTTGTGGTCAGGCCTCAGGGTTTACATGAAGGCCTTTCTTTGTCTGACCTTGTGATGGAGGCCCAACAACCACATGAGACATGTGGCCCCAGAAGCTGTCTTGTTTGTAGTTTCATTGTCTGCCATTTAGTCACTGTCGCGCGCGCACACACACGTATATAGCCCATATTAGAAGAGTACCTATGTGTTTTGTTTACTACATCATAATAAATGTTCTTAAAAACAACCACTGGTCTATTTGATGTTTCACAGGAAGGAATATTGCCAATCTTTTCTCCACCAAACTCTGAATCCTTCTTCTTTAATATGGTAATTTGGCTGCAGTTGTTAAGTTAATGGTCAGAGGTTCAAATTAGCAGTATTTCATGAGACTGAATTGGTGATTTCAGTTATCAGTTGGCATGAATATTTTTTGTATTTGTTAAGAATTCTTCACGTTGTAGACTGTATTCATGACTTTGTTTTGAAGTGGGCGCTCTAACTTTGAAGGATGTCTATGTAGTGATGTGAAATGAATGTGTATACGTTGCTTACTTCTTCAGATGGTATTGTTTAGCTTCTAGTGTGTGTTTGCACTTGTTAAAATATCCGTTTTCATTCGTTAGCGTAATCGCGATTTAGCATCATGCTAACGAGCCGTTAAGCTAACCGAGTTGATTTGTACGATTGTTAGCCTCAGATTGTTCTCGGTTGACATGCATTTAATTTACAGTAGTGTGTACAATGATAATTGATTTTTATTTCTTGTTATACATTTACAGAAACTGCTGTTGGTCTGTACAGAGATACATCGCTGTATTCATACAATTCCTCAGTAAAGGGTTGCGATTCACCTGATGTCTCGTGTGCTCTCTGATCGGAGCCCTGCAGTGGTCAGTTAGGCTAAAATCAGCAGTCAGAGGTCATAATCCTCAACAGTATTAATAGTTATAGTAATAGTAATAGTACATTTTTCGATAGCCAATCACCAATGAACTACAAGGCCATAAAAATGGTGCTCTCTCTACGTTGTATCATAACATTATCATAAAAGGTGCCAGTTTTAAGCTGAGAGGACAGGAAACACTAAAAACAGTAAAATATGTTTTTTGCTTCAACACACATTTTCTTTTTTGTGCCTGACCAACAAAATTACACTGCAGATTTACTTCTGGAAACAGAAAAGCAGTAGAAGATGGGTGGATGCCTTTCTTAGCTGAGTTGAATGTCCTCTCCGTGTCTGCGTGGGCTTTCTCCCACCATCCAAAGACACGAATGTCTGGGTTAACTGGCGACTCTAAATTGTCCATAGGTCTGTGTGAATGCCAATGCTTGCTCACCTCTACGATGTACTGGCGACCTGTCCAGGGTGCACCCTGCCCTAGGCCAGAGTGAGCTGGGATTGGCTTCAGTGACCCCTGTGACCTGGAAATGGAAAAGCGGTAGAAGATGGATGGATGCATTTCCTTAATCTACTTCAGACATTTACAGTAACAACAAAAACACAGACCTATGTTAGATTTTTAACTTAACAGATGTTGGTCCATTGCTCATTCTCCACAAATTCCAGAGAAACAACTAACTTTATCTGTTTATTACCTTTCTGCTGGGCTGTGGCAGTGTAGTGGCTGTAGGACAACAATGAACTAAGATTCACGCAAAGGCCTCCAATGTGACCCCGTCAGTCCTCATGGCCCAGGTACTGGTTTAGGTTAAACAGGTCTGAGGTTTTGGTGGGCCTTTTTTAAATGACAGTGACTGTTGGGTGAAGGGTTAGGGTTAGGAAATATATTTTATGTTGGCTCATAATGCACAATATGATATTGTGTATGTCCTCTTTGGTGGTTTCACACTGAGACACCCTGGATATGCCATGTCATGTTAACACAGTAGAGTGGATACATGTGATGTCATCTGGACATAAGTCCTGTCCCAGAACTGATTGATAATATTGATTGCACTTCAATTGAAGTGTAGCTCTGTTCTGCTGACACACACACACTCAGCTCTAGTTCTGTCAAGGATCTTCCCAGCTGCAGATTGATGTTGGAGCAGTTGTGCTTGTGTTGTTATAAATGTCCCTCTGCACTATATTTGCTGTCCTGTCAGCTGAGGGAAATTAAAACCACAGTCTGTCAGTATCCCTGTTTTCCTTTTTGTCTCACTCCCCTTTTGTTGGAGTAGATCTTTTTGTGTTGTCTTTTGTTTTCCTCATCCCCATTGGAGGTTGGCCTCAAGCCAGGCGGAGTCAAAGTTTCTCCTCAGCAGTTTACACACCTGCCAGCAATCAACCTTTGAGCCTGCACTCAGTATTTTAGGACCATCCTGCTCCACTCATGGCTCTGAGAAACTCCACGCCATCCCAGCTCTCCAGCCTCTCTCCCCTGCTCTCGACTGCCCCCTTGGACTCTCTGAACCTCTACTCTACACCCTGGTTTGGACTCTTAAAACATACCTTGACCTGACTTTCCCTTCACTGGATTCACTTCTGCCTAACCTCTGTGGCCACAATAAATCCCATTTTCTCTTTACCACCAACCTGAGTCAGTGTTCTACATCTTGGGTCCAGATTTGAATCATTATGACAGAACGATCAGGACCCAGCAGACACTGCCTGTGGCTCCCAGGTCCATCAGGCCCTTTCACACCAAGGTTCCCTGATTGGGCTTCATGACCAGTACATCCAGGCACTTTTTGAGCATAACCAGTCTCGAAGTCACCAGTTATCAGAACTCACCTCCCAAGTCTCAGCTCTAGCTATGGATCAGACCTCTACCCCAGCAATTGCAGCCCTTGCCCCTTCGTCTGCTTTTGGTTTCTCCCAGCCCAGACTCCCAGTCCCCCTGCTCCGCCTCCCCGTGCTCCTGCTCTTACATCTACCAGCCCACCTCAGAGAACCCCCAGGGATCAACCCATGCACCTCGGGAGAGCACATCTGACCACTGAGGAGAGGCTGAGGTGGCAGCAAGCTTGCAAGTGCATGTATTGTGGAACTAAGGGACATTTCATTACCACCTGTCCAGTTTGTCCAAAAGGGGCAGCCCGTCAGTAAGGTTGGGGGTACTGATGGGTCAAGCCATGACTACCCCAGACTGTAAGTCACGTTTACAACTCTCTGCATTTCTTCATTGCCAAGCTGTCATCTACCTCTCCTTGCCTTGGTGGATTCGGAGGCTGAGGAGGCTGGGGTACTGTTGCAACTCCTGGAAGATCCAATAGATCTTCCAGGGGTTGGCAAAAGAAAAAAAGTGCCTGCTGGCTAAGGTAACTCACCGCACTGAGCCACTCACACTCAATCTCTCAGGAAATCACCAGGAAACTACAATTTCATGTCCTGTCTTCCCCTACAACTCCTTGTATCCTTGGGCACCCTTGGCTGATAAAACACAACCCCCATATAGACTGGAAGAATGGTAGGATTGAGAGCTGGAGTTCCTTTTGTCACACCTCTTGCTTGCAGTCTGCCCTGTTCTTTGATAGGAGAAGCAGTGTTCCCTCCTGCCCTGCGCCGAAGTTGCCCAACCACTCCCTGGTTCCTGAGGAGTATCATGACCTACGACAGGTCTTCAGTAAGTCCAAGGCTCTCTCTTTCCCCCACACCTTCCTTATGACTGCACTATTGACTTCCTTCCTGGCGCACCTCTAGCCATCTCTATAACCTCTCCAAATCTGAGCAGGAAGCCATGAAGAATTACATCACAGATTCCCTGAAAACAGGTATCATCTGTCCCTGGTCTTCACCTTTGGGGGCAGGTTTTTTCTTTGTGGAAAGACCCTGTATTGATTTTTGTCGTGTTAACAACATTACAGTCAAATAAGTACCCATTAGCATTGATGACTCTGCTTTTACTCAGCTCCAGGGGGGAAACAACTTCAGAAAACTGAAACAGCATGTCTGAGCTGTTCTCCAGAGGCTTCTGAAAGCAGAGTGCAACTTCAATGCCAAAAAGGTTAGCTTGCTGGGGTTCGGCATTGATGAGGGCCAAGTGAGTTCAGACCCAGAGAAAGTGAGAGCAGCAGCAGAGTGGAAAGTTCACGAAAACCGTAAGCAGCTACAAAAGTTTCTTGGCTTTGCTAATTTCTGCAGATGATTCATGAGTAACTTTAGTCATGCGACATCCTCTCTAACCCACCTCACCTCTTCCAAGATCCCGTTCAGGTGGACCCCTGAATCTGACAGCCAGACCCTGTTCACCTCGGCGCCCGTCCTGATTCATCCCGACCCTACCCAACAGTTTGTGGTCGAAGTGGATGCTTCTGACATGGGGGTCGGGGCAGTTTTCTCATAGGCTGGACCCCGAGAACCGACTTCACCCATGTGCCTTCTTCTCCAGGCAGCTGTCCCCTGCAGAGAGGAACTATGATGTTGGAAACTATGATGTTGGCATTCTTTCAATTTATTTAACTCAAACTAATACACAAGATAAATCTGATGTGAGGATGACATGTCAAAAGTTCACTAAAAAGAATGAAGACTATTTTGTAGCTCTCATGGAGGAGGTCTTTAAAAATCAGAATGCTGAAGTGGCTTACTTTATGCTTATGAAAATATTTAGAATTTACTTAATTTAGCTGTTGCCTGAAACACAAAAACCTGTGCAACAAAAAAAAGGACCAGACTCAGTGATTAAATCCCTTACAACAAACTTTGCCCTGCCTCTGTGCCCTACAGACTATATCTAAGTAGGCCAGTGAGCAGTTATATCTAACATGTCTTTGGTGTCATCAGGTGGGAACCTCCTTTCACCAGTGTTTGGTCTAGTTAGGCCCATGACACCTCCAGGAGGCTAAACAGTGATCACTAGCATCCCAGAGTCATCCCCTACTGCCAGCCATCACCACTCCTCACACAAAGACAACTATCTCAAGCAGCACTACCATCAACTACTCTGACCTCTCACCAACTACACCAGTGAAATCAGGATGGGGATACAGACCCTGGTTCGGGTAGGGGGCATGAAAGTATAGAGGGTACAGGAAGTGGCGGACAAGCTACACTAGCAGATTCAGCAAACAAACTCACCTGGACAGTCCTATAATCAAACCAAATCAAACCAATACAGGCCAACTCACCTGGACTAACTGCCTGGTCTCAAACAGGCTCAAACAGGCCACACCCTCGACTTCAATATAATTCCTCTTCCTGGATTTCTTTCTCTGCTTCTCCCAAGAGTCTGCTTATCTTAAGAGCTCCCCCTGCTGGGCCCCTAGCTACTATTACTTCTTCTAATCCAAATCCACTGACTGGATCTTATTGCCTCATCCAACATTTCTTTGACTATTTTCCTCACACTCTGTCCCCTTCCTCCTAACTCCCTCAACAAAGCAACAACAGATCTGGCTACAAACCTTCTACATCCTACTTCCACTGGACAAATCCTAACCTTCCACCCTCGTTGCTCAGCATCCTTACCTAGATCTGCATACCTAAGCTTTTTCCTTTCATATTCTTCTTCAACTGAATCCTCCCATGGCACAGTCAGCTCTATGAAATATACTCTCATTCTACTCTTAGACCACAAAATTATATCAGGCCTTAGCTTTGTACAGGCTATTTCCTGGGGAACAACAAGCTTTCCTCCTAAATCTACTTGCATCTCCCAGTCACGGGCATCCTCTAAGCTGCCTTGCCTCCTTGTTATCTTATTAACTTTCCCTCCTTCTTGAACAATTTGAAAAATGAATTGCATCTCTCTTTGCCTTAGACGTTCCTAAATTTGCCTGCCTCCGTATATCTTCAATGCCTGTAGCTAAGCTTTTTAAAACCTGGTTATGTCACCACGTATACCGTCCTTGTGACAAATGAATCTTACAACCTGACAAGATGTGCTTTAGAGTTGAAGTACCTGAACACAACGAACATAGCGGGTCTCCATTTACCCAGAGTTTTAGGTTCTGGGGAGTTGGCAATACATCATATGTTGCCCCTATCAAAAATCTAATCCTACTTTCCTCCATACTCCACAGCTCTTTCCAACTAAGCTTTTTCTTCTCTACACATTCCCAGTTCAACCACTGTCCCTGCTTAGCCTGAGCCACTGCCCTTGCATTCCTTAATATTTCCTCTTGTCTACGAACCTGCTCCACAACTAGCTTCCTCTTTTCTTTGGAACCTGCTCTACTCCACACCGGTTTGCCTGGGCCAAGCCCTAAGCCTCCCGGCCTTGCTGTACATTACCCACAATCTCTGTATGCCTAAGATTGGCTTTCACTTCCTGCACTGCCATTCTTGGATTCCATTTTCTCCCCTTGGTTGGGTTTGGAACCACCTTACTAACTACCACATTTTTACTCCCAGATAACAGGAGCTCTGTCCTAATCTTATATATATATATTTATATATATTTTATACTATTGTAAATAAATTCAGGCCTCAACGGGTGAAAGGGAAATGATCATTGCTTGAATTTGTTATTCCTTCCAAAGTCTGTTATTAGAATCTCCGCTCACTCTACTTTTAGGTTTCAGTTCAACTGTGTATCACACACATCTATGATAATCAGGAAGAACATGTATATAGCTACCTTGCGCTTTCATTAAACAACATAGTATAATATGTTATTTATTTTATTTACGCGACAGAATGTCATTTCTGTCTCTCCATGTTGGCACAGTTCTCCTCTGCACTCTGTATCACACTTGTCAGTGTTCCGACTCGATGCGCACACAAAGACACGTACGCACACACACAGGTGAACAAACACCCGCTAGCGTGTGCCGAAAAAATGTCACAAGAAACGCAAAGCAAATTATCAGTGTTTTTTAAACGCTCACAGGGCAATGATAGCAACACCAGTCGCTCCTCTGGTAGTAGCAGCTAGAGCAGCTCTCCTGCTCCAGGTCCAAGCAGCAACAGTTCTGCACGCCCTGCCCCCGACCTGCAGCAAAAGTCTTCTCACCACCGCATGTCGGCTTTGACCCAGCTTGAGGGGGAGGGGAAATATTCCCTCTGGCTGTTCAAGACTGATATTGGTAAGTAATTAAACAAGTAATTAAATACAAATAAAAGATAGATAGAAGATGAGATAGGACGACAAATTAATTATTAAATAAATGGATAGATAAGATAGATAAATTAATTAATTATTAAGTAGTAGAGATGCTGTTTCATAAGATCTAAGTCACAATTCCTGAACTGAAGCGTTAGCAGTAAATGATTTACCAGATTTTCATCTACCTCCAAACGCTCTAATAAACATCTGGTTTTATTCATTCATTTATTTATTTATTCCAGGTTTAAGTTGAAGGGCCACAAACAGTCAGTATATATGTATTTATGAACCATATTTTTTATATTATATCCAACTAATATGAAATGTTAGGTGTATTAGGTTAGGTGAAAAGGTGTATTAACTATTTGCATGGATCTTTTTAAGTTGTCCCAACTAAGTTGAATCTACTTGATATTCAGTTGGTACTATTTTAATTTTCACATTGGCTGTACTGAAAGACTGTGTTAGTTACACATTTAATTAAGTACAATAAACATGTTTTTCTTCTATATCCAAAAGCTAAAATAAGTAATACCTATTTCATATTTATTCAAGATGCATTGAAATATTAGTTGTCTCATCTTTCAAATAAGGTTGCTCTAACTTAATTTTTTTTCTTGTTTTCTACTCAGAAATGTCCATGCAAGTAGTTAACATACATTCTTAAGTATTAGTACCTTGATTTACTTAAGTCAGGAGAAATAAAAATAAAAATAATAAATAAAAGAAAAAAATAAAAATCAACATTTTAATAAACAAATGTG